>NC_133902.1:18792376-19104352 GCF_964199755.1 Larus michahellis
CAGATGAGGAGGCCTGCGCTTTGGCGGTGATCCAGCTGTGCAGATTTTCAGCATCTGGAATGCTAATGAGTCTAGCTCTATTAAAATGAGCTCCTTACCACTTTGCTTGTGCCAGGTCCCTGAAACAGCAGCCAAAGAGCACTTAGCGTAACACTCTTCATAAAAGATGAAAGGACAGCGCAAATACCTGTTAAAGCTTCTCTCCAAGGTTGCATTCAGGATCTGACTAGCTTTCAGGATCAGATGCGCCTGGAGCTAGAGTATCTAAAGCTGGCAGTAGGGAGTTACTTAAATTTGCAGCTAGTGAAGAGAGATCAGAACCAGACCATTAGTGAAGTCAGCTCACAGTCTGGTACTCTAGTACTCTGCTGGGTTTCTCTCAGAATGATGTCTCAGTGGTCTTCATACTAGACTTAAGTAGTACAGACTACCTAGAAAGAGGATCCAGTTTAAGCACTAGATGGAAATTCTTGTTTAGCTCTCAACTCTGCCATAAGGCATGACCTTTCAGCACTGATCTCTGCAGATATTTTGCACCCTTTTTCTCTTCCAATTAAGGATTTGGAGACTCTACAAGCCTGGATCTTAGATTTGCCTGGGTTTCCCTTCAACTAAAAGGGCCTAATTTCTCCCTTTCTCAACTTTACCTTTTTAAAACAACAGCATTTGAAGTGGGAAGTGTCCCTGACTCAGACTTCAATATTGGCTGGGTTGCAAAAGGTAAATCACTGTCTAATATGTTGAGAAGTTAATCAATACAGCAATAGGCAGCACTAAGCACTAAGTTAATACCATTATTTATATTGATTATCTGTGATAATTTATGAGTAAATAGCAATGACCATTCTCTTACTCCTTTTTGAAAGCTCTGAAATTCACCCTATTAAGTGCAACATTAGGAGATATGTTTCTTATTGACATATTATTTTTCCTAAAAATATTCATTTGGTAAATGCCATCATAAGCCATCATGCTTCTTTATTCACCTGTAAAGTCTGAGCACAAAGCCTGAGTATTTTTAGTCTGTTTGGACTCTTACATTTTTACCCAGAAGTTTAAGAGATATTACAAGTAGTTTAAAATTGAGAATAAAAGCTGAACAGTTTGTCAACCATTTGACCAGTTCTGGGTTATGACATTTCAAGGAAAAATTCTTATCGTTTTGACGAGATTAATTCAAGGGCAAGGGAAAACAAGAAAACCCATAAAAGTGAACTCCTTTTCTCCAACAAAATTCAAAGTTTTGGCAATGTCAAATCAATCTGTTTCTTATGTTCTTTTCCCTTGAATCTATTGGAGTCTATCAAACACTGGTTCAAATCAGGGTCTTCAGCTCTGATATATAAGTGTATCACATGTATAAGTGATTGGACTGACAACAAATGGCCCTCTTTAAAAATTGCTCAGCACACAGCCAGCTCTGTGGTTCCTCGTCCCTTCTTCTCCCCATCAATAATGGGAAATCACTTTGCAACCAGAGCAACAGATGGAAGGGGAAAAATAAATCCTTTGCCTGGGCAGCTTCACCACCATCATTCACTCTAAAGCCTGCAGCCCAGGTTACATGGGTCACCTTCTGCCTTTATAGTTTTAAACAAGCTATTCTATCCCCAAGATATAAAAGTCTTACAGGTACAAATTAATCTACTTTCCTTTCTCCATACATCTGATACCTTTGACAACCTTGCTTTTGTTCAGGTTTATGTCAAGTCCTCATATGATGCAATATTTCTTGTTTATAGGCAAATGGACCAAGATTTTCCCAAATATGCCAGCCTAGAATATGCCAAGTGCATTCACTGTAATCAAACTCTGAAAAAGAGGTAGGAGTAGGTTCCCTCTTTTTTGTACCCTCACGGGGAAGAACATGTTTCTTCCACTAAGCTACAGCAAAAGGTAAGGCCATTTTACTAATACTTTCCCAAAATCCCTTTCCAATCATATCGACAGTAATTCACGAAACCTCACCCCAGCACCAAGACAGCCATCAAACATGATAAGTATTAACTTTTAAATTGAAATCTAAAAACAAGGTCTGTCTAGACAGGAAAGGATGAGTAATCAAGGTCACCAATCAATCCAGCTGCACAGGTTTGTAAGGATATTTGTTTTAGCCAGCATTTCACTTCTTACTGGCAAGTTCTACCTTATGCTGATACTCCTATTATGCTTCAACTTAATTTTCTAACCCCAGCTTTATGAGACCTCTAATGAGAGGGATCTCTTTGCTTCCAACTGGCGATGCCTTCCAGCTTTGTACAGCTCCTGTTTCTCTTGGACTAGAGAACAGAGAAAACTTTTTTATACATAGTTAAACTCTCATATGGTGAGTTACCTGAACATATGCCCAACACATAAGTAATTTCAGTGAAGTCAATAGGGTAGTCACATGAATAAACCCAAGTACTTATTTAAATACTTTAACTGCAAGCTTACGATGTAACTATGAAGGACACTTTAAAAAACAGTGAACTTTAACTGCCATCTACAAGTGAAAAGATCAGCATCGGGGAACTGTGGTGGTAGGAGAAGTTACTAGTGAAGTTCAGAAGATTAGTAAATTGATGAGGCTGGTCTAAAGTGGCAAATTCAGTTGTTTTGAATAAATGGTGAGCAAAGGTCCCAGCCTGCTGACAGAATGGCAAAGTGTTGTCAGCTGACGCTAGCTCATTATCAAGGTCTTTCCAATTTAAAAAAATCCATTGGCTTTTGTTGAACACTAGTATCTTCACTATATTATAACATAAAAGCCATACCCTAAATAGACAAGGCAAAAAAGTTACTTTTGTCAGAGGTAGCCACATTATATCAGAATTGTTCAACACAGCTGTGCTCTTCCTTCCCAACTAGTTTGAATTCTTTAAGACATTCGGTGTGACTACTACAACCATTAAAATATAACAGAGAAACAGACTGCGCAAATGCAGGGATCCAAGTGAATATAAAAGATGCAGATGCGATGTTCCTTACTTTGTAATCAAAACGAGAACTTCAGATAGTTACCAAATGCTTCAGCCTATGTTTACTGCTGCAGTCAGGAGCACTCTCCAGTGGGAATCCCATGGGAACGGATTCTGCACGCAAGACTTTGCATCTGAGATCAGCCAGTTCACCCAGCATCATTAACTGCTCTTCTTTTTGGACACGGTACGGTCTGATTTTTCAAATCTCAGCAAAAAGTAATAGTCTCTGGAGAAGAGGGGAACCTCAGCCTTCAAAATGCTTAAACAAACTCAGGATATTCTCAGAGTCATGAGATTTTGATCCTTCCTTTACTTTCTAATATAACAGAACATCAGTCAGCAAAGGTTTTCAGTGGCTCTTCAAGCCTTTAGATATTGGCTTCAGGAATTTTAAGAGTTTAGCACTAACTGCTGCTCTCAAGGAATACAATGCCTAAGAGGTTTCAGTCTGCACTTTTTCATAGTATCATAGAGTGATTTGGGTCAGAAGGGACCTTAAAGATCACCCAGTTCCAACCCCCCTGCCCTGGGCAGGGACACCTCCCACCAGACCAGGTTGCTCCAAGCCCCGTCCAACCTGGCCGTGAACCCCTCCAGGGATGGGGCAGCCACAGCTTCTCTGGGCAACCTGGGCCAGTCTCTCACCACCCTCACAGGAAAGAATTCTTTCCTGATATCTAACCTAAATCTTCCCTCTTCCAGTTTAAAACTGTTACCCCCTCATCCTATCGCTACACTCCCTGATAAAAGAGTCCCTTCCCCATCCCTGCTGTAGGCCCTTTAGGTACTGGAAGGCCGCTATAAGGTCTCCCCAGAGCCTTCTCCTCTCCAGGCTGAACCACCCCAACTTTCTCAGCCTGTCTTCATAGCAGAGGTGCTCCAGCCCTCTCATCATCTTCATTGCCCTCCTCTGAACTTGCTCTAACAGGTCCATGTCATGCTTATGTTTGGGGCCCAGAGCTGGACGCAGTAGTCCAGGTGGGGTCTCACAAAAGCAGAGTTGAGGGGTAGAATCACCTCCCTTGACCTGCTGGACACGCTTCTTTTGATGCGGCCCCGGATATGGTTGGCTTTTTGGGCTGTGAGCTGTTTCATCTTCAGCTGCTTATGGATTCACCCATCTCTATCATCCCCATTCACAACCCTGAATTTCAGAGGTGACCCCATTTGTGGACATTTTTGTTGATTCCCTCCAAATACAGACAGAAGACATTGGTCTGAAAGAAGTAGGTCATGTTTCCAAGACTGCTGAAAATCTTCAGATCAGAAGACTCAGCTTCCAAGAGCTTTGATTCCCAGAAAGGAATAGGCTCAGTGTAGGCGGCCACTTGGTAGAACTGCTCAAAATTTAAAGTTATCATTATTTTTTCCCATACAAGTATGTGCATATATGAATATTCTAGAACACTTACAGAGTTTTTCTTGTATTATTTGTGGAACCAGAGTATTTAGTATCTTCAGATATTGGACAACAGCCCAATTCCCCAAAGTTTCACTACAACAGACCCTTTGTTTGAGAACTTATTAGAAGTTTATTATTAATTGCTCAGTGCTCTTACTCAGAGGTGTCAGTCATTCAGCTGAGGTGTAGACACAACTGCCAACAGCAGAGGTAAGTAATTGCAGCTCCCTCCCCTCTCTCACCTCCAAACTGTCTGAAGTGGAGGAAGAATAGTTCACAAACAAATTCACATTTGCCCACATATCTGGTGGGTGGGCTTCAGCACACTACGCTATTTTTTGCTTACCTATGCTAATGGTGAAAACCTACACACTTGCGCAGAAAGCAACCAGCCAATAATCCATATATTCCTTTTAGTTCATTTAGATGAGTTCGACTTGTTAGAAAAGCACTTTTGGCTCTGATAAGCAGAGGAAATGGAAAAGCCCAGCTCTGCCTTTATCCGAGACTTGCTTGTCTCGATCTGCGGTAGGTTTGAAACCAGTGAGTTGTTTTGGATAGCAGAGTGGTTGGCTTTTTCAGCTATGGCAGGTTTAGACTCAACTTGAGTGGGATTCAAGATGAGAACAGCTAGTAGAAATGAACGGTCAGATAAAAAGCTTTCTCTGGAGAGTTTCCAATACTGCCACCTATGCAGACTGAACTCTGGCACAAAATCTGGAAAAACTGTTGGCTCGGATTTGTCATATGTTTCCTTAGTACTGTGGGAAGCCTATAACTATAGCAAATACTATTATCATCTCTGCTTTAAATATAGCATCTAGCCCAGTTAAGTTTTGTCAACACTGATAAATGACAGCTGAAAATGTATGTTTATACACCAACTTTGGCAAGGACATCTATGTTAGATGTAAAGGATCCTATGTCACACCATACACATGCTAATGAGCAATACTAGCACCAACACTCAGCTGGCATCCCTAACACAGTCATCAGCTCCCAAAGCTGACAAAGTTATGACATACGTTAGCCTATAGACCTTCTCACTTCCGATGTCTTCCCAGATAAATTATTTTGCCCATTGACCCTGATGCTGAAATTGTAGCATTTTCTTAAGAACCGTTGCTACATCTAATACTGTTTCTGCTCATTTCCCCCCCATATATACCCTGTGCCACCTCCTTTCAGGAGATCCTCTTCAAAAAACAATTGGTGATATGGGAAGCAGCTTATCCCTTACCCAGTCAGAACAGGGGGCTTACTCAATAAACATTGTACCAACTAGTCTCTGGTTTGATCTTTTTTGGCAGTTCCAGTGGTTTCTCAAGCAGAGGCTGCTTCATGCAATGTGACTACGTAACGCTGACATTAAGGGATGACTGGATACCCTCCCTACCATAAGAAATAAATAGAGCTTGGAGGTTGTCCCCTTCGCTGCTTTGGGCATCTTGTCCATAGCCTCCTGTGAGTGTGGGCTTTGTTACTTTAAGATAAAAGCTATAGTAATCCAAAAGGGAAATTTTCAAGGTAACTTAAAAGAACAAGAAAGGCCTACATTGGGAATGGGACATGTGTCTCTTCTGGGTTGTGTTGAGCACACCAAGCTTTTGAGTGCACAAAGGGCCCTGAAGTGTTCAAACACAGCATTAGAGAGCAATATTGCTGTGCTGCCACTGCTGGACCATCACTGGGGCCTGAAGATGAGCTGGGGAGAGAAGAATACAAGCCAACCTCCCCTTAACACTCTATAAGCACGATGAATATTATTTTATTAAGAGACTGTCCTGGGAACTATGGGAAATGAAAAATGCCTAGAACAGAGGCACAATTTCCATCCCTTAAACCACACATTTCAAAATACATGTTTAAAATAGGCAGTTCCTACCCACACAAACCTAGCTCCAGAGTTAGGTGAGTTTGAGACACGGGGGAAGTTGGAGGTTTTCAGTTCACTATAACTTAGGGTATATATCTAACTGGAGTTTGAGGCTATTGAGAAAGCAAGATGCTCTTTATACAAACAGGTTTGGTTCAAACACTCCCTTCCCAAGTTTAAATGTGAAGAACTGAATGCCAGCTTAAACTAACAGCTCTTTACATGGCAGTGGTAACAGAAAAGCGATCTGTTCAATAATCTCACCCAGAACCATGCAGAAAGACTTAAACCTCATTCAACCTCAAAAGGTTCCTGGTTTCAACATGTACGTGATAGTAATATATTGATAAATTGAGACTTTTACCAAGTATTTCAATTTTCCCTGAAAATACACCATGAAAGGGATTACACATTACAAAATGTTCCCATCACTTTTTCAACAGCGCAGTCATAGCCAACATTTTTATCCATATTATGTTTGAATACACAGAGCAACCAACGCTCACTGGTAGATTCTGGTGACTTTGTGCTGCTCTGGCACTGCAGGACCATTAATAACGCCATTTAGCACATATACATTAATGGAGAAGAGCAAACAGACAAAATACACTAGTAAACCCCTTGCAAAGATTATATTAAAAATACCATACCTTGCTGAATAATGAAAAAATATTAATGATTAAAAGAAAAAGCAATCAAAAATGAATGCTTAGACAGGCAACTGAATCAGCTACAGAACTGTTCTGGTTCTAGAGAAGTCAATAATTATTTACCCACAATAGAAAAAAACCTTTCGGCTGCTCACAACCAATATCTTCCAGCACCCCAAGTACATTACAGCAAATGCAGAACACGAGTGGAAATAACACCTGTAACACCTACAGCAAAAGAAACCAAAACCATTCCCATTTGCTGGCTCCTGCTTCACTCTCCAGTATGAGCTGGTTATTCATCTCACATGTTGCAGGTCATCAGGATTCACAGATATTTTACACCTCCTTAATTTCTAAAAAACTCAGTGAGATGTGAAATGGGTCAAGGATTTATCAACTGCTTATATGGTAACCTTTCATCAGCCTCTCAACTTCACAGCTGTTTTTAGATATATGTGTGTATGTTTGGCTTGCAGCAAAATACATCAGGTTCAGTAGAAGGCACGTTTTGAAATAATTTTTGCCAAATCAGCCATTACATAGATTTCCACCTAAGATGTAATTCCCATACTACTGTTCAGTTTGAATAGGATCTCAGCAAGGAGACAATCCTGTTGATTATAGCTGGTGACCTTTATACTTCACTGCCTGAGGCTTTTAGAAAGAGTGCTCAGCTAGATGCTAGAGGGGCACCACCAGACCGCCTGCCCTCTCTTGGTAGAGACACCAGGGGATACAACAGGGGCTTCTTTGAAACTCCTTAAATTCCATTAAAGTTATTGTCTGACAAAAAAGACCAGTCTCAACACTGATGGACAAGACCAACTCCAGCCCTATGCACTTCCAGAGGGACAGGGTGTTGAAAACTCCCAACGCCCCTTGACATCTTCTGCAGGTTTCATTTATTTTTCAAGACCCCATTCCCCATCTGAGCACAGCCAGGTCCATGGTGCACAGGAAAGGGCAAGGTCCAAGACACTGTCTGTGTCCTGAGGCAGTTGGTCAGACAGGGAGTGGTGGCACGGGTTTCCCCCTTGGGCATCCACACAAATGCAGCCACATCGCTGTCTGCAGCAGAGGGAGGAAATGACTGGAGGCTCCAGACTGAGACATGGGGCATTTCTGCCTGGTCTACAGTGGCAGCGCTTTCACAGGAGTCAATTATTCAGCCTGTGTATTTAAAGACTCAGTAAATAACTACTCAGGGGATGGGTTTTTTTCAAACATACTGATGATATTTTCATCAAAAGACCCTTTTTACAGAAATAGACGAAGGAGAAAAAAATATTTATTCAGAGCGTGTTTCATGGAAGCTCCATTGGCCGGTGCTTTATGGTAAATGATTACGGTGTTCTGGGGACAAACAGACCTGGCGGGACAGATTTATTCCTGTTCTTGAACTAGTACAGGTGCAAGAGAAATAGCTTGTACCTTGTCTGCTCAGACTCTACTGAAGGAGAAGGGATTTTTCCCTCCAATCTGCTTGAGACTAGCCCTTTAGGGCACAGATCTACCAGAGCATAACATTGTTCCCATCATCATGCCTCTTCCTTCTCCATTTCTGACTGAAGCTTGCGAGAAAAATGGACAGATTGGGAAGTGCTGGGTTCACGCCTGCACCTTCCAGGCTTTCTGGGTTGCTCAGTCAGACAAATATTCAGCTCCCCTTTTGGAAGAACAACTTGCAGAAGAACCTGCAGACACATCTGCCTCTGATGTTTGGTTACGTATTCTAGTCCCCCAACAGAAGTACTAATTACCAACATAACCAAGAAAAGTTTCCAAAAAAGGCGGATAAAAAAAAGCTGTTCTAAGCAGTAGGCCATAACCTTTTTTCTCATCTACAGAAGGGTTCACCCCTAATTACTATCTTTGGGCATGAATTTTGCGTGGCCTCTCTTTTAGGAGCACTTAGGAAATTTCCCTCTAGCTCTGCAGTCAGCTGCTCTAAAGTCTGTTTGCAACAGCAGACAATGGGCAACAGCATGAAAGGATGGATCCACTCAGGCTCAGAAAACTGTTCATACCAGGATCTTTCTCACAGTTGCTCAGACAGCTTGGAATATTATTATTATTATTATTAAATGACTCACTTGATGGCATATTGTCAATAAGGCTGTGGCCTTTTGTACAGAGCCACAAGTCCATGTCGTGCCTCTGTCCAAAGCAGGGAGAGATGCCACAACTTTTCCACATCTAATAAGCAAGCAGAGACATGCTGCCAGTTGTGCAAAAAGGGACATTTGAACCGGCCAGTGACTCAGTCTGTTCTCAGGAAGATATGCAGTCAAACAGCCTGATGTTTGCAACAAGGTCTGAAAGCTCCAGAAATGGAAAGAATCCCTCCCTCTTCTCCAATGCAACGTATTTTTGGTGGATCCCAACACCCAAATTTTGAGCTGTGCTTTAGGATTAGAGACAAGACTCCTGCATTGCAATTCTCTATGAAGTAGGGGCTCCAAGGAAGTCAGATACCTATAGATGATTGTATGCACCAGAGCTCACGTGCTGCTTGTGACCCATTCATTTTGGAGTGGGGATGCAGGTTTAACCTCCTGCAATTCCCCTCTGTTACTCCAAGGACAGAAGTGCCCTCCCTCACTGCGACTCAGTTCAAGTGGGTCACCTTATGCAGTGACAAGCACCCTGTCCTGTAATAAGCCACAGAATCCCACCAAGGAGGAAAGGAGGAATACTGCCTCAAGGGAAGTGCAATAACATTGGCCTGGCTTCATGGTTTGGCTGATCAGACATGGCTGAGTGCTCAGAGCTTGGTAAGTTATATGACTTCACAATGAAGGACCACAAATGTTTATATTGTGCAGATACACCAGCACTTGTGGATTAAAATAGCAAGTACGGCAAGTCTTTTCTGCGTTGCAAGTGTCCAACAACAGTAATACATCATGCAAGCTCCTCCCAGCTGACCTTTTTAGGCAGATTTAGATAAAGATGCCTCCAAATTGTCCATAACAAATTGATACTTTTCCAACAAGATTCATCAGTGTCCTGAAATCGCTTATACCAGTAACAAATACCAGCCACAAAAACCAGAAGCCAGTGGGCCTCCTAGTTCATCCTACTCATTACATGACACGATCTTTATAATATGTTTACAAGTATATCATAGCTGTGCTGAAGTAAGCTACTGTGCAACGAGCACCTACTTCTTTCTTCAGCTCATTCATTATGGGCCAGATTTGACTTCGCTATATCTAAGTGGGAAACCCTCTTACTGCTGGATTTCATTTGGTCCTGTGATATGTAAGAAGTTGTTTTATGTACTCAAAAGTTACAGGGGGAGAAGAGACACGTTCAGGTGACAGACAAATGACTAACAGCTCCTTATAACTAGATGAAGATGGAAGTTACTATTGACTGCTTCATGCTCTATAAAACCCATTAAGGGAATTGGACGTGAGGTAGCCTTCACTCCCATATATGCTCTTTGCCATGTGGTTCTTGCATTTACAAACTTGCCTGGATTAATACATTAAGTGGAGTTAGCCTTCCTCCGGGAAACAATACAAATCTGCCCAGAAAAGCATTTCTGAGAAACATAGACAAACAGTGGGCCAAAGTCTCTGCTGGCCCAACTCCACTGAAATCAGAGCAGCAGACAATTCAGCCATACATTCTTAGAACGTTACTGCTCAAAATCTCTCCCAGAGGGGAACAAAAAACACAAACAAGAGAAATATTCTCATTAACAAGAAATTAGAGACATTTATTTAATCAGAGATAGGAGGGAGTCAAATGTTTCTATCTCTCTGTATAAAGAATTTCCCAAATAATCATCACTTCAGACTATGAAATCTCTGAATTTCAGAGGAACTAGGAAAGAGAAACAAGCAGAAATGGAAGGGAGGTGCCGTTAAGGGGAAAATAATTTATTGTTTTCCTCAAAGCTAATGTTTCTTTTTAGGAGACCGAAGTGATCATTGCTTCATTCAGTTTAAGCAAACAAAGCACCAGATCTAAACAAAGGATTTTAAGCAGTAAGTAAAGTTCCATTAAGAAATTGCTTAACACACTCAAATTAGCATGACTAGATAATTGCAAGAAACAAAATGCTTTAAAATTAGTGCTGCCAATTAGGACACAACACCCTCTTAGTCAAGGTGCAACAAATGAACATGACAGTCCTGCTAGTCTATTTTGATAGAAATCAAAGTGGGGGACATGAATTAATCTCTCCTGGTCAAGCAGAGAAAATGGTGTCATTCCCAGATGGGGAAGCAGGACATTCCCAGCACTACCATAAGCATTTCTAATGGTTGGTTCATACCTCGAATGACTGATACCACAGTAGCGTAGCTAATCTACTCTTCTGTAATTAAGTCATGATATAACCCCTAGAGGAGAAAATGCATAGTATTCAAGCATGTAAAGTTTCCCCAAGCACTGCAAACTACTCATGTCCCTTTCAAGTCCACTGGAGTAAGTGTTCACAGCATCCAGTGGAAGACAGCCTGCCATTTCCCTAATGAAAATGTAGGGTTGAGAAATAGAAAATATTCCAGCACCATCTCCTTTTTCTGTCCACACAGAGCTTGTCCACTCCTGACCCAGTGTCTGCAAAACATCCATCACCCTCTGAAAACATTCTTTCTGTTAAAGAAAGTTAATACCTTGCTGTTGGTACACAGCTAAGAGATGCTACTAGCAATGAGAAGAATTAGGATGCTTTAGTATTTTTAAGAGGGCTAGAAAATATATTGAAGTTAGGTCAATTCTTCCGTTTGCTGTCTCACCAGTACCCAGAATACTCTCTTCCCTGGCACAGTCAACCAGATGTGCTCAAACTGCACATTGCTCCCAGTGAAACAGCATCAGACTCCCACTTCGTGAGATCTTTAACATGGAAGAGACCGTATCTGAGGCACCTCAGTTTCCAAACTGCACAATGGCTTCTGGCTGTAGCCATCTGCAATGCTGTAGCCTCAAGGTTTTGCTGGAAGACCCATGGATTATGACACCCCATTCTTCAAATTGGTGATATCTTTCAAAGGAAAGGCCTCCAGACACAGATGCAACTGGAAACAGAATGTCATCACAGGGAAGAAATGTAGACTGAGAATACCCAAGCCAAAAAGATTTCAGCTAATTTCAATCTAAATTAGTTCTGAATCCTTTGGTGCCATTCAAAGCTTTTGCAATACTGACCTAAGTTTCTAGTACTGATGGAATTTTTTTTATTATCAGGTTTTTTTTCAGTGCCCAAATTCAGTCCAGTTATGATATTACACCTCTGAAAATCCCCCTTCCTTCAAGATGCTGCAAATTTGTTACTCAAAACCACAGACATCTAAAAAAATATAGGTCTCATCAGCTTTAGTGGTAGCTCAGCACTGCAAGGGATAGCAACACTTGCCTTCCTGTGGCTCCAACCAAGCACCCGACACCCGCACCACAGAGCGAGTTTTGTTCCATATTTGATGGGACAGATTCACAGATTTCTTTTTTTTTTTTTTTGGCACAGAATCCCTGCCATAGAAAATAATCAGAACAGTCTCACAGTGGTTATCAAGTTTATATATAAAAAGATAACGGAAGCCAAACAGTTCCCAACACCCACTACTCAGTGTATTGTCCTCCATCCTCTGATTTAATAAGCATTTGTAACAACTCAATCAGATTGTACTGAGACACATGCACTGTTTCTCCCTTTATTCAACTGCTCTTGTGAGGCAGGAAAGAAGTTTGACATGGAAAACTATCCACTTGTCAGTCCTTGCGTTTGTCAAGCGTTACATGGGTTTTCATTACACACCTTGGAGGGAATTAGAATTAGAGATTTGATTAATTTCTCAAAAGTTATCTACATAAGCAGTTCACTCACTTTCTCTTGAAAATTGTTCCTAAGCTCATGGTTTTCCATCAAGAGATTCTTGTGAAGGGCAAGTAGGGCAACCTATTCTGCTAGAATTAGGAAGTAAAAGTAGTTTTATTTATACCTAAGATAAGCAAGGGAAGATGTATTAAAATAAACCAAGTGTTCTTATGGGTTAAGATTTTTACTGCTAAGTATGTTTGTTCACATCCCAGTTGTGGGAAACAACTCTTCTCGCAAGCAGTGAATTTCCAGCAATAGAGGCCAAAAGAAGTGGATGAATTCGAGCTAAGCCATCACTCCCCAAAAATGTTTTTGCTCCCCATGTGTCCAGAATTCTTGAGGAAGTCTCTCACCCCACAATACCCATCTCTGCAATGCATCCAATACAATCCAATAGCTTTCTTCTCCATTGCAAAATTGGGTGCACTTGTATTTGGGCAGAGGCTAAGCAGGATGAGATTAATTCCTTGATTCAGAGTTAAGCTCTTCTGATGAAACTATCATGTATTTGTTCAGATTCAAAATACTCCCTATATCCTCCTACCAGATGGGCAAATCACTTTCATCTCCTACAGCATCTTTTGCTCCCGAAGAGCAGCCTTCTGTGTAAAATAAAGGCAGAACCGAGCACTACACAAATCAATTCACTCGCTGCTCTCCCGGCCAGCTTGGGTTTATTTTCTAATATTTTTTGTTGTTTTGTTTTTACATAAAGTAAAGCTTCCCGGGAGGGATGTTTCACAAAGTTTCACCCAGCTGAAGTCTTTTTGACATGTGAACTGGAGACACCAAGATCTCACAAATAAAATTTTATTCCAATCCTATCTTATCTACCAATGCAAGTTTTTAGGTTTTAGCTGCTCTTCTGCTTTCTCCATGGATATGGAATTCAGGTAAAAAACTGAAGAATAAGGAGAGTTAAAATCCCAAGCCTTACCTTTAATCTGGTACCGCAGTCAGGGGGTATGGCATTTGACATTACTAAGAACCGTCAGACTAAACTCTGACCTCTTGGCCACATCTTATCACAGCTGAAATCAAAGCTGCTGAGAGCTGATGCCAGTCTGGAAATTCTCCCAATAAAGTTGATGTGGTTTCAGAGGCTCCAGCACTGACTCTTCAAATTATTTTATTTATTATTTCCTATTGATTGCTTTGTTTCTCACACATAACGCCAGATCATATCCTGGGTCACCCTGCAGTTTGGTATTCTTTTAATAATTATTACCCAAGGGTGTTGCAAGCAGATGGGTTAGAAAGAAATGGGTTCCTGACAGCCAGATGAGATCATCCTATATCATGTGTGAGCTCTCACCCTCCCAGACTCAGACCAATTAGAAGGCAGTTACCAGATAATACCCTATAGGCTTTGAATGTACCCATGTTATGCAAGCGTACTATCACAACAGTTCTTTCCAGAAATGCGGGAATCTGCAATGTTTACTCTTTCCTTGCACTCAGACTGTTGCTATCTTGTTGAAAAAGACATGGTGAGGAGAGACATGCTGCTCTGCAAGGGGAGGGGGTATCCCAGCTGGATGGGAGCCCTGCAAATCCAAACATTTAGGAACAGCTTGAACCAAAGCCAGAAAAAAGTCACGATTGCCAGTGCATTTAGAAACCCCCAAGGCAGAGCTGTCAGAATGGTACAGAAATCTCTGCCATCCTCATCCCTGTTTCATCAAGGTCTGATGCAACTTGCTTTCAAACGTTAAGCTGCCTGTGCCACAGTGGCGCAGAAAGCCTCCCTGCAGGGGTACAAAACAGCACTAGTCCTTTTCAGTATCCCAGGCAGCAGAGAAACTTGAAGGCTGGAAGAGCAAACCAGAGCTATTTAGCCCACCTACCCACTGTCAAAGCTTTCTTTGCATGAAGTACGGCTAGAGGCAGCCACTCTGACAGCATTTACTGAAAAAGAATGCTGTTTTCCTTCTTAATTAAGAGTTAAGCATCAACCAGGGATTTATTGGTACATAACTGCTGTAAATAAAGACTGTGTGCTTGGAATATGGCACAATTTGTCTACCACGAGTGCTACAAAAAGAAAAGGAGGCCTGCCTATAACATTCTCAATAAATTCAACACAAATATTAATACAAAAAGCATAGCGCAGAAGAGGTGGACTCAAGGGCCAGCACAGCTACTGGTAGCAGGTGAGAGTGCGGAAGCATGGAAAACAGGAAGATAACCCACTAGGTGTCCCAGGGATTTTGCATCTTTCTTCTTGAAGTATGATCTATAGTCCTTCCCTGATTACTTATATATTAGCTAGATTGATGCTATTTGGGCTTACCCATACCAGTGATCACACCATGGAACTGACCTTCTTAATATTTAGAAGGGCAAACCAAGTGTTTCTAAGAGCATTCAAAAAAATGGTGAAGTTGTTCATACTACAAGCATACCTGTCTACTAACTGTCCTCAGGTGCGTTCAGGAGCATCCTCACACCTGATGAGCTTTGGAAGCTAAAAAACAAAAGTGCGAGCTTCAGCTTCAAGTGCAGCTTTTCCTCAGCTTGGACCATTTACAAAAAGCTCTCCCTGGTGGGGACTCCCAGATATCCTCTGAGTATGAGGTTACAGTTCATAGGTCGGTTGCTCCACACATGTTGAGTAATATTGAAAACTCAAATTTAAAGTAAGAACAGTCAGATATCAGACACTTGATTATTTGATGATTATACAGAGATACTGAGAACTGAGATTTCTTTAATGATTTAAGCACTCAATAAAAGAGACTGTACTTAATATCTATGTTAAAGAGAAAAAACATTTGGAGATCAGGAAAGAAGAAAAAAAAAAAAAAGAAGCTTAGGAATCGGATAAGAAGGGCTTTCTACAGAAAATGAAAGTGCTTGAGAGAAACACTGGCTGGCAGAAAGCAAGGAGAAATGCCTGGAAGAGATGAAACTACATGTGTATTTACCAGTCTAAGACCATCCCTACTGGAAATTCACTGCTCATCTGCAAGAACAAGGGATTATTTGACCATAGCTGGATAGAAATCAAAATCCTCAGGAACACATTCTAAAAAGCAAGACAACTTAGTTCTTGATGTTTTTCTATTTTGCTCCTTGCATAATGATAACACTAGGAAGACTGGACCAATTGTCTCTCTGGAACACCTACTGAAAACAGACTATTCTGTAAACATTTGGAGCCATAGAAGTGTTTGAAAACAACAGCTAGAATCACATTTAATGACAAATTAGGAAACAAACACCTATATATATATATATAAAGAGGTAAGTTGCATCAATGTGACATGCAGCAACAGCACAAGGTCTCAAAGTAACTCGAAGGCAAAGAAAAAAAAAAAAAGAGGACAAAAGTGAAGAACTCATGACAGAGGGACAGGTCCAGCTACAACCCTGGAAGCACAGGGGGAGGCAGGAGCTATCTATATTTGAAGAGACAGGGCTCAGAGAGGCTGGACGTGGTGTGGGGCTTGCCCTACAGCAGCAAGTTTCTCACTGCTGCAGGGGAAATAGGAGAAACCCAGAAGTTATTTTAAAGTGTCTCTAACCAGTCTTTTATGAGGACCAAACGTTTTGTTAGAAAAAGACAAGCAGAATTTGTGTACTCTTCTTCCTACCAAAACAATAGTAAAAGCCTTTATACATAAATGTTTAGATAAAAGTTTGTTAGTCTTACAGTCGTAAGTGATGACTAAACCCAGATGAGAAGTTCTGGCAGAAAGAAGCAGCAAGGACCTAAGGAGGGTTTTTCATACCAAAAAGACAGTAATAAGCGTTCTTGTTTTCTTTAGTTCAGTGGATAAGGCATTGAGGATACTTGAAATCTTTATTCACATCCCTACTCTACCTCACTGTGCCCTACATGCCAGTCTCAGCTGCAGGATTGTTGATTCTGATACAGCTCTTGTTATAAATTTCTAAAGCAGAACCTTAATTGAGGTCGTTTGGGATAAACTTTTCATCAAGATAGGTATGTTTACAGTGAAGTGTGGGGGTTTTTTCCCCTCTGTTTAAAACCATTGCCTAGAAGTAGAAAGTTACAAGTATCTGAAAAACAGCAGAAATGGCAAGAATGGCTATGAACCATATGGTTACCTTTGTTGTATCTTAGAGTACATTGTGTCTGCAACTCAGAACAGTTTTTTTTTTTGTCTTCCATTTTTCCAAACTGTTCTTGTGATGGTTTTCAACTTGAGTTTCAGAGGCATTTTCCACAGAAGCTGAAGAAAAATTCTTCAAATCCTTTATTTTAGTTATAAAACTGTATTATACCTCATCTGAACAAAATCCAGGTGAATCACAATCCCTAATTTGGAATGCATATTGCCATAAATCTGTAGCGTCCATCACAGCATATTTGGGAGAAGAATATGCTGCTGTTATACATGATTCTTGCATGTCCATGTTGTTAGTTACATTTAGAAGACATTCCATACACTCTCCATCATATCATCCACACATTTGAAGTCACTGTAAAATTACAGTCTCCTTGGTGATGCTGCAGGGACAGGCCTTTTAGAAGCTGATCCCTTGCACTGTATACCATAGTCTCCAAATTAAGCATAATCCCCAATAAAAAACCCAAACATGTAAGTCTCCATGCTAGAGAAACATCCCTGCAGAGATGGTCTTCCCTTCATTTCCTTACATGCACGGTTTACAGCTGTTCTGATAACTCCCTGTTCACACCTGAATATATTAATGTTCCCACACTATCAACAATTTCACCTGTTTCTGTACACCTTTGATAAGCCTCTAAGATACATTTCACATTTCTTGTGTTTTGGAAACGTTGAGGATATAAAAGCAATCATGGTAGATCTAACACAGTATCTACCCTCTAACCGCGGCTGACAGCATATTTGGGGAGGAGAGGGCTAGGGAGGGAGAGTGAGGACACAGGAATATCTCCCACTGTACCTTCCTGGCTTTTGAAGAGCAGTGGTTTACAAACCCTTCATCACACTTGCATCTGATTCAATGCACCTTGGTAAATTGGGTTACACAGATAATGTACCTTAAAATATTGCATATATTTTGGATCCAGAAGTACCCAGCATTAACTCATGTCTCTTCACAGGCCACATAAGCCAGTTCTACTTGCACCTGTAGGTGGGGTGAGGTGGAGGGGACAATTCTCACTCCCTAACTTTAAGCTCCCTTTTAATAAAGTTCAGCGTTCAGGCTCTCTGCCTCCCTCTTGCTCCTGAGGACATTTGTACATTAATGCTCACGTACTACTTCCAGACTTTACCAGATCAAACGTGCACAGCCGTTCCCATGGGTAAGCCCACCTAATGTTCTGTGCCCACAGAGGTTGTGTGCCTGCAGTACATACACCGCTCATCTTCGCTCACTTCATTTAACTGACACTTCTCCTTTTATCTTCAGTTTTTACATTCTTTTCTTAAGGGCTCCTCTTCCACCCTTTTTCAAGGTTTTCACATTTTAAATTTTTTTTTTTTTTTCCAAGTTTTCATGTTGTTAATGCTTTTCTTAAAAAAAAAAGTATAGGAATTTCAAAGCACATTTACACATGAAAAGCCCTCACTGTTGACTACCAAGATCTAACGCTGAAGTACACAAAACCCAGACAAAAGCCACATTACAGATAACACAACATTCCCCCAAACCCTTAGGACTGTATTACTTGGGAAAAAAACCTACAGCCTGCAATCTAGCTAAAGACATTGGGGTGTGTGACTTTTTTTATTGTGCCTTTCAGACTTAAAATAAATTTTGCTTATGCTTATTTATAACAACATTCATAAGAACACCATCGTGGATGTGTATAAATACAACACTGTCATAGCTGAAATAGTATCCAAGGTCAAATAATAAGACCTGGGATATGGTTTTGAACATACAGAGTTGATTTAAAGCTGCACAGCTCTGAAAACACACCATTTTCTGAGGCGTGTATTAAGTGCGCAGCTCTACAAACACGATTTATCATTGCCTTAAGTGCGCAGTCTTAATTATGCTCCTGCCCAAAAATCTCACTTACTGTTGCTCTGTGAAATCTATATGTACTGCAAATGACAAAAATTAAGGGAATGGGTTTTATTTGGTTTTATATTTAATGTAGCTTTCTTATGAATAGTTAAAAGCCCGTGTTTAGTTTGCTGTGCTGTTTGTGTGTTTTTCTCTTAGCAACCAGGAGAAAAACAGTCTTTTAACTATAGGAAACCATAACTGTAAGATCATAAGAATTGGCATAGAAAATAGGATATTTGAAACTACCCATAACAAATCATTTACATCGTTTAAGCTACAAATTGAAGGTATTCCTTTAACTTTGAAGTAATGTAGTTTTGTGTAAATACAAACAAACATTTAGAACTGTATTTTACACAGAAACTTTCTTCCCAAAGAGCTTTACATGTGGCACCCGTTCAAATCCTGGGAAACCCCCGAGGACTTTTGTTCACAGGAATATTCCCAACTCAGCAAGATTATTCATTTATTTAAAATTAGTCATCACTTTATGTATTTGCAGAAGTGAGTTTGCGTGAGAGGTTTCTTATATACCACTGAAATACAGACACCTCTATAGCAAGATAAAGTTTTTCAACAGCTCTATACCACAGAAGACACCAATAAATAAAGCCAACAGGTTTGAACACAAGTTCAAGGAAGATGCAGAAAGGCAGAACATAACAGATTAAGTTAAAACTTGTCCGGGACTGGATTTTACATCATTTCTCTAAACAAAAAGCATAACACAAGGTATGCAAAAAGCAATATGTTCACAAGTCAAAACCTTGCCTCCGCATCTTGTGAGAAATCTAGTCTCTGCCAGAGATGGTTTATCCTAATTTACCAAACCCCAGAAGAGAGTGCCACTGGTTTGAGCACCACTAGAATCACCTGCAAGAGATGAGCTATAGCACAGCAAAGCTTTGAGAGGGGAATATACTCCAAAATTTCACAGCCTAGGGGCTGCAGAATACCTACTGAGTAACTGGAGGGAGTAAGTCTTACTAAAGGAAAAGAATTAGCATACAGCTGACAAAAACCCCCTCAGGATCTCTTATCATCCTGTAAATCTTAAGCTGAGAATGACTGCCATGGCCTGTTAGGCATGTCCCACGCAGCTTTAAGGTCTTCCAAATACCTCACTGCAGATTGGTGCCATGAGCAGCTCCAAGCCAGTGAGCTGTCCTGGTCTCCACTTTTCACAAAAATATTCCAAACACAAATATTTGTTGTCAGTGAAACACTAAGAAAAATGCACTCACCTTTGCACCTTTCAGCATGGTTTGGAAATTAATGACCCATGAGTTGGCAGCACACCTTCTCCTTCCTTGGGTTTGGAATAACTCAAGTAAACTACGATAGCAAAGTGCAATACAGGGTTTAAACAAGAGACTTCCCAGAGTGTTGAGGTCTTCAGCAAATTCCTCGTTCTTAATCTCCATTACTGTATAACCAGCTGCTGTTTGTGAGTTTGCTGTGGGAGGAGGAAGCTAACTCTTATCAGGTGGGGGAAATTAAGGTCAGAACAAGAGCTGGGCACTGCTTAAGCCTCACTCTGTTTTTCTTTCCTCCAGCATCATGCTAATCTTAGCCTGAATATTGCCCACAGGTAAAAACCAAGCCCCCCTGCCGTTAGGGGAACAAAAAGGCAAAAAAAGATTATGATCTCAAAACAAGATGGGGGAAGCAGGTGTTATTTACTGCTATGTTTTTGAGGGTCAGCACGACTCTAGTGGGCCTAGTCATATGCTAAGTGATTTAGCTGACAGCAAGGATGGTGTCCTCCCTCCCCCTTTTTCTACACAATACCAGGTATAGTGGGCAGTCTCAAACTTCAGCAGGCCCTTTGAACATTGCAGTATCACCAGTACTTGTGCTGCTCTTAAGTATCTACACTGATCAAGACCTAAGGCTGCATTAAACTGCACAAGGCAAGTCCTCCAGCATTTAAAGGTAGAAGTAAAATGCAAGAGTTCCTTGTAAAGCCAGAAAGACTGAGACAAGCAGATGCACGTGTGCTGTCCCAGGCTTGGTAGTCAGGTGTGTTTAACTACTTGTGCACCGTGTAACACACTGCCTGTGTCCACCAAGTACTATTCGCACTGACAAATGCTTGCTCTGGGACGTCCCAGAGACTCTGGGACCTTAGTCCTAAAAAAAGAAAAATCAAGCTAACTGCTAAATTCAAGCTAATAACTCTGCAGCTTTTAATCCACTCAGTAAAATAAACTGGCATCTGATATACTGCAGATTTTCCCCAGGACTCCCTACAAAGCTGCAGCACATCCTCTGAAGGCACAGTTGTGGCTCACCACATTGCATTCCCACCAGAGATGCCACACAAATGATCTGGTGGCACACAAACAAACACTGCTCCTGAATAGTATCTTATCAAAAAGACACCTTTTTGGTAGGAACTGTTGAACAATACCTTCCTCCAACATTACATGGCAGCTTTATCTAAGCAGTTCTGCAGATTGAACTACACTAGCAGTCTTGGAGGAGAGACATTACTGTGGAAGTATGTTTCCTTTTAGCAAGCTCAATGTCGCTTGTCCACTCTCAAAGTGGAATTAGTTGCTTTCATTCTGGTTTTTCATTTTAACTCAAGCCCACAATTAAACTTATGCAGATTTGAGCTGCACACGCTTATGGGAAGTGGCAGGCTCTGAATGACTGGCATACCTCCAAGCTACAGGTACCTGTATGGTACCTGTGAAGATCAAGGGGACATCAGGAGACAGGATCAGCTGATTCAGAACACTGTAGTTTACTTCTGCTGGAGAGGTTTTGAACAACCACCTGACTGCATCTTCTGTTTGCAGAAAATAAAGACTAGATCCTTGTTAGTGTACTGCTTCCCATGCTACACTCCCACAGAGCAGGCCACACGACGCAGCCAAGGATGTGGTTGGCTTTTTGGGCTGCGAGCACACATTGCTGGCTCATTTTGAGCTTCTCATCCACCAACACCCCCAAGTCCTTCTCCTTAGGGCTGCTCTCAATCCATTCTCCACCCAGCTTGTATTTGTGCTTGGGATTGCCCCAAACCATGTGCAGGACCTTGCACTTGGCCTTGTTGAACTTCATGAGGTTTGCATGGGCCCACCTCTCAAGCCTGTCCAAGTCCCTCTGGATGGCATCCCTTCCCTCCAGTTTGTTGACTGCTCCGCACAGCTTGGTGTCATCGGCAAATTTCATGAGGGTGCACTCAGTCCCACTGTCCATGTCACCAAAGTTGTTAAACAGCACACCAGTCCCAGTACCAACCAACCCTTGAGGAACACCACTTGTCACTGGTTGCCACTTGGACATGCAGCCGTTGACAGCAACTCTTTGAGTGTGGCCATCCAGGCAATTCCTTATCCACCACGTGGCCCATCTATCAAATCCATGTCTCTCCAATTTAGAGACAAGGATGTCATGTAGGACAGCATCAAACACTTCCATAACTCTAGATAGATGATGCAGTTGCTTTTCCTTTATCCACCAATGTTGTAATGCTGTTGTAGGTGGCCACCGAATTTGTCAGGCACAATTTGCCTTTAGTGAAGCCATGTTGGCTGTCACTGCCAGTTCCCTCAGGACCTGTGGGCTTGTGCACCTTCAGGTTTCTCAGATGATCTCAAACCTGGTCTTCTCCTACAGTGGATAGTTCCTCATTCTCCCAGTCCTTGCCTTTGCCTTCTGCAACTTGGGCAGTGTGGCTAGAGCCCTTACCCAAGCCACAGAAGGGCATATATATAATAATTTCCATATTAAATGGAAAATGATACAAGAGTCTCATGGGTATTTGGGCTCCTACCATTCCAAGTTTTCCCTGCAGTAGGACTGTATGTACAAATCTTTGTGTCAACAAGAATACAGATAAATTACTCCTAAAATTAGTTGAATAGTCTGAGGTCCTTACATAGTAAAGCCAAAAGCAACTTAAAGAAAAGTTTGAGCAGAAAGTACTATGTTTGGACAGACTGACAAGGCACCAATATAACTGTACTGGTGCCGATTAAACCTCTTCATTACAAAAATGTAAGCTGTAAGTATGTGCAGGAGCACCCTTTTTAGCATGAAATATGAAACTTTAAAAATAAACTGTTTACATACAGAAATATTAGATATGTGAAAGAAAACTGGCAGGATGAATCAGAGGTGGTTTGAAAAATGCTTCCAGGACTTGCTGTTAACAAGGCTGACAGCATTTTGGTTTCTTAAATGATTGCACAGAGCACTTTGAAGAAATAAAGAACACTATAAAAACACTTCACAGAGCAAAGTAAACACCCCACCCTAATAGGAAGTCTCTCTCCCCTCTTCAGATCAGACATCTTGTTATGTTTTCAAGCCTGAATTTCATATCCAGCCTCAGAAGATGTCCCAGTCTGATGGCTATTGGACAAAACCCCAGTATCATGCAGTGAGGCACCTTATGCCAGGCAGTGTCCTCAAGAAAAAATAAAAATAAAATCAGTACTCTGGGTTTATGTGGGATTTCCTGTGCAACTTATCTTGGTGTAAGCTACGCAGGAAAATTCAGACTCCTAAGCTGATTATAAACAGCAACTTAAAAGCCATTAAGAGCTCCAAACTGAAAACAAAGCTTCGGAAGTCAGCATCAGACTTCAAGTGAGTTTGTCATAAACCCCAAAGGATTAAAATCAAGCCAATACTATACATGATCAGCTGCTTTTAGTGTCCAATGCTAAATGCATCAACTCTAATTGACAAAGTCCCATCAACTTATTCCAGCTCCTTTGGATTACTCTATTTTGTATTAAAAGAAATTTATGCTTGATGTGACAAGTTTCTCTTCCCTGAGCTCCTGGTGAAAAGCCTTGTTCCATTGAACATTTTCCAGTGCTGTTTCACCCCTTTTGCACATTTCTGGCTAGCATTGTACCTATCGTGTCCTTTCACTGCCAGGCTTGCATCAGGTTTCATGGCTCACTGCATGTTCAAACCCAGAATTAACTCTAAGAGGTGAGGACCCATGTACAAGTACAATAGCAACAGGTTTTTCCCCCCCCAGAAGTGGTCAAGAAAAATCACTTTAGGATGATTACTGCAGTGACAAGGAACAACAGACATTTAGCAGTCATTAGATAGCTTCCTCACCTCAAATATTAGCCATGTCTAGAGCAGAACATGAGCCAAAGCATTTGGAGGTTCAAAAAGCACTCAATTTGAATGTTTTTTTCCATTTGCCCATTTGGAATAGGCAAGATTACTTTTGGCTTGTAGAGTGTGAGAAAGTTCCTTCTCAAAGCTTTTCCAAGAAGAATAGGAGCAAAAAGCACCTTCATTCAGAAATATCCTTATCCAGAATATTACAACAACAATTTGTAGAGGCTGTGAAATATGGGATGGGCGTTAGCTCTCCTACAAGCAGAATCAAGCTCTAGGTTTTCTGAAATGAGTTCATCCTCAATCATTAGCACAACTGGTTTTTGCTCAATGAGTTGTTTTACCCTTTCAGTAGCCAACTCCACACATGCTTAAAAAATAGAATCCTGAAAGTTTCAGAAACTTAAAAGACTTTCCACTATTTTAACTAGTAGACCAGTATGTGTTGCCTGAATGTTAGGATAACAAACCACCATTACACCACTTAGAAATAATATTTATCTACTGAAGTTGTGTCTGCTGCAACAAAGTCATCAATTTTGAGCAGTTTAAAAAAGGCACTAAATTACAGAGTGGAAGTGATTAAACACACAGCTTTATCTGCAAGGAATTTGCAGGACAGTTTTGCTCTTTTCACGAAGAACTGGCAAACAAGGATTTAGCATGGTTTTATGATCCTGGCATAGAGTGGATTGTGGCTGATGTGACCATAAAAGCCCTGATCCAAACACTTACAAACTTTTGCCATTTGCTGACTCCATTCAGTACACTCATTTACATCCAGCCTTGCAAGAGTGGTCCCATCAGCCCTGGTCCCAGTAGGACTGATTTGTTTTGGTGACCTAAACTCCACACAGAGCCAGCCAAGTACCAGTACTTTGCATGTGGTCAAACATTTTATTGTAGAACTGGCATCAGTACCTACTCCACCCTCTTCACAGCACTCAGAGTACAGGACACAGCCAGAGTAAAATGAGGAATATTGGAGGGCACCCAGGTATTATTTTGTTGCCCAAAACCAACACAAAGCTCTATGATAGATAGAGAGGACATGGGCTTGTAAAGCAAGGTTTCTGAGGTCTGTTCCTGGGGTGTCAGCTGCCTTGTGATCTAGGACAAGTATCTTCTTTCTCCCTTTGCCTCAAAGGGTTTCTTATCTATTTCAAGCTCCTTTGGAGAAGCCAAGGACAGGGAAGGGAGGATACAGCTCATGGTTTATTCATATGACCCAGAGGTGCAAGATTCCTCCCACATTGTGACTGACAAAACATCAGAAAGATGTATTACTGTTGCTTTCCAGTTATGTCTGAAAAGCCTGACATCAGCAAGAAAGCAATACTCATCTCCTGCTTTAGGTGATAAACTTCCTAGGTAACAAATTCTCCTGACAACATGCATCATTCCTTGTGCATCACAGAGCTCTGATCTTAACTTGGCTTTCTGGGGAATACAGTGAAGAGCAAGAACAGTCACAGAACTCCTCTAATTTGCACAAGCAGCCAAACTACCTCATCTATTACTGCCTCTTCTGTAAGAAGTCTGACATAAGGACATCATAACCCAGAGGGCAGAGACCCTTTTCTTCAACAAACAGAAAATCTCTTCTGTCTTTACTTTTTCAAACTCTTCACATTTTTCTGTCACTATTATTAAGCAATTGTTTTTTGTCTGGAGGTAGTTGAAAGATTCAGTCTGCTGCAATAGCATCCTGCCTAAATAGGCTTTATTCCCTCAAAGCAAACAGTCATCATTTGGTAACCAGCAAAGGCCCTTGCTCTCCTAACTATCAAACCCTACAGCTGACCCCTTGGAGAAAGCTGTCCAAAGGGGAAGAAGTCTTTCCACTCGAGACAAGCACAGACCAGGGCAAACAGCTGGCCAAGGAGACAGATAGCTACTACAGTATATTTTAAGTAAGGGAATTATCTCCTTAGCACTGACTCATAATACTTAGAGGGCAGCAGGAGGCTGGTTTGCAAGGCCAGGCTCCCCTCTCTCCTTCCATGCTTTGGCGATGAGTCAGCAGTTTGATTTTTAGTCATCACAACTGAAGTGTTTCTTCTTTGCTGCCCCCCATGACACTCTGGAACAGAGTCAGAGTCAGCTGCTCTGGGATGGGGCAACAGTCAGCACTTTCATCCTACAGCTGGGGAAGGAAGAAGTCACACAGTATCAGCTTCGATTAGTGGCATTCCCAGCAGGCAGGTTTGCCCATGCCTCAGGGAGAACTGGTTTGGTGACACAGCTCCTAGGGCAACAGGCTATGGACACAAGTGGCAGATGGGGAGAGGGCCACAGGGAGCAGTGCTCAGCCATTGTTGACAGCAACATAGGTTTCCAGCCTGGAGGTTTCTCACCTCAGGTGTCTGCCCTTTTTGTTCACCTTTGTAGCCTCCCTCATTGCTTCTACAGAGGCAGGCTTGGCTAAGAACATGTCATCTCCATGAGACTTTCTACCTTTGTAACCCCATGCCAGCGGCATCTTAAACTGTTTCCTTCTATACATGTTTTCTTCACAGTCTCCATTCAATGCTTAAATACACACCCAGCTTCAGCCACACAGGAGCTCAGCTGAAAGGCTAACTCACATCTACAGCATTGACACTCAATATTTTGAGGAGTGCTCAAACTTGTCTCCACACTGCCTTCCCGAGCACAGTGGGTCCCCAGCCCACTCCTACAGTAAGCGGACCACTTCCTCTGTACTCCACTCTCCCCCCAACATTTTCCCAGCCACTTAATTCTCCTTTGCAGTTTAGAAATGTAGCCTGAAGACAGCTAAATAAGTTAGAATAAGCTTTAAAGATTCAAATCAATATGTCACCTTATCAGGTATGGTATATGAAGATCTCCAAAGGGAGGAAACTACAGTTCCTCTTCCACGACCAACTTATAATGAGGTTCTGCAAACTACTGCCAGCATCATGGTACATATTCATTGATTACACAGGAATTAATCAAAGTCACATTCTAGTAGGTATACATTTAAAACAGGGTTTGCCATTTCCCCTACCCTGCCATTCAAAGTTTCCTTCTATATGTCAGACTAAGCAGAACTCCCAATTAGAAGCATAGGAAGTGACATTTCAATTTTACTGAAAACCTCCAAGTCAGTTTTCATCCCAAATTAGAAAAGTTTCATGTTTCAACAATTAAATTACCATCTTAGGAAAATGTCTGTTGGAATCAAAAAAATCATTCTATTTCAGTAAAATTGAGAAGGCTTGTTCAAACAATGGTGTTTTGAAGTTTGATAATATTATAACTCAACACATTTTCAGTGAAAGCATTATTCTGAAAGGAAATCCTTCATCTTCATTTGCTTATACGACCAAGCTACACCAATGCCAGCAATTTTACCATAAAAGTTTTGAATTTGTTAAAACAAATTTTCTTTTTGTGGAAACTTTGTCGGAAGGCTTCCTACCACATCTGCTCTCAAGAGCCAGCCTGCCTCCCTAGCTGTCATCACAAGTCTCTGTTGAGCAATGCACCCTGTGAAGAGGAGTCAGTAGATTACAGACATGACTGCTAGTGATCAGCATCTTCGTATCACTAAGACAGCACTGTTTATATGTCAACAAATAGTCGGCAATTCGTGCTTTATATTCCTTAAAACCAACCCCAGCTTCTCTTCCTTGCCTATTGCTTCCGCCCACTTTTGCCCATTTCCCCACTTCATAATGATTTTAAATCAACAAATGAAGGGAAAAAACCTTAAGACCGTAAATATCTCATTTATAATGCTTCCAATCTGTTTCTACTAGCCATACTTCAGGGCGGTAATTATCTGGGCAACACCTCCACTGAAACCACCAATTTGCTGCCCTGGGGGGTTCAGGCAGGCGAGAAATACTCTGTCTATGTATTAATGAATCATATTTCCTCCCAGCCTTTTGAGAGGGATACTTAACGTTTAATAAATGGTTGGCTTTTTGTAACTTAGGACTAGAACCAGCAAAAGGTTTACTCATATAAGCAGTTCCCACTTAGTAAACCATTGGCACCATGCACATGAATAATAACAGCTCCTGTAACCAATGCTGTTCCACATGGAACCAGGGAGTCAGTGGTAAAATGTATTTGCGTGACTGCAGGCACAGACCCCACACCCTGGGACAAATCCTAAAAATAAACGTTCAAAGAAGTTACTGCAGATACCACTGTTCTACTCTCATGAATTTATAGAGAATGAAATGCTTTCAAGAAGTAGGTTGCAGATATATGCACTAAAGAAATTAATTGCACTGGTAACTTTCCGGTGTGCGGAATTTATTATGTTTGTTCAAAAGTAGCAATCCAGTGGAGAAAATGTAGCCTTCATATTTTACTTGCATAATCAGCAAATGAGCTGGAAAGAATGTCAAAGCAAAAAAAGAAAGGGCTGGCCAGGAGAAAAGAAACACACAGAATTAGTGACAGTAATGTTCAGATTAGGAAAATACAAAAAGTGGAAGAAAAGTGAGAAACATTGGGCCACAGACTCCAGCCTTTTCTTCTTCTGCTGTTGATGTGGTACAAAGATGATGGATTTCAGCCACTGTTTGGAAACACTGTATGGGTGTGAAGCCAGATGCAGCAGTAGGAAGAGGGAATAGTATGTTGGATCACAATGGCCCAGTCTCCCAGCTTCCTGCTGGTAGAAAGATTTTACAGTTTACCATCACTGCAGAAACAGCACAAGTTCTAATTCCATCTGTTATTCTGGCCAACCTACTGCCTGCGCTCAAGATACTCTAAAATGACTCTCAACACAGACTGTGCTCTCAGCTAGTTAAAAAAACCTAGCACTTAGTTATATCAAGCTTGTAACCTCCCCAAGCTTCGAGCTGAATGCTGCTTTAGAACAGCGTAAAGCCGACAACCCACCACCAGCACCCTAGCAGCAGGTCCAAGGATTCATTTTACCACAGGAGAGAACTGCAGGGTGAAGCCCAAAGGCACCGATGGTTGCAGTTGACCGAAGTGCAATAATTTGGATTTGCCTGTGCTGTAATAAAAGTACCTATATGATATTTCAGCTTAAATAGATGAAACTCAACATGAGAGTGGTTCACACTTCACTTCTTAAGCCCTCAGCAGACAGCTTTTCCAGAATTGTATGAGCCAGGAACAAGGCAGGGAGATGCCCAAAGTCTCCAGGAGGTATCCAAGTTCATGTTTCAAGTTGGACTATAGCACTTCCACATCTATTAGTTTTGGGGTAAACTTCCCATCAGCTCATGGCCACAACAATAGGCATATACAGCACCAGAAAACAGTCATTAACTTGGAGAAGACTTTGCGACGCAACTCCTTGTTCACAGAGACTCCAGGTGGAGGTCATACATCCAAAACATGCCTTGTAGCCTGACAGCATACTTTAGAGGAGCCATGCTGCCCTATCACCTCAACAAGTGGGACAGACAAGAAGCAGAAGCACCAGATGCATAGGGGAAGGATACTTTGCCTTTCTTTGCACCCTTCTCTCATGCTTAAAGGAGAATGGCTGTTTCTGACAACTGGCCAACCACCATTTGTTTCAAAGGCATCAGCAAAAGGCTAAGGAACAGGCTTGCCTCAAATGAACATCTGTTTCTAACAAAAGCTGAAAGAAGTCAGCTGACAGAAATCCAAGCACCCTCCAGACCAAAGTAGTACCTGGCTTTTAGAAACTGGCACCAGAAAAACCTTCCTACTTCCCTTGGTTGTAAAGCTATCCAAACACAGAGAGAAACTTTTAAGGGCTTTTGGGGAATTAGCAGTACCAGTATTATCCACATTTTTAAGAGAGTTTTCACAAGTATTGCCTTCCCAGACCATTATCTATTTAAGTTTAACATATACTGCTTCCAAACCAGATTGTTGTTAACAGGAATAAGAAGAAATAGTGTTTTACGTTAATACCTTACACTGCCTGTTCCCCAGGGACTAGGAGTGTAAGAAATGGGTGGGTCTGTGTGGGGAAGACAGCAGCTATGAAAGGATTCCTCTAAGCCTTAACTGCTTGCAGCTGCTATCTGTGCCGTACTCCATAAACAAGCCAGGCTTTGTCTCAGGCTGTGTTTCTGTGCATTGCTCAGCAATGAGGGAAGTATTGCTCTGTCTAGACCTCCTTGCAAAAGCTCTTTCAGTATTTTCTGCAGAAATGCTCACATTTCCCCAGATAAGAAAACAAGACTTTTACTATTTTCATATGAAAATAAAGAAGTGGTTTAAAAATGAAAAAAAAAAAACAAACCAAAAAACCCACTAACATTGGGATAGTTGACAAAATAAGTAAACTCTTATTTACACCCTACAAACTTTCTTCTTAAAAGAAATTTGTTTCCTTGTCATAAAGGCCACAAAACTGAAGCAAAACTTATTTTTTAGGACAAAAGGTAAATCTTATTTTTCTTCTGTTTACTAATAGGAAGTTTTTGAACACTGCCTGAAGTGTGCAGAGAGAAAACTACTCCATTACTTAACCAGGAAAAAGGCAAGAAAAACCCCAGTATTTATTATATTTTTTTCTCAAGAACATCATGGGTGGTGTCTCAGGTGAATCAGTATCTCTTCGTCATGGTCAATCATTTACAATTTATTTGCTCATTTCCCACACACATGAAGAGATGCTGTCTTTAATCTTATGTACTATGAATGGCCTCTATTTGTCCTCACAATGATACAGAGAACTATTTCAGAATACCGGTATATTTCTACTGCTACCTCTTCTTTTTCACTCATTTGCACATCAGCACCAAGAATAGTTGCCTTACCTATAAAACTCCGTGAACCAGACTGAAAAAAAAAAAATATCAAAGAACACCCACAACTCAGTAAATGAAAGGCATTACCTGCTGCACACGTTGAGGCACTTAACTCCACTCAGCCACAGAGCTGCAGCAGGCCACTTGCTGGCATTAAAGGTGAGTTCATCCACAGAAAAGCATAATGCTGAAAGAGAACACACAAAAAAAAACCTAAGCCATTTTAAGCCATCTTCATGCTTGGTCTTTCATTGGGTTTTTGTAGCTAGTCTCACACTTTAGAGCTACTCAAAGCACACAGGGGCAAAAGAAATACAAGGGTTTATTTCAGTCACCATTGATTAGTAGGAACAGAAAGCACAAGCAGCATTGAAAGCAGCAAGACACTCACTATTCCTCACTTTAAACATCTCCCTGTGCAAAGGGGAGATTTAAGATAACTCAACCATCCATAAGGCTTCTTAACTTTTAAGAGTAGTGAGGCATGATTAGAGTGGAACAGATTTATCAGCATCTAGAAACCCCTTTTCACAGACAAACACAGCACCCTTCTAACACAAGATTTTTTTCAGAAGAGGGCAGTCCAATATGATGAATTTTCACCCCTTTTGAGCTTGGAGGAAGCTTCACACAAAGTTGAATCAGGCAACAGAAAACCAAGTAAAGGGACAACATAGTATCACCCAGAAATACCTCTTCCAAACAGCAGAGAGCCAATACCCACTGCAAGCTTTACCCCCATGGGATACCCAGTAAAGACTCTCCCTTACAAAGCACCACCCAAACAGCTTCTGCTCCAGTTAAAGGGGTACAAGCAGCAACCACTCAGTGCACACCACAAAACTCCCCCTGCAGTCCTCCTTATTTCCCCTACCCTGGTTACTATCCCAGTTAATAAGCCTGCTCTGCTAATGACCATCAGCTTTCTGCTGCAGCTGGTCACAATGCTGGGCTCACTACTGATGGGGTGGTACTGAGATTACTTTGTTTTTCCCCTGCCTTCTCAAACAACTAAAAAGATTCTGTAAATTCAAAGCTTAATGTGGTTCAAATCTTCCTCAGTACATGCTAAAATTATGCATTCCTGAGGAAAAGTCTTGCACTCCTCTTGCGCTGCCCTCCTTTCAGCTCTGCTCCTCAAGTCCCCTTCCCTGCACAGAGCCCTGCCTCACTGCTGCACAGGGGTTTGTCCACCTAAATTGTACAATTGAGCCTGAGAAAAATTGGCATTTTCCGTCAAAACTCTGCTTTGACTGGAAATTTCCAGTCAGTTTTGCATTACCCTGAATATATTAGAGGCAAACAATCATAAAGGGAAGAGGATTTCTGTTTCAAATCACACTCCTCACCCAATTCAACAATTCTCTTTACCAAACCATCCTATTTTTAGTCCTGTTTATTTATTTATTTCTAATCCAGACCTTTAGAAACATCAGTGTTTCTCTTATTTCTATTACAAACCATTTTTAATCTGCTTTTAATTATTACTCATTTACAGGAAGGGTGTGGCCAAATTAAGTTGTAATTTGTGAACTGACATCCCTCATTTGCAACAGAAAACAGCTGTGGAGACAGCTTTTTCACTATCCCCCCACTTAGGAAAGCTGGAAAAGAGAAATCCACCAGGAAAACATCTGACAACAGCTTAATTAGTTCTCCTGCATACTTCTAACCATCACTCTTTAAGAAGCATGTCCTGCTCCTAGAGAGGTGAACGGCAAAACTCACCCAGGTTCAGTGGGGCAGCGGGTGATTACACAACTGGAAGGGAACCGTGGATAATATTTCCAGGTTACTGGTCCAGGAGCATCCCGCATCATCTGCTACACAGATGTGTCCAGATGTGAGGATGTCAGCCTTCTGTTTGAGGGCAGTCATATCTTACCCAAAGACAGTTCCCAGGGAGGGCAGGATAAGGCAACAGACCCTATCTCCCGAGCTTGGGAACACCAAACAAGGACGACTCTCTCCACTGTTAGCAGCTATATCATGACCTATTTTTTTTTGTGCAGCCTCAGAAGGAAGCATTAGCATTTTGACCAAAGCAGCAGCTACCTTTAAAGAGCAATAGCTCAAGAGAACCCACATAATGCATGACTGTGGCCTTGGTGGCAGTGAAGCTGTTGACGCTTTTTCTCCTGTAACCCCCAAAGTATCCTGTTGCCATAAAGAAAAGGTCAGGTGGTGGGGCAGAGAGGAGGTAAAGCCTAAGTATCTGTAGATTTTCCAGGGTCAATGGATCATGGAAGTTGTGGAGGTGGGTTTTGGTTTGTTTTTTTTTTGTTTGCTCTTAATCTACAAAGAAAACTAATACTCTACCAGAATATGCTATAAGAATGGTCAAACAAAGGTTGCACACAGCACCCATCCCACACCTGCACATACAGAAGGGCTTGAAAGAAAAATGTATCCACAGATCTGCAGTAATGATTGTTTCCAGAAGAACGTAGGAAATCCTCACCAAAGGGAGGACTGAGGCAGTGACTCATTTGGTGAAAGGCAAAATGGCTACTTCAACATCAATTAAATTATGCTGATCTACAGAAGCTGATGCTTTGTGTCTAAGGAAGTTGCACAGACCAGTTTTCTCCATCAGCATTTGTCCTCACAGTGACCAAGAGCTGCATGTGTCCTCACCACCCTGTCCCTCTCTAAATAGTCCACTTGAACTGTTTCAGGAAGCACAAGAGACCTCAGAGTTAATCCAAGTAGGCAGTGGAATAAGTCAGTTGACAGGAAGGTATAGGGAAATGGAGTTAAGTATATATATGGAAGCATATTTTTTTCTATCAATCCTACCCAGCATAACGGCCATGAAACTGTTTCCTGAGAGTTCACAGATTTGTGGAGTTCCTGTGGCACGTCACTTCTGGGTCTCCATACTGTTATAATCCAAGATTCTCTAAAGACCTCTGCTGTGCCATCAACGCCTTTAATTTTACTATTAATTCCAATTTATTTGTCATTTTTCTTAACAGCTCAGATTCTAAAGACATAAAGCTGTAGAACAATGTCGACTTTCATGGTAAAAAAAAACCAAAACAACCTGCTACATTGTAGAGGAAGGCAGAACAGAGAACCTTACAAATTCAAAGGCCACAAGTCGAAGGAACCCCCAATTAATTTTACTAGTTCAACACGCAGTGAAAGCTGGTTTGCTACTGAGCCACATCGGATGTGTGGATTCTCAATCATTTTCCCATTAGTGGAGCTTTCATAACATCTCTCCTGGGCACGTTCAGACCTACTCACACTTCAATCTTTCCTTTCAGTCACAAGATCTCTCTCTCTCCTACTCAACAATTTATTGCTGACACTTACAGAAACAAAAGTATCTTTGACGTTTCCACCCTTCTGGTGAAGTTGGTTGACGCTAGTCATTGGGTTCAGAAGTTGAGAAGAGAGGAGTGTGATCACGTAAGGAAACAAAGTGAAGGCAACACAATTAAAACAATCTCACAATTTGTAAACCAACTTCACATTTCTCAGGGATACGGGCCCCTCTTTAAATGCCTGTCCTTGCAAGGTAGAAAGACTCAAAGCAAGGCTGAAATGAAGAGCAGAATTTATCACAAGAAGGCTGAAATGTGAAATGTGTTATATTTTAGTATTATGGTATGAGCATATAGATAGGTAATATCATGTTTTATCCTAGGAAGTGGGAGGCATGGAAAACAGCTGCTGAGAGCATGACCACTTATTTAATACATTAAATACAGACATACTATAAAAGCAGATCACCCCATGTATTCTTGAATTTAAAATAAATATTGCAATGATTTACATACTAGTTTCCTGTTGCTGAAGAGACACTTGTGACTAACTTTCCAAGGAAGCAGCGTTTCACAAGCACCTATCTAATTCTAGCTGATGTGTCGTGTTTTAAAACAATACTTTTTTCAGAGCACTGGGCTCACCACCCATTTGTTTCAACAAATTCCCTACAAATCTTTCCCCCTTTTTGTTCTCTGCTACCAATACTGCCCTTTGTGTCTGAATGATGTTTCTCTACGAAGAATGATAAACCCGGTCTTTTCTCTGATCACCTTACACTTTCTAATAAACCCCTATTGCTTCTGTTGATCACCAGCTACCTAATTAAGCATTCTGTTTAATGTCCTGTGGTTGGAAAGGAAGATATTAATTGCTTGGGGTTTTCTTCCCTTCTTCACCCATGGAAAGTGTTTAGCATTTGTCCTTATCTTGACCCTGCCTCTTAAAATTATCTCTGCCCTGTAAAAGAGAAATTCTCAAATCCTCGCTCCCAGAAATGGGTGACAATCCCAAACCCATGAACAGAACAATCTCTTGCTGCAAGAAATGGGAATAAATCTCCACGATTTTCAGACACATTGACTGGTTTTATACTCCTAACCACTCATCCAGCATTTAATCCAATTAATAGTCACTCCCTAGATTTTAAAGAGCTCCAATGTACTCATTTCATCCTACTGCTCTGATCTCATGTTAACTTAGTCCCCCAGAGGCTCATCTTATTACTTTCATTTGTAGTTCTGCTCTGCCTAATTCACCCCAGCGGAGGATTGTAATTTCATTTGTGTGGGTCCATGTCTTTGGGATTCTTTCCCCTGTTATTGAATCACTTCCTCTACAACAAACACTTTTTTAAAAAATTAGGCTATGTAAGAACTGATGGTAAAGCCTTTTACAACATGCTCTTAAAAAGACCCACAATGGAAAAATATGTTGTATGACAGTATTTCTGAATATGAGTTGCTTGTGAGCCATTCAGCAAGGGCTCCATTTAGAAATCATGTTAATGAAACCACCCAACTTCATAAAGCCAATTTTTGAGGAATTAAGGACATCTTTGGTGGTCAAGAGCAGCTGAATGTATTCCAGCCTTAGAATAGCGAGTAGGCTGTGTAAATGGCCTCTGAACTGCTAAATTACATGGCATTGTTTTTATTCAAAGATTAAAACACTCCAACACCCACAAAGAACTTCCAAAACAGCTGAGCGAATGTTTTCAGAGGGTGTCACACTTTTTCCTTTCCATATTTGAGACATGCTCTTTTCCATAAATATACCATTGTAAATAAAAATGGTTGGACAGATGTTTGCAGAAAACAAAGAAAAGGGGTCACAAACCCCATCAAATCAAAATCAGCCCTGTTTTGAGCTGGAGAAATGGCTCACAGTTTCTCTTAAAAAATAAGCACAGGTTCATCCATCTTTATCAGTGAGTGGTAACCTATGTTCATTGTACACTCTCTTCTGAGCAGAGTGAAGACCGATGTAATAACCATGCAACGCTGAGCCATCACCCAGAGAAGGAAGAGTACAGAACAAAGAAAAACACTAGAATAGAAAGGCCAGAACTCCTTCTAAAAACAAAGCACATCATTAAAGATGAAAAAAAAATCTGTTAAATATACATTCTCTAATATCTGAGGCAGCAATGTTCACTTTATCTTATGCTAGCACCACAAGGCCTAAAATGATGATCAAGAACTCTAATGCATGATGTTTTGTAAAACAAACTGTAAGAGAATCCTTTCCCTGAAGTATTTACTGCTTCAGCGTGGAAGGCAAGAGGCAGAGAAAAGAAAATCAAGGCATGTAAGATTTGCAGCAGAGGGAATGGGAGCACACACTCTTTCCCCTGATGCCAGTTAAATGTTCAGCTCAACAGCTCCCTAGTATCTTATTCTCCTGGAAGAAGAATAAATCTCTGTCTTTTAAGAACTGTTCATAATTTTAAACTATTTTTACTATGAAGTCTGAAGTGGTATTCTGTAAACCCATCAGCCCTGGTCTCTTACCAGTGATGACTTCATATCAATAAGGACAGTAAGAAAGGTAGGAGGAAAGAAGTAAGGAGAGGCTACAGGAGTGCACAGGAGTGGCCTGATAAAATGGCATTCCTGTGGTCACAGGGACTAAGGTCTTCCAAAATGATCAGGTCCAAGGATCATGACAAGATTGCCAGCTGAGCTATCCTGAGATGGGAATCAGTGCCACGATGAAATGACCTTGGTTAAGTCACAAAACAGTTGCAATTCTCAACTATCTTCCATCACCATTTACAACCTGACATCAGGCCAGGGCTTTCCATACCTGCATGTTACTGGAAACACTTTGCATTCATGCAGCACTCAAAACAGGGCTACGGAGGAGAGTGAGGACATTTTAAAAAAAATAAATCAAGTTTCAAGTCCCTCCAGGACATGATATATGCCTCAAAATAGGATACACAAACGGTCCTCTTCCCTAACCCAACCAGAGGATATAAATAATCTGCTGTCGCAGCACTGCATCATGTTGTTGTGATATGTGTTGGGCAATAAGACACCCATGTAAAAGGAACCTTTCAAAGTTATGACACCAGCTTTCACTGGGGTCAGTCTAGGGGGTGGACAAAGATCACTTCAGAGAAGGCAGGTCCTGGCTGAAAATGGGAAAAATTAATTCATGCGGTGAAAGTCGTCTCTCCATCAACTCCAACTGGTGCCCACCAGAATAGCTCTCTGAAAGCGAACTCGCACCAGTTAAACATCTTGATACTAATTACCTGACTTCGAAGCAACAGGAATTAAGGGAATTTTGGTATTCACATGCCAAGCATGAAAATAAGCCCTCTTTGTACCTATATACAGCAACAATGCCCCACTCTAACAACCAGGGACAACACTGAGTTGTGTCAACATATGACTCAGAAGAGGAGGAGGAGAAGATGGAAAAACAGGCCAAAGAAAGGCAAGACTGCTGGAAGAAAAGCAAACAAAAAACAGCAGTCAAAGCGTCTGTGTTCTGAAGGGAGAGTGCGCAACTCAGAAATATGTTAAATTAAGGGGAAATTCACTTTTCATACTTCCTAATACTTATAACAGCCCATCTCACATTCTCAGAGGGGGCAGGGGAATGAAAGACATGCTTTGGGATAATTAAGCAAACATGGGATGATTAAGAAGGTAAAGTTGCTCTCCCTTCGATCCAAACCACCTTTACCACTGCCCCAGCTCAGAGCACATTCCATCCTTATTTTTCAAATCAGACCACTCCTGAACTGCCAGCTGCTTCCCTACGCAGGGAATATAGGATGTTTTGCAAGCAAGTGGGACAGTAGTCCATGAATACACCAGGAGCTGATAAACCCCATACAGGTATTTACAATAAAATATTTCAAGGGAAGCAGCCCCATCCTACACATTACAACGGCTACTTAATAGAGCAGGGCAAAAAATCCCAGAGCCTCTCCAAGGGTCCTGAAAAAATAGAGGGAAGAGGCAGTTACTTTTATTTGGTGGCCTCTCCAAGACTAATGCAGAGGAAACATTTAACAGACATCAAGGACATACACGTGCAGAAAGGTGAAGTCAGCCTGAACTCATCGCAATTTCTTGCATATCATTGAGGATTAGTACAGGCATGTGTTCGAGCTAATAAACCAGCAATCTGACTTTCTGATCAGAGCAGACTTGCATCCAAGGCATTTCAGGAGTCCTGCAATTTCAGCATTTATTTTCATTCCAAATTAAACAGGAATATTACTTTTCAAGATTCTGAACAAAGCAGAAGTAATCTTACCCATGTTTCACCTTCATACCAGCTCTTAAAAGAAAACCATCTTTAAAATTTTGAAATTAGTATAGATTTTTAAAAAATAAATTTTTCTGCAATTTTAGGGGCATATGATATTATTACAAATGCTGCTTTTGATCATTTATCAATTTTGTGGAGATTTTGTTTACATTTCCAAAGTTTTGACTTTGAGGATACAGTACCTTCCAAAAGAAAAATGTTCCATCGGGGCATTTGAATCCCAGGGATTCTCACCCAGGAGTTGACTCAACACCCAAGCACACTTGGATCATGAAAGAATTAAAAGTAATAGCTATTAAGCCAAAGAAAAACAAAGATAAGGATTCCTAAGAGACATATAAGACATTGCACAGCACTTTTGATGACTGTCACCTAATGACAAGGACATAGGATAAAGTCCACCGAGGAGGCAGAAAATGCCAATGGAAGGGGATGCCTTCTCACAGGAGGCATCCCTCTACATCATTGACTGTATCTCATCATTAAAAACCTCATCGCACTTGCCACAAGAGTAGGAGTGATAGCCCACAGCCCTGGCTCAGTTTCAAATGGGATTTAGTCTGCTTATAATTTCACTTGTGGTTTCAACCAGGAAAGCTGCTATTTCCCTCTTCTTGTAAATGCTGTTGTGCATGGATGGTGCATAGACATGCTGCTTCATTCCTCCCGATCATGGCTACTTTCTCCTGAGTAATTATTTCTCTTGAATAAGTATTTCCGCTGAATAATTATACTAGTGAATAATTAAAAGCACTTCAGGATCTTACAGGATGGAGGTGTCTCTGATCAAAATATATTGAGGAGCACATCTCCCATCCCAACTGTGGGACAGCTGCAATAACTGTACCCTTGGCCTCTCTCCTGAACCCTTCATTTCAAGCCTGTTTTAGAGTTGCCTTTGGTAAAAATAAAGCTCTGTAAGAGACAGCTTATGAATAGCTAGGTCCTCAGCGCAAACCTTTCTGAGGATTTTCACCCACATTGTATCAGGGAGAGTGGCTTCTCTGGAATCAATTAAATTACACTGAACTGCACCAGCTAAAGATCTCCTCAGTTATTCTCGTTTCCCCATCTCACCCCAGCTCTGCAGCAAGAGGAATTCTTGCCTCCACAAATGTCTTTCATCACACTCTCTGCAAAGTCTCTTTGCACTTTTTTGTCGTGCTTTGTCTACGCAGCATGCTGGCTGTTATAATATCGAAGTATTTGTATTACCAGGAAAAGTCTTGGGTGTGAAAGGAAATTTTAATTTCCTCTTTAGCTGAGTGCTTTACTATATGTGTTTTAATAAAACAGAGAGAGTCAAATTATTTGCTTGTAAATGCCAATGCGCAAGAGAGTTAATTAGGGCAGCAGCAGCCTGGCTGTAGAGCCTCTCTTGAGGGGTTTGAGATGCTCAGGAGAGACAAAGCATGGATTCCCTGAAAAAATGTCTTCTAAAATTGCAAGCCTATAGATTTAACCTCTATGCAAAACCTGCTGCTTTTGAAATCAGACTCATGATACACCGAGGGCCAAGTTTATCTCTATTCCTACAGCATCATCCATCAGTCCTGAAGTCAGTGAGGATCCTGATATCAGGGAGGTGTGACTGCTAATATGTCCAACGTATTCTGTAAGCTGGAGATTACACAATATTTTTTTTTATAGCTCCCAGCAGGAATAAATCTTGAGGGGTATTAGGCAAGATGGCATAATAGTCCTGCTAATCTGCTCCTCCAGAGATTGGGTTTAGGCCAGTAAGTAATGGTTTATTAAAAAAAAAAATGTAGAGGATAATCAGCTGCTATAAGCTGAGATCCAATAAATACCCTAGGTGTTTAATTGTGCATCGTTTTACATGCTGTAATTTCTCCACCAACACCTCTGTGCAGCTCAAAATCCTGTCAGTCACCTTAAGCTCTCGCAAATCCTTCAGCTGACTGTAGGAGCGAGACATACTTTCTTTGTCTATCAGAGCTCAGAGTAACCTCTGGCACACCCTCCCAAATTGAAAGTCAGGACACAAAACCGGGGGAGAGTGTGGGACAGCACGATAGGCAGAATGAGTGTGGCTCCAGAGAAGGGAAGAAGAACCAGCAGGATGTCATGCACAAGGTGGCTGGGGTGGGTCAGAGGATGGAGGATGTATCCCTGGGGGCAGCCTGGGTGCACAAGAAGACCCTGGGGGCAGCCTGGGTGCACAAGAAGACCCCGTGGGCTTCCTAGAGGCTGAGCATGTTCATCAGAAAAAGCACCACCACCACAAAAACTGCAATTTCCATCCCACCAGGAGAGCAAAAAACTGAGCAAAAGAGTCAGTAGCTTCAGCCCATGCAAACCCTCTCTGAGTCAGCTTTACTAACAAAGGCAGGCTGGAGTGCTCCTCTTGCAGTCTCCTACCCAGTGAGTGCAACAGCCTGGGCAATACCTTGATTTCTGCCAATATTAATTCCCTGCAAAGTCACTAGAAGAAATCACATACTCGGTGTTACTGGTGGCTGTGGGTACTGGGGAAGTCTAGTCTCTATAATTGAGAGGAAATTCTGGCAAGCCAAAGCAGTTACCCCACTGAATACCCACCAAATTTCTCATTTTTCATGGGCTGCAATATAGAGAGTGCAGATAAACCAGCAGCGTGGCTGGATCTATGCTTAAAAACCTGTCGACAAAAGAACAACATCAGTCCTAAGTATACTGGTGGGAATGCAGAAACAGACACAACTGGTTAGGAATATAAAGCGAAGGTAAAAAACCACCTCTTTCTGATTCATGCAAGTGAGAAAACAATTGCCTTTTCTACCTGCCTGCCGGCAACAAATTTTTCCGCGAGACTGCTATTCTAGGTAGGCTCTGCCAACAACACGAATCTGTGAAGCTCTTCCAATATGATTCACCCCAGTTTGTTTTCAAAAGACACACGTATACACAAACACACATACATAAGGCATGTAAACGGCAGTTTGCATTAGGAGCAGAATAGCTGTTTTTATACAGCTCAGCCAGAAAGAAAGGAATTTTTGTTGAAAGTTGTTATGTCTGTTACTCTGTATATAAACTTTACATATTTATTTGGATGCTACATCCACAGCAAGTAATTGGAATGCATGGAAAAAGACATATTTGCCACATAATCCAGTTTCCATATCTCTCTTGCTGCTACCCGTTATTAGCACATTAAACATACCTGCTAGTGCTCACTTATGAAGACTGTGAATAAATCACTTCTTTGATATCTTTCAAAAATCAAAAGAAATAAGAGATAGGGTAGGCTAAGGATTGCATTAAATACAATTATGCTTAGACTTTCTCCAGTCCTGAATGCTCTTTTTTCAGGGACTGACTTTAAGCTAAAAATTCAAATTACTCCAAGTAAAACATTATTCCCTCGTACAGCTGTCAAAAATAAATAGAACATAACTAGAACATTTGTGTGTGGCCAAAAGTCACCAAAACTTCCAAGAATTTCAAGGACAGTGTCAGAATCCAAAATGACCTTGACATCACCTCTGAAATCAATAACATGAAATCTGATACAGACAAATGGAGATTGCCCAGTGATAAAAGGAGCTTATGTGGTTCAGGAGCAGAACTCCAGCAAAGAATTGAGGGATGAGGAAAACTTCAGATTATAAAAAAAATCAGTGAGATGCTGTTGCCAAAAGTTGCAATTCTCATTTTGGGCTGTAGAAATGGAGAAAAACAGCAGAATAGTGTAGGTAAGACTCAGAGGATGGTTCCCATGCTCTGCCTGATCAGCTATGATGCCATTTCTGTTGTTTTGGTGCTCCAGCTTTTCAACAAGTTCACGAGGGACAAACTGGAAAGAGTCTAGAAGGAAACAGTAAGACAACTATAAATGGTGATCAGATATGAACTATGAATTGGGCTTTACCTGGGAAGGAAGGGAGGAAGGAAGGGAGGAAGGAAGGAAGGAAGGAAGGAAGGAAGGAAGGAAGGAAGGAAGGAAGGAAGGAAGGAAGGAAGGAAGGAAGGAAGGAAGGAAGGAAGGAAGGAAGGAAGGAAGGGAGGGAAAGAAGAAGGAAAGAAGAAAAGGCTGCTGGGGAACATTAACAAGGAGAAGAATTTAGTATAGTTTTCAGCTGTGGTGGTTGAAGAAAAACTTCCTGAAGTCAGAAGGTGCAGCCCTGAGAAGGGTTATTGAAGCAGTCTCCTTCACAGGAGGGGCGAAAGTCAAGGTCAGGCCAACGTCTGCTGGAATAATCTACACCTCTGGCATATTTGAGCCCAGGATTGGGGCGTGTGGTTTTTTGAGTCCTGTAACCTTACTTTCCAATGATTGCAAGTCTACATCCAACGCTTCTCTGCAGTCAACATGATTGGTAACTGAAGTCTTGAACTTCTTTGAACTGATGGAGTTCTGCCATGGACTTGAAAGTAGCCCAGATCTCAAAGTTTGAATGCTACCATCTTCAGAGCAAAGTTGAAGGACAATAACCAGTGAAATTAGCAGGCTTAAGTTTTCTCTGCTACAGCCTTTCTAAGCACTTAGGTCCATCACACTGCAGGTCAGTTGTACTTCTCAGATATGGTTCACCAATATATATGGCTGGTATGAAGTACAAGCTATGACTCTTGTCCATCTCCATACACCTGCATTTCAGCAGTGAAGCCCAGCATATGTTTAACTGGAGACAGAAATGACAGTTCTTGAAAAATAGTGTATTTTTTTTGGAAATGCAGTGAGTTATTTTGAAGACTCATTTCATCTTCTGTGTTTGTTCTCAGGGTAAGTTTTCTATAAATCTAAATACACCAGAGACACCGAATGTTTTTATCTTCTGTACAGTAATACCTTCAAAAAAAAACTAGCATGCATTTGCATACACACAGACACATTAGTAGACTAAGTGGTTGACATTAGGATCTGCAGAGACGAGATCTCCATCTTTTCTTTCATTTATTGTACCTTATGTCATTTCCACTTACGACATCCAAATTAGACAGCTGGTTTTATGGCCCTTTAATATACTTTGCAGGAAACAATCCTTGCATTAACGTCTTTTCTTCCTGAATTCCCTCAGAATTGTTTTTCAAGTTGGTATCAGGATAACTAGAAACCTTCATGGACATCAGACTGGTTTATTTTTTCATTTATTATTAGAATTTGCCACAACATTTAAGTTGAAACATTTATCTGACTTTTTTCTTTGCATAAATGATACATTTAGTTCGTTCAAAATGAAGACTTTTTTCCCTACAGAGATGAACTTGAAAACTGATTTTCTCCCTGTAAACTTTCATTTTTTCAAAGCGTGAGGCTCCCAAAGTTTTCTGACTTGAAAAGAATTTGAGGATAAAAAAGAGCATAGTTAGCATCATGCTATTCCATGTAGAACCTGACCTGAGGAAACCCTAGGGAAAAGCAGTCAGTGATTATTTGAGATGCATTTGTTTCAGGAAGGGAAACAGGATTTCAGAAGCATCTGGCCACATGTGAATTCCTTTTGAACACAGGGGGACCTGCTCTTGCAATCAGAATATTTCAGTTCTTTAGAAAAATGAAACATACTTCTTAATATTGCAGTGGGGTTGGGGACAATCTGTGCGTACCAGAGATGTGCTTAAGGAAGTACTCCTGGAAGAGGTATTTGTGATGATTTGTGATTCAGGGATGACTGACAATACAAAATACACAAGGAGTCAAGGTATTTTACTGTAGTGGTAGTGGAGGTGATTTAAGATAGGTATGTGCCATCCAAAGTTTGCACATAAAGACCTTTGGTCTTCTAAACAAAATGAAAACAGGCTGTGATACTAGCATAAAATATGGTTATTACTGTAATCATAATAGACCCACTATAAATTCACTTTTTGTCTAGCTTGGTCCCCTGCCATAATGTGTTGCAAACCATCACAACGATGCCTCAGAGCCTTCCTTGACATAGCATCCAAAAATATCTTCCTTTGTAAGTATGTCTCCAAATTTCCATGTGTATACTCTTATTTTAATTCTGCAGGTCATCTTGACACCCTATAGTATTTTTCAGATGTCATGTAGTTGCATATAGGTAAGTATAGACCGTGTTAGGAGAAATCAGAGTTGTTCTCAGGATATAGTTTTCCCAAGATCTAGATGTCTACAAATAATAGATACAAGCCATGTTAGAAACTGTGCACCAGAGCACCACAGAGCAATAATACTGCTGTTAGCAGGTAGGAATAAACACCTTCTGTCTGTGTTTTACTGTCATAAAATCTACTGTTTCCTGCTCTGAGTCCACTGCAACGAAAGGGAACATTTGCTAAAAATGTCACAACCTTAATTTTAAAATAACTTTTGCAATCCAATGTAGCAGCAATTTTATTTCAAGAAGCATCTGGGTTTTATTAGATGCAAACACAGTTGGTCAAAGTCTGGAATAGGAGAGAGATAAAAAATGTTCTCTCTGGAATATTTTAAACCAGAAGCATTCATCATGCTCAGCATACCCTTATAATATAACACGGGGGTTTAGGGTGACTCTGCAGTTCACTGCAAAGCTATTGCTACTGCAGTGAGTTACTGTATTTATGCTTTCATTGCCTCTGGCAACTTGCAAATGGTGACAAGTGAAAAGTTTCCTTCCTTCTTTGCAGGATTCGACAGTTGCTTGCAGCCTCACTCAGATTCCCTTGCAGGGGGATGATTTTTATAGGGCAGGGGGTGCACAGGGCTACTTTTTTCACCCCTACTCTATCTGCCTGTGTCCCTAGTCCAAGCAGCATGTCAGGTCAAATAGGCAAGAAAGCAAAATGGGAAAAGTCACATTCATTACAGCAGGTCTAAATCTCTACTTCTCATACTTGGAAACTTTTCTCATCAGAGAAGTGTGTGGACTGAGAATTTACAAAGCTCCTCCTTGCCTTAAACCCCATAGTAGAAGAAGGGATAAAAAGACACTTATCAATTATGAGCGTCATGCAAACTAACTTGTTTGAGAGGTACCAGTCTCTTTTCCACTTTCTAAACCTCACACAGCAGGGAGCACAAACTTCAGTAATGTTTATTGCAGCGCCCATGAGGGAAACCCTGAGAACACCCTTCATTCCAGCCAGCCTTCTACCCTGGGGCTCCCATTCACCTAGCACACCCCCACCACTTCCATGTGTGAACACTCCATTCCGACCCCATCCTGTCCCCAGGACAGATAATTTATCTGGGGAAGGAGGTGAGCATAATTCCTCATTTCATTTATGTTCTGTCTACCATTTAGGACAGAATTTGACCTAACAGGACTTAAACATGTAAGCAGTCACCCTTAGCTGAGGCATGTGTGCAGTGTCCCTGTGCGTTTGTAAAAAGAAATGGTGCACATAGCACTGGACGCACTGTGGGACATGTTTTTGAAATTAATTTTATCTGCATATGATTTCTGATTTAAAGTGCTATGATTTGGGAACTTTTTCAAGTGTGCATCCCACTGGTGAGGTAGTGAAGTGTGCACTGAATGCACTGGCATTTTCTTCCATCCTTAAAAAAATGCAGTAACGTATGTAGCAGTAATAAACAAGAAGATCTAGAAAAAACTCAGTATTAGTGAAACCTGCTGTGTGGCATTCGAGGACAACCACAAATTAATCATTTTAAGATTATCTTGAGGATGGATTAAGCTCAGGCCATTTCCTATTCCCTCCAGCAGCTGGGATATAAGCAGCAGTGTTGGAAGGCACATTTTGTGTATCTGAGGACCAGATCTAAAAAGCCATTTAGTACCACTCATAAAAGCCAGCTAAGAGCATAAGTACACAAATATCAACTCATGAGGTCTCAGTGATTCATGGTGTAAGCCTACGCACACAACAGCAGCTCTCCAGGGAGGGGACTTTGGCTAATATGCTTAAATAATGGGAGGGATTTTGGCAGATGCCAAAAGGATTAGGATGCTCCATTTTCGTATTAATCAGGCATCATGCAAGGACCCACAATGCCTTTGAAAATTACTCTCCACATGTTGGTTTCAATGTGAAATCATCTGATGGGCTACATCTTCCAGTGGGTGCATATCTGTTTCTTTCCTTCAAAAAACTTGACTGCCTCCAAGAACAGGAAAAACCTCTTAGGACTTAATCAGTATACTCAGATCATAACCAATACAGCATTATGGTCTTTTGCTTCCTGTTTCATGTTGATTTTTAATTAATGCTAACATTTATATATAAAATAGTTGGTTTTCAAAAGGCCAACTGGAAATCCTCTTGTGGATTACCTCATCTAAGCACAGATTTTTTGTGTGCATATTTGTAATTGTTTGAAGGTTTTCCAAGCATGTCTTAAAGTCACACTACAGTTTTCAAATGCATATGTAAGAATGTTATAAGGTTATGAAACTTCAAAGAAAAAAAATTAATTTTCCACAGCAACGGTGTTTAGGCTTTGTGATGGACACTAGAAGTGGAAAGAATATTTAGGCCTATATCTCATGAAGGCTGACACACAAATTTAAGGCTATAGCTGCAGTCCATGGATTTAGAGATAGGCCTGCACAGTATATATGTTTTTGTGGGATTGCTCCAGCCTGCTGAAAAATCAGTTGCACTTTATGGTTTTGATTTTGGCTTTTCTATAAAGAAGGCAGAATTTCTAATGGTCTTAAAGCATCAATCCTTCCCTGAGAGGTTAGACAAGAAGGAAAACATTAAACAGAAATTAGGAGACCAAGCCTGCTCCCAAAGAAACCAAGGTCAGAAATGGTCTCATTTCAATGGAACAGAGTCTAGTAGTAAAATTTCTGCCTTCCTCTTAAATATTAGTCTTCCTTTCCTTTTCTCCTCATGTGTCTGCCATAGCTCTCATCTCTCCAGCAGCTATGATCGGCTGCCAAGGTTTGTTCTACTCTCCATGTAATTTATGACCCTGTCATGCAGCTTATTCATACGCACTTTCCCAGTGGCAAGGCTGAGGATACTGATGTATTTAAATGCTTCTCACAGAGGTGTGGGCAGCTAGCTCCAGAGAGACAAAGCACATGCCTAGCTTTATTCAGGTGACAGCAGAGGTAAATCAAAGAGTGGAATTACTGCAACAGGTAAAGCTAGACACTTTAATTAATCTTTGCAGGGTCAGGATCTGAGCCTTTCAGCTACAAAAAGGCCCTCGCAGATCTCTAAGCTGTGAGCCAGCAACAGCAACAAATTCAGTGCACTGGGTTGCCTCCAGCCTAATGCTGCTTCCCCCAGCTGAACCCTTGACAATGCTTCTACCAGACTCTCTGTGCCTCTGGGAGCCAGGGGCCTACATGACATGTCTATAGAGACTTAGGTACTAAGAAACATAAATCGTACTGTCTTTCAATGCGACTTATGCTCACAAGTCTCTTGGACCTAGCCTGTCAAACAATCTTAGGTCTCAAACACATGGGAGATAGACGTCTATATGTCGACCCCAACCCAAGGCATTTCACAGGTGCTTAAACACCAGTGCTCCAGAGCCCAAAGCTCTACCATAAAGTCATCTTACAACAACATTGGTAAAATACCACTGATTTTCCTGTGATCCTTAGAATTTTGTTCTCTTAAATATTTCTTTCCCATGCACAGATCCTCCATCTTCTGTAAAAAATTCCTACCAAAGGTATGTTTCTCTCTTCCCCTTTTTGTTTTCTCCTTCAAGGCTTTCCATATAAGAAATGGCTCAGGCTGTTTTATTTGCCAGAGGAAAAAAGAGTAATTTTTAGAAGCTATGTTTCAGCAAAATGTTCTCTAAAGACTGAAGACTTACACAGGCCCTTTACGGTCTCCCATTTCCATGTCTCTGCACACCACTGAAAGAGAACCTGAAAATAGTGAGAAGGAAGTGTCAGTCAGGAGATGAATGCCATGTGTAGCACTTATTTTCAATATTACACATGACATTTCTGATTATACTAATTGAAGATACATACTGTCAAAAACTTACCCTTCATTTAATGTGCATGCAATCTGCATTTTATACTAACGCACTCTGTGGAAAATATGAATGCTGTTCCTGGAAAGTTAGCTATGACCTCTTTCCACATTGTGTATAAATCTGGAGAGTATAATCAAATGCAGAAGCAATGTATATCTCCAGACTCTGGAGCTTGTATCTTCCCATATAAATCTTTCAGTTATGGAATGGACAGCAAGTCAGTTTATATTAATCTAGCCAGATTAATACCCTGATTTGGTGATACGTATTTAGGTAATGTTTGCTTTAATTTCTGCATGACCCGGTTAAGCAAAAATGTGCCTCCAGTAAATATGGCTGGCTTGGGACATATTCAATGAGTACAAACACCAGATGCATCATCAAGAGCTTTGGGACATTTGTTTTTAGCATATGACCACAAGATATGATGCATCTTTGCAAAACTTCCTACTTCACTTAAGAATTATGCTGAGCTTTTTTGGTGTTGCCAGAAGCTATCCTGGACAACATAATGAGAAGCTTTGCTCTTCGTACTGTGTCAAACTATTTAGGCCTTTCTTTCCTTTGGAACACCCCCCCCTCTTTTTTTTTTTCTCTGTTTCCATATCTATGAAAGTGAAATGCTAACAGGTACTCAGTTTGGAAAGTCCCTAGATCAACCTGCTAACAGGCCCAAATCCTGCTGCTTTTAAGAAAAATGTGAATTTTATTGTTCAGTTCAACAGGCTGGACTGCAATCACCTTATTGCAATCAGGTTAAGGGATTTAGTTTTCCATCCATCACATGCCTAAGTGCCTGCCTGGTGACTGCTCCTATGCCTTTACAGGAGAGATGCAGACAAGAAAGTGTTGGTTATGCCATCTCTTCCCCACACATCAGTTAAAGGTGCTTGCTGGTCTTGAGAGAATTCTGCAAGGAAGAGATGTGTCTGAATTACCAGCTTTCCTGCAAAACACTTTGAAGCTTTAAATTAGTGGATAAGCGCTTGGAAGTAGTGAAATGGATTCCTGGAACATGAGCATGGCTCCTTGTTCTAGGCAAATATTGACTTGTTTTCACTTGTGATGTCCTAGCAGAAAAGCTTTTGCAATGTGTCATACATACATCAATGGTTAAATACTATCAGTGATAAAACTTTCATTTGCACATAGAAATAACTTTGGTGTGACTGTATCAATATGGATGGCAGAAAGAATTATGTAAAATGGCCCATGAAAACAGCGTATATCTATTGTTACCACAGTAATTCATCTTCTCAAGAATGAGGAACACTGCAAACTCCATGAATACTCTCAGAAAGGTAAAAGGAAGTGATGACTGTTGGAAAGCATCAGCTCCAAATCTGCATGATTTCATGGATAGATAGTTCAGTACAGACTGAAAATACGAACCCCAAGCCAGTCCAAAATGCAAAGCAACCCCAGAACCAGAACAAGGACTATAATAAAAAAACATATGCAGACCATTGTCAATTTTGAGTGCCAGGAAAAAAAAAAAAAGGTCTAGCCCACTATAATCAATATTTGAAAATAAGGAATTAATTCAAAGGACTAATGACAGAGCAAAAATTTTCTGAGCTAGTATACAAAGTCCTTTGCCCTGAGGTCCAGCTTTCAAACAAAAATTAATCACAGCTTATCTTGATTTTAACATAAAGCCACACCAGAAACAGTTGAGCAATGATATGGTCAATCAATGGTGCCCGGGGACAGGACAGGACAAGAGGCAATGGGCACAAACTTGAACATAGGAAGTTCCACCTAAACATGAGGAGGAACTTCTTTACCCTGAGGGTGACAGAGCACTGGAACAGGCTGCCCAGAGAGGTGGTGGAGTCTCCAACTCTGGAGACATTCAAAACCCGCCTGGACATGTTCCTGTGTAACCTGCTCTAGGTGACCCTGCTCTGGCAGGGGGGTTGGACTAGATGATCTCCAGAGGTCCCTTCCAACCCTATGATTCTATGATTCTATGATATGTAGGACTGAGGTATCTCCGTTTCTCAGTCTGACTCTACAGTTAGAGGTTTCCAATGGAAGTGACTTCGGAGGAAAAAAATCTTATTGATACACCTATGCCTATATAGAACCAAAACTTCTCACTGGCAAAGCTCCCTAGGTAAGAATCAACACCTGTAAGAGGCACTGACTTCAGACTAATTATGAATTGACTGATTGATACAAAATGAAACTCCTGTCTGCTTTACTAAAATTTCTTGCTAGAAGCTCATCTTCCACAAAGGGTTTGAATAAGTCAGAAACAGCCTCTCTCTGGGCTGAATTCCCACCCATAGTTGGGAAAGTCCCACAGGAGAAGTGACAGCGTTGCTGGGCCACAGAAACAACCAAGTTAAAATAAATACATCAGAAACCAAGGAACATCTTGCTGGCCAGGAGACCTGGACTGCCAGAAGGGAGAGGGTGGAAGAGTAGGGAAAAGAAAGTGAGAATGAAGACAGGGAGAAGAACTTCCCCAGAAGCTGGAAAGTATAAACGGCGGCCAAAGAGAACTTCTGGGCAGGGCTGAAAAACAAGTGAAAGTGAGAGCTTCTCTCATCTCTGACAGTGCAGCCAAAAAATCAGGTTACCAACAGTAAGACAAGGAAAAAAAATAAAGCAAACCCTTCAAAATTGGCAGCAAAGAACTATCCACACTCCTTGGCTCCATGTAAGGCTGGGTGGAAGGGGTAAGAAGGAAACAGGGGACAAACTGCAGCTTGGAGCCAAAATATTTTCCTTCTGGATGCTCCTGGCTCCGTTCAGCCCTTTGTGACTCTCAATTTCAACCCGTTACGCATTCCCCCATAATCATCATAATAAATAGCTGTTTGCTTGCTCAGTGTATTCAACTTCCTCACAGCAAGCCAAGCTCAACCCAGCACTAGCATTTATTTCTGGATTTTGACCAGGCCTGCCTAAAACCAAACGAGACTCGGTGTGACTTGCCATATTCACTGGGAGAGAATAAAAGCAATTGCACTCAAACACCAGGGTTTGTGGCCAAGTTCACCTCATGCTGCTGGTGGTGATATCACCATTATTTAACTTTGCTTTAGTACTTCTAAGACTGCTGTGGAAAAAGGGAGGGTTTCAATTCTGTTTCTGGGCTTTCAGGGAGACGCAAGTTATGCTAACAACATGGACATAACTAACTGTTGTCCTTCCATCAAAAGAAAAAAACCATCTATTACTCAAAAGTCAAATCATTGTTAGAAACCCATAATGACTAAATAAAAAAAGCCACTAGATTTAGGAGCCTTCCCCCATCAACACCATTGGGTGGGATTTTGGCCAAAGCACAAAAATTAAAAAGAAAATAACAGTCATAAGAAACTGTGCTTTTCCAGCTGTCATAACTTTTTTCCTTCCTTTGTCCATGCTTAACGTGTACAGGTTTCCACATGATTGCAGGCATTGCTAATTCTCCCCTGCTAACTGTGGAGGGAGCTTCTGGCTCCTGATGGGTGATCTGTCCCCCCCTGTGATGAGCAATGCAAACACCCATGCTGCGCAGGCTCCTTGCAGCAATCCTCTCTAGCACATTTTGTCCCAGGAGCCCCATTTCAGGGACTTTTGGAGCTCTCTCATCTTTGCCTTGGGGAGAAGCTGCAAGATTCCCATCTCCTTCCACGCAAGGAGTACTGGGCCATGAGCTGGAGGAAGAGAAGGTTTGCCCGTTCCCTACAGTGCTCCTTGGGGGCTCCTTCACCTCTGAATGGAGGAAAGTAAGTGGCACAAGCAGCCAGTTAGAGGGGGTTTTCCTTTGAGCAGGGCAGACATCTACTGGGGAGATGGAACATCCCTCATTACGACCAAATAGTTCCAACTCTGCCTAAAATAACATGTTTCAAGAGGTGGCAACACCTCTTGTTCGGGTAGAACCGATTAAATAACATAATCCACGGACAGCTACAGAAAGCAAATGCGTTTTTCTGCGTTGATGACACTGAACATTTCATTAGGAAAGACTGGGGGGAGGGAGAAGAGAAGGGAATTTCCATTGAGAGTGCCAAAGGTCTAATTAATGCCCTGTTACAGACCGTTTATACATGATGAAATTCATTCCTACACTGAGAGCCGGCATAAAGTTATGTGCCGCTGAAGTTGCAGTTAACCGACAGAAGGAATGAATTTCATTTAAAGAGTGATGATCCAGATTCCTGGACAAGACTTTCAGGAGTGAATGAAGCACTGTGCAGTAGAGCCTCAGCAGCCTTGAAATGAATTTTGCTGTGACCTAACAAAAACCACAGACTTGAAATTGTGATGATTCAGAAATTTTCAGCTCGCAACAGGAGTTCTTGCAAAATATTTGGGAACTGCAGGAAGCGTTTAATGGTCTCCCTATGTCAAGGAGAGGAATCCTGACCTCTTGTCTTTATGGTTCTTGTTCCTACGAGTGATAATTTTAGAAGATGATTCAGCCTGTGTGGCCTTTCTTCTAAGGTTGCTAAAAGAATAGCAAGTGACCCGTCCTTTCTGTACTGATTCATCTTCTCTCTTTGCTGTTGGAAATTGCAGAATGGTTACAGGGACAGATCGTGCTCCCAGTCCTATGTGCAGCCCTCCACGAGTATGTGCGGTAAAGGAAATCAAGTTGACCCAGTGGAGGGGTTTATCTGCAGAGCGATACAATGGAGCAACAAAAGTCAGGAGAACCTTGTAAGGGCATGTACCTTGTCTAACCAAGAGTAGAAAAGTTATGATTTCAGTAGGAAAAAATTTTGAAAAGACCAAGAACATGAATCAGAATACCCATGGCTAAAGCAAAGTTTTAGGACGTTCTTAATCCTTAATCGGATGCAAAACCCACAGAAGGGTTGTTATAAATTCAAACTGATCTAATCCTAGGAAAGACGTCAGGTGAATCTTCCTTTCATTTCCTGTTAGCTTCGGGGATGAACTGACAGCAGGACAGACAAAAGAGTTGCATCCATTTCCCGAAATAAGTAAGAGACATCTCTGAAAGTCTAACAGCATGCAATATAATAATTACTACATGTTTGTGTCATAATTACTGTCAGAGATTCCTTTAGAAGTGAAAACCGGCTGTTCCAAATTGTGTTGAAATACAACTCATAAGATTATTTCTGGCTGCTAATAAATGATGGCTATGCAAGAAACTAATTTGAGCACTGTTGAAAATTATCTTTTTGTTTTGTGTGCTTCCAGTAATGTTTTCTTAAAGAAGAATCTTACATTTGTCCCTGTATTTGTGTAACTAATGCCATGGAAAGCATTAGACACAGTCACACACTTGCTAACACTGTATTTCTCATTCAATTTTCAGACCGAATTCCATTTTCAGTTTTGTGTAAATACTTACACTGTCCTTGAAGACCTAAGTGCAACACAAAATTACATGAACTGGACTTAAACCAGACATAAATGAGGTCAATGGCAACCATTTAGCCTTCATGGGGGGTATATCCCATATATGAACCTTTTAAATGCTACTTTAAAATAGTTGCTGAAGGCAGCATGCTGGAAATAGGGGGTGACTAAAAGCAGTGTTCTGGAAATGCACCTAAAAGTCTTATTTCTTAGGACCAGGGCCTCTCCTCTTCTAATGCCTACAGAGAGCTGATAGGTACTATGTACCTAGACCTACAGAGGTTATAAACTACCCGGAACACTCTTCAGCTGTGTTTGCCCAGCATCTAGCACCCACGGGTGAAGGCTGCTGGTTGCTTCCTCAGGTTTGCTTATTCCACCATAGCCTGTTCATTAGGGATTACCTGTGCCATTACCTCCTACATTTTAAGCAGATTTCCCCTAGCAATTTTTGTGTATCATAATCCTCCTGTACTTGAAGACTCCTCGTTACCTTTTCCTTTTCCATGTCAATTGAGCTTAATTAGCAGCTCATAGCAGCAGCAAGACCTGTTCACATGTTCATTGGAAGGGTACTCAGAAACAAGCATTGTGCAGAAGCAGCGCTACGCTGAAAATTTGACCAAGACCTACACACAGTAACTGGAAAAATGACCTAAACTTGCCTTCTTATTGCACATATGTGTTTCCTAGAAGGAAAACCCCTCTTTTCCACTGATTTCCATTCAGTAATGCTTCCTTTGGAGCAGGCCAAGTAAAGTACGTCCCAGTTATAAGCGGTCATACAGCATCATCTGTGTTTTTCACCTTGCTTTTATCAGAGAATTCCAGATATGTTGCAAGATGGAATTTGAGGATGACACTTTGTATCTTAGGCCTCAGAAAAGCAGTAACACTTTCTGAAAGCAGGTTCTCATTTTAAGAAACCAGGTATTTGCTGGTGTATGATGATATGTCCCGCTTCAAAAGCTAATGATCTCCCTCACTATGGCCACCGTGGTTCTGAAATTATTTTGGGGGATAATGTGTGTCTGGTAACTCAAAAAAAAAAAAGCAGTACAGTAGATCTAAAAATAAAAATTAGGAAAGATAGGAATTAGCTCACCACAGCTCACCTCAATTGCCAGGTAAGGTTTCAATTTCCAGTAAGTTTTCAGCAGGGAAGCTTGTGTTAATGTATCTGTGGGCATTTGTCACACAGAGGAATAGAAATTTCTTTGAAAACAGATACCTGACATCACAGCTATGTGCTTTCCTGGAACAAAACATGTGGTGGATCTTCACACTGCCTACTGAAAGAGTCTTCATCCCAAGTGAGGTAGTACTGCTTGCATTTCAGTAAACGTAATACAACTGGTTTGCAGTAAGTGGGACAAGAGCTTGGTGCCCCGCTTGCTGAAGAACTCTTATGGAGACCTGCAGATGTTCAGCTTAAGAGGTCTGGAAACACCGTAGACCACTTCACACTCACGTTTGTCTGAAGAGCTGCTTTAATACATTAGGAACAACAGCAGACTTTTAGTTTAATAATCCCTTTGTCAAAAGAGTATGCATGAGAGGCACAAAAACAGTTAGTAACGTGGCCTTCTTACACAATTTGAGTGCTGGTCCAGGCACTGTACCAGATCGGGGCACACTGTGCTTTGCTCACTAGCAGCTTCCTGCTTGAGAGCCACAGTGCATGCTCTCTGCCTTGCAGTATTCCTTCAAACTAGGGAAGAGACACCCCCAAAGCATGGGAAGAAGACAGGGAAAAGAGATGACAAAATTTGTATACAGCAGGGTTACGTTAGACAGTCACACTGAAGATCCCATACACTTAAAAGGGGTTCAAAGCCTAGCATTTCTTTTTTCTTTTTTCTTTTGTTCTCAGAATTGATTTCAGACAGCAAGAAATAAAGTCAGAGAAAGAGGCTATTAAATTTATTTTGAACGGAATGTAACCACACCGTTTTTTCCAAGTGAGGTGTGAAAGATTTTAACCTTGAGTCACCAGCAGTAGATGAGACATCACTTCGGTTTTCCTGTTTCCAACCTGTACACGTATGTTACGCCTCACCTTCTCCCCTGTGCAGAACGTTATTGCTCCTGAATGGAGCGGTATCAGCTTACAGGCAGCACTGCTCAAAGGAAAAAGAAAAGTTTGTCTCTCCTCAAAAAAGCCATTTTGTTAAGCCAAACATTCCACAAAATGGCACGGCCGCCTTGCAGCCCGCTCTCCTTGCGGGGACGGGCCTCTCGCCCCGGCCGAGCTCCCCATCGCTCGCAGCCCCCACCCCACCCGGGGCTCAGCCCTTTGTGGCGACCGGGCCGGGTAGGGCCGGGCAGGCTACTCTCGGCGGGGCGGCGGCAGCCCCCGCCCGGCCCCCGCCTGCACCGAGGCCAATGGGCGCCGGGGCGGCGGCGGCCGCCCCCTCCCCGCGCCGCCCGTCCTATATATGTCCCGGGCGGCGCCGCTGTCCCGTCTGTCGGGCTGCCTGCGAGCGGCGCCGCTGTCCGTGCCGTGCCGTGCCGTGCCGTGCCGTGCCGTGCCGTGCCGTGCCGTGCCGTGCCGTGCCGTGCCGTGCCGTGCCGTGCCGTGCCGTGCCGTGCCAGGATGCCGGGCCGCACCGTGTGGCGGCTGGCGCTGCTCGCCCTCTGCCTGGGGGCTGCAGCGGCGGGGGGTGGCGGCGGGCAGCGCCGTGGAGGCGGCGGCAAGAGCCGGCGGCAGGCGCAGACCACCTCGGTACCTCAGGGCACCCCCGCGCAGGGCAAGCGTGAGTACCGCGCCGGGATGGGGTCCCGCGGGCAGGGCAGGGCACGGCACGGCCGGGGGCTCGGCCCGGCCCCTCCGCAGCGCGGACGGGTCGCGAGCGTTGCCCCGATCCCCCGGGACGCGGCGGCAGCGGGAGCCCCCCATCCCGCCGAGTGATACCCCCCCCGCGTGGCTTTTTTGCTTCCCTCAGGCCGCGCAGCTCAGCCCTTTGCTGGCCCTCGGGCTCGGCAGGGCCCGCACATGAGCGAGGCCGGGGCAGAGCAGCCGGTGCCCGCTGCAGGCGGGGTTTGCCCGTGCCGTGCCCCTGCCCTCGCTAACTCCAAACTTTTCTTTCTCTTTCCCCGCTGCTTCCTTCCTCCTCCTCTTCCCCCCCGCCCCCCCAGAGAGCTGCTTTGACAATGGAAGATACTATCAGATAAACCAGCAGTGGGAGCGCATTTACCTGGGAAACACGTTGGTCTGTACCTGCTATGGTGGAAGCAGAGGGTTTAACTGCGAAAGCAAGCCTGAACGTAAGTTGGTGATCTCTCTTTCTCTGCATCAAGACCCCAGAATGGCTTTTGGTGCCGAGTAAGCTATGCCTTGTACTGAGTTATAACTTCAGCTGAAGTTTGGTACTTAGGGTCAGTAACGGATCTACACTCAATTACATTGAAGATGTGGCTTGGGATTTTAAGAAATGCTTTTCATTAGCGATGGGCCTGCCACCAGAACCCTGAGCCAAACATCACTCATCTCTCTGGAGGATTGGATCTAAACATTAATTTTGGAGCCAACCTCTTCTTTATAATGAACTGAACTGACTCCTGGACTCGCATGGGGGAAGTTCAAATCTGGACTCACTTTGCAGCTCTGGCTCTGTGCTGTTTGATTGCTTCACCCCAACTTTTCATAGCTGTGCAGTGTCGTCAGCATGTTTAAAAATATTTCAACTTACAACTTTCCACAGCCCCCCAGCCATGCTGTGAGCTTTCTATAATTGAGTGTAAAATGAGATTGTTTAGTCTTCTGCAGAAAAAGTTTAGGTAACAAAGAACTTCAAATGCAAAGTCTGCTGGAAGATGCCTCCTTCTGGGATACAATGTGGTTTAGGTAATCAGATGCGATCTATCTGTATTTATTGGTCTGAAGCCACTGGTTTGCCATAACTCCTTTATGTTGCCCTGGAGATATAAGAGAGAAAAACTGGTTCCTGGCTGACAGTGTTCATGTAAGACAGATGGGAGCGTCCCAGCAATCTGTTTTGTAAGGCTTGTGTGCTGCCTGCCTCACAGCTACAGTATTTTAAAGACGTACTCAGTTCTCTTACTCCCCCATAAAAGGGGGTTTAATCTAGCTTTCCTTCCCCTGCAGGAATTCCCAAGCTTCAAAGTCCAACAGCAAGTTTCCCTTATGGCACAGTTAACTTTATCTGTCCAGTAGTGAAGAAGGTTGTTCTGTTGCAGATCTCAAGTCTGGTGGCAGCACTGACATAACCATTCTGTAATCACTCATGCACGAGTGTGAACAATTCACAAGTAGGGCTGTTGACTTTGATGGGACTGCTGTACAATTTGGAATTAATATACTCAATTTTTTAAAATTTTTTTTTTGCCAGATCAGAACAAGGAGGATTAGCATGACAAAGCACACAGTTTCTAGGGGGTGTTTGCTCCCTCCTGTCTTCTGTACTGTTGCCCTTCAGGCAGATGGGATTGATCCTTTCAGGGCATGGATGTCCATGTGCCATGCTCAACTTCTGGCTTACTGGGGGAGGGAAGCCGAGGTTATTCAGCATCATGGGGACCTTGAGGGGGGCAAATTTCACATGGCTTCCTCTCTGCTGTTCCATCCCAAGAAGGAAGAGGAGACTGATAGCATTTTTCCCCAGGAAAAAAGAGCATCTGTGTGAGGAGGCGAGGAATGTGTGTTTCTGTTGACTGTACATGTTACTGGCACGGTTACATGAAGTTGATTTTTTTTTTTTTTTTTTTTTCCTCCCCTCATAGCTGAAGAGACTTGCTTTGACAAATACACTGGATCCACTTACCGAGTAGGAGAGACGTACGAGCGCCCCAAGGACTCCATGATCTGGGACTGTACTTGCATTGGAGCCGGACGTGGGAGAATCAGCTGCACCATTGCCAGTATGTAACCAACCAAGAGCCTGTTACTACAGCTATTGTTCCTTAGCGTCATATTTTCCAGAGCAATTTACACAATATTCCCAATGCCCATTAGCTAGAATTTGGGGGGTGGTTTAATCCAAAGTCTGCTAAAATCTTGGAATTTAAAGTCTTTGTCCCATGTACATACATTTGCACAACCAGATTCCTCTTTTATTTAAGAGGTAAAGTGCTATGTGTAAAATCATACGCCAAAAACTACTGTTAGCGTCCAGCCATACAGGTTAGTACACTTACAATATACAAGAGTGTGTTACACCTTCACAGGTGAGTTTTATGAAAGTAGGGCATTTTTACTGGAAAAAAAGAGTAAGGGTCTGCTGTGCAGCTGGTGAGTCAGAATAACATCATCAGCATTAACAGAACTACTCTGAATAAATAATAATAAATAAATACCACCTGAGAGCCAGTCCCCCTGTCCTCCAAAAATTTCATGCCAACACTTGTCCCTGAAGGAGCTGGGATTTGGTATCTAGACACCAGCTCAATGTGTTTCTGCAACTCCTTTTTCACCAGTCTGACCCATATTTTCCTCTTGTTCCTCCCTCTCTTCCCTTGATCCTCTCTCCCCAGCTCTCCCTTTCAGAGAGAAGGGAGAGCTTTCTCTGTCTCTGTCTGGAAATCCTTTCCTTATTGAGTCACTGAATTGTTCACAATTTCCCTTTGGTTCATAATTAGACTTTCTGTGAGCACAGATGAAGATCACTGTGTCAGGACTTTTAGACTGAGATTTCAAAGTCCCTGAGGCACCTTTTGAGAAAAGTCTTGTTCTTAAAAGTATCCAGTTTCTTATTTAAGACACACATGCTGATGCTAGTAGCATTGCCACAGAGGACTCGGAAGCCAGCCATCATTAGAGCATGGAAAAAAACCCAAAAAGTATTGAATCTAACAACTAGACCTGAAGCCCTTCTGAATTCAACGGCATTTTATTGGGCAGGGATAAGTGTTGTAAGAAAAGGAGTCAGTAAGGAAACTGCAGACATAAGAGCAGTCTCATTTCCTCATCATCAGCCTGGTTTAGAGCTTGCTGGAGAGTCTCACTGACTGCAACTGGCTTTGGCTCAATCTTCATAACTCTTAGATTCCCTGCTTTCATAAATGAGCCAACAAAACATTTTAGTGGCTCCTTAATAAATGAACCGGATGTGTTTCTCCTTTCTTTCTTGGAAGAAGACCCTGTGTTTGCAAGCTGCCCTTCACCATGTTTCCCTCCCTGAGCCTGGGCCAAGCGGTGGGTCCAGGCTGCCTCAGCACTGTGGGGCATCAGCGGGCTGGGGATCTGCCTCTCCAGGGCAGGGTTTCCAAACCCAAGAGAACCAGTGTCCCACTGTGGTGTCACACCAAGCACCTCCTTATTCTCCACGTGCTGGCCTTGCCACCATGTCCCTCATGCTGTAGAGGGACAGCCACAGAGAGGCCCAGTGGCACCACCTCAGAACAAGATGGAGGCAAACCGTCTTTCACCAGCCCTCAGGCTGTGAGCGGAGTCTGAGGGAGAAAGAGCAAGTCCTCGGACCCTTGTGTTCCCCTTTCACCAGCTGGATCTCAGCTGTGGTTTGAAACCTGGAGGGGGTTTGTGGAGAGGAAAGAGGACAGGGCCTGGGAGCTTCAGAAAATGGCAGGTGCCATTTTGGAGGTTGGAGAAGGAGGTGGCCGTCTTCTCCCCCACTCCTCAGGGCTCCCCACCTTGCCCCCAGCTGACTCCCTTTGCCCCTGGCCAGGTGGCCCTTACCTTGTCCCCACGATGCTGTCCCTGGTGTGGCTCCTCACCTCAGCTCCCCTTTCTCTCACTGCAGATCGCTGCCATGAGGGGGGCCAGTCCTACAAGATTGGCGATACCTGGCGCCGTCCCCACGAGACCGGTGGCTACATGCTGGAGTGCGTGTGCCTGGGCAACGGGAAGGGCGAGTGGACCTGCAAGCCCGTGGGTAGGTAGCACTCTTAGCTTGGTCAAGGTGTATGGCCTCTTCCTCCTTTTCTTCTCTCAGGCGTCCCCATCTGGGATAGCCCTGGGTGGACTCTTATGCCCTTTCCCTCTTGCAGCTGAGCGATGCTACGACAACACGGCCGGGACATCCTACGTGGTTGGCGAGACCTGGGAGAAGCCCTACCAGGGCTGGATGATGGTGGACTGCACCTGCCTGGGGGAGGGCAGCGGCCGCATCACCTGCACCTCCAGAAGTAAGTGCTGGCCTGGCATCCACCGCCTGATCCATTTTATTTATCTTACTTATTTTTCACATCTGTCCTGCATCAAAAAGAAAAGATGTTCCTTTTTCTGCCCCATTGCAACTGATGGTAGTTTTAGAGGGATGGCTGTCTCCTGAGGAGGGGTGGGACACAGACCCCGCTGAGGTGAGAGGGAAGCGTTTGCTCATCCCGGTTGCCATTTGCGATCTGGGGACACGCGGGGGAGTTGGTGATCTATGCTGGTGACAGAGTAGCTGGATTATTTGGCGTTTTAACCTGATTTAGAGGGAAAAGTTTTAAGAAATCCGCAGGCCAGCTGAGTCACAGTCGCGTGTCTCCCAGGAAGTCGGGGGAATTGCCTGGTCTGCAAGGTGGCAGAGAGTTTGGCCTAATATCTCTGTTTCTGTTTTTTTAAGTAGCCTCCTGAGGGAGAATTAGGCGCTTTTAAAGCGAAATAGTTACCTGCTCCAACAGCAGGATCTGTCAGATTAAAATGTCTTCTTATTTTTTTCTCTTTATTACTGTTTAATATATATGTTAGCTAAAACGGGGTTTATTTTGTCTGCTTTTGCATCTTGCTTAGTTTTTCCCACCATTTTGCCTTCAGTGTAAACATGCATCACCAGCGCAGGTGACTGGTTTAGCTTTTTAATCATTGAAGGAGATTACTGTAAATATTCCATTTTATTTGTATTTGCAAAGCAAACAAGGCTTTTAAAAATCCAAAATCTTGTTTGTCTACCTTCTGCTCCGATTTTGTTAGGAGCAAGCTCCGTTGTGGAGTTATCACAGTTTACACCAGTTGCCTCAAGAAAATTTAACTTTGTACTTTACACCTTTGTTATGCAAGGTTTGAGAAACTCTTTTGTAGCCTTTAAATTGCCTCATAATCAGTTGCCTTGGGGCGCACAGATAATGGCTTTCTGCTGATATAAAGTGCAGACCGGTAGAGAACTGAAACACTAAGGAGGGTTGTGATTAAACCTGAAGATCTGGAGAGACTTGGTCAAGAAATAGGCTGTAAAAATCAAACCAGCCTTGACAATATGAAGTCTGTAAAAACATATGGGGAAAAATCATTAACTGTCAAATAGGAATGAATAAAACAGAATGTGTTGTTTGTGAATTTTGGAGGAGTAGTTATTACTAGTAAAAATGATTTGGCAGTATCTTTCCTCCCATAACTGGGGTCTGCATTGTTGTATCATAGGGGAAATTGCAATAAAATGACCTGTTCATTTTTCATTTTGTTTTTCAAATGTAATCAAACAGAGAAATTCAAATTTATGTATGTAAAATGATAGCTGTAGCCCACAAAGTGACATTATGCTTCAGTATGTGCAGCTGTTTTGTGTCTTTTATGGCCAGTGTTTTCCAGAATCACAGCTGATTTCTTGGGGAGCACTTCAGCTTTTCATTGTCTAACTTGAGAATCTGAGTGTCCATAAGACAGTGGGTTTTTTTCACATTTGCCAAATTACATTATGAATACTTCACCAATTTACCACTCTTCTGGTAAATACTCAGTTTTTGGTCATTTTAAATACTATGAATTAGTAATGTGTTTTCCACATTCATATTCTATCCCCTGTGCTCTCTCAGTGGCAATCTGGCATATGTCCTTCCACATTTCTTCATAAATCCATGTTCATTGATCCATGATTATATCTGAGCTCTCAAGTTGCCCTTGCATGAGAAGGTAGAATGTTGTAATGGAAGAAGAACTAGTTAATCCATGTGGATCTGGCACCCAGACAAAAGTAGTTTGTTATGCTGTCCTTTGAACCGATTTACTCAATTCATCAGGGGCTGTGGGTTATTAAAGACAACAGGGAGATTTAGAAAGTCTAATATCCTTGGTATGACATGAGCAACTTATATTAACTTTACTGGAGCTTCATGGACACTTCTTTTGGAAGAAACGGAATTTAACATATTGCCCTCAAACAGATTTTAGTTTCTTCCAGCTGAAGTAGACCCCCAAACTTGAACTGTGCCCTGCGTATAGTATGAAATGACCCAAGCTACAAAGACTTCTGCTTCAAAAAAAAAAACCAACCCAAAAACCAGACATTAAAACAACTTTAAGGTGTGTGCTAGACAGAATGGTCTTAGAATCGCTGTAAAAGTAACTAGCAGGAAGGTTTTCAATCCAGAATGTGCTTTTTCACGTTGATTTTGAACATAGCTTACCATGTTCACACTGGGAAAGTTATGATGCTAGTTTTGACAGTGGCTACAAAGTGAAATTGCAGTTCTGGAAATAAATGGGAATTTTCCCTTAGAATAAAGTATCAGGATTTTCAGAATCTCTCAGCCTGTGAGGTTTAGCGCAGGCTTTAGTGCATATAGGACTTGTAATACTGGGCTGCAGAAAATGAAGAGGGCTGTCAATAAAGGCTTTAAGCTATCAGTTTGTTTGATTGTGTTGGTGGTTCAGTACTATAAATTGTACGGTGAAGCCATCCAAAGCAGAAACAGCTAACAGTCTTGTTCCTTATACAGATAGGTGCAATGACCATGACACCAAGACTTCCTACAGAATTGGAGACACCTGGAGCAAGAAGGATAACCGTGGAAACTTGCTTCAGTGCGTCTGTACTGGTAACGGCAGAGGTGAATGGAAATGCGAAAGACACACATCCCTGCATACGACTAGCACTGGTAAGTGGGGCATTGTAGTGTGTCAGGTAGGGGAAGGGACAAGAAATGGCACATTTTGAATGGTTAGGATTTAGTGCCGAACTGTGCCATCCCAATTTAGGCATCTAGGCATCTTGTCAGGGAAGGATCATCAACAAAGAGGGTCAGAGTTCAAACGTTTGTGCGTTTGTAAATAAGATTAATTTATATCTTGTTTCTGTGCAGAAGTGAGGCTTGCAGATACAGATGTGATTGCCTGCACAATCACAGTGCAGTAAATCACAGGTAGACCCATGCATCCACAGGAACTAGCTTTGTTTTGGAAGCATGGCACTTCAAGTTAGTATTTGAACTTTATGTATTCGCCTCAGGGTAACTTTGTTGAAATGTCCTTAATTTAAACTCCACTGAGACCATCTGGTTTCTTTGACAAGATAAATACACCTACTAATGGTTGAGCTTTAAAAAACAGAAATGCCAAGGAATGTATACAATGCTATTTAATACATGTACATAGTTTGTAATTTTGGTATGAAATATTACTTAGTTTATGGGTAGCATATGTTTTTTGCCCAAGGTTTGTTTTCAAGTCTTCAGCTTCTAAATTCTTTTTTGCAGTTTCAAGGATCTAGGTTTCCTTCTGGCGAATGCAATGTAAAACTTCCCTGTTTTCCTGCCATACCTACACTAAATTTTTCTTGGTAAATGACCTTTAACTGTTCAGTACTAGCAGGCTAACTTCAAACTCTCAGAAGGTCTAAACTTCAAAATACACAAACCTTCAAGGGTGCCAGTGTTTTGTTTCCATTAGTATTTCCCCTGTTTTGTCAGAGCTGAATTTATGGAGATTCCTGTGGGAATCCTTAGCAAATGTTTCCATAATGTACACAACAAGCCTCTTTGTCTTTCAGTATTATTCCAAATTATAATGGACCAAACCCTTTGATTCAAAGTTTAAAAATTCTGTGATAAATGAATCTATTTGTGATTTTTCTTTTTCAATGAAAAATTAAAAATGAATCCTTTTTGCATTATCCCCCTACTTCCTTGGTATTTTTTAATTGTCTTTTCACTATGTTGATTTTTCTATTCTACACTTTCTTCAACTAAAAAGATGTTTTACAAAAAAAAAATGTTTTTAAACAATTCCTGTGGAAAGCAGTTGATGCTCTTAATCCTTTCTAATGCCTTTCTAGTGGTAGAAACGAGAGGCTACCGTTAGCAGAACTGGGAGTTGTTATTTTAATTTTGAGGTTTGCTAAGTGGAATAATTAACATATCTCTAGGGAAGAGAAGAGAGTTGTACCTTTGATCTGATGGGGTGCCTAAGGTTTTATTATCCCAGCATTTAATTGAAGCATTCTGTTCTTTAACTTTGCATGTAACATCTCACTTCTCTCCCATGTTCTGCTGCAGGATCTGGCTCTCCTAGCTTCACGAATGTACAGACTGCATTGTACCAGCCCCAGCCGCAACAGCCCCAGCCTCAGCCGTATGGCCAGTGCATAACTGATAACGGAGTGGTGTACTCTGTGGGCATGCAGTGGCTCAAGACACAGGGCAGCCAGCAAATGCTTTGTACTTGCCTGGGCAATGGAGTGAGCTGCCAGGAAATAGGTATGAGCTTGTGTTTGGTGCCTGGTCAGTCCAGTGAGATCTTTGGGACTGCCCTGTTGTTTAATTTCAAACTAGAATCCTTTGTGTGTGTATGAGAAACATCTTCTGAAGAAAATGTATTGGAGAAAGGTGTAAGGGGTGAAGAAATAGTTGTTTTGGTTATTTGAAGCCTGGTTCTGTAGGGCAGGAACGTTTCCCATTGAGTTATATATAACCTGCTGAGGGAAAGCAGAGCCCTTGGGGAGCGGCATTAATAACTTTATTCAAGCCAAGCTGCAATAATATATGTTTGGAAAAGAATGTAAAAGAATGACACAGCTGTGGGGCTAAGTTCTCTGTTGGTGTGTATTGGCCCAGGTCCATGGCAGTCAGTGTGGGTTCACATCAGCCAGTGACTTGGCCCAGAGGCTCTATTGCTGTATTAGAACCCTAAGATTTGGGGATTGCTTTAGAGTCTAATGCTGTGGTTTGCTTGCTTTAAAGCTGTGACCCAAACATATGGTGGCAATTCTGATGGAGAAGCTTGTGTTCTGCCTTTCACCTACGACGGAAGGACTTTCTATTCCTGTACCACTGAAGGCCGCACAGATGGGCACCTCTGGTGCAGCACCACTTCCAACTTTGAACAGGACAGGAGATACTCCTTCTGTACTGAGCAGAATGGTAAGTTCTCGGAGGATCTTCACATGCATGTGACCCTCATGCGCAGATGGAGGAAGGAGCAGAGAATATAGGGACAGGCTTCCTGAACAATTCCGGTAGTCTAGGCATGCCTCAACAGCAAGGCAGTCTTGTGAATGGAGGGCTGCCTGGAGTCAGGGCATTTTTGTGATCTTGGCATCTTTGGAGCGTGCTCAGGGTGATACAGGTGTAACTTTTGAATCCTGTTCTCTCTCCTGTGAGCTTGACCTTTCAACAGGAGTACCTTGTCCGGACAGAGCTTTGGCCCAAAGGGTACTTAGACTTTGCCTTTGCTTGGCTGAATTGCTAGAGCAATGCCCATATTAGGCTGTGAAGAGAAAGATATCCATGGAGTACAGTTTGTGCAGTCCTCTGTCATTCCCCCCGTCCTGACTATCTGGCCAGGTTGCCATATATAGCAGTAATCTTAATGTGGTTTGTGATGACTGATCAAGAGCTGTTGTATGACTAATGTGTCAGCATTCCCTCTTGTCCGTGGATGGTCAGTGTTCTCTTCATAGCACAAATCTACCTGTGTGGTTGCATTTCCTGGAAAGCCCATCAGACATCCATGGAACAGCATCCAGGCAGCTTCTCTGAGACCTGACCTTGGAGAGAATTTTTCACGTTCCCACATGAAAATACTTCTTACTCTGCATAGACTTATTTTTTTTTTTACTCTATTCTACTTCAGTTATTTTTTTTCAGATTTTCTCTCCAGCACATATAATATCCTTTCTTTTTAAAATAAACCCCAAACAACACGAAACAAAAATATCCACTGTCCTTGTCCACACACATTCTTGTTTTATTGAGGCTTCTTGTGATATACTGTGGGGAATGAGAAATACCAATATAGAAAAACTTCAATAAATGCCTCCGTGTTCTCCATTATTTGTAAAGCACAGTTGCTCAAGAGGTGAGTAGTTCAGGTAGATTACAGCCCTCTTTCCACTGCTGCTTGCAAAACATGAAGCTTCCAACCTGCAGGGGGGGTTTGACTTGTCCTGTTGTACCTGAATTGTGACCCTTTTCTGAGGACTAAGGCTTTACTTTAAGCCAAAAGGGACAATTGGGTAATAGCCTCAGTGAGACAATACAGGTGTGCTGAGTGGGTTTATTTGATTTGGCACAAAGGGTCTGCAAAGCCACTTCCCAAACACAGTAGGCTTTGGTTTTCCCTATTGCTCAGGAATTCCCATGGCTGGCTCTGGAACTCCTTCCAAAGCAATGTTTGAACTGAATTGACCTTGTGCAAGACTTGTGTTTCCAGATCTGAATTAATTAAAGCCAAGAAAAGAGGCTTGTGGATAATATACACGTGGGAAAAAATAGTGCTAGTGGTTTGTTTTTCAAGCTCTTCCGTGCATGCTGAGGGAGAGTGCAGGCTTCATTTGCATCTGTTTTCTCTTTTTGTACAGTTTTGGTCCAGACACGTGGTGGCAATTCCAATGGTGCTCTGTGCCACTTCCCCTTCCTGTATAACAACCGCAACTACACTGACTGTACTTCTGAGGGACGGAGAGACAACATGAAGTGGTGTGGAACCACTGAGAACTATGACGCTGACCAGAAATTTGGTTTCTGCCCTATGGCTGGTAAGGCTGAGAACCATAAAGGGATTATGGAATACCTGTAAGTGGTTCTTTGAGCTGAAAAGTAAAGAGCTGTCAGTCATTGGTCAGTTATTGATGACTTCCAGTGAGCCGTGTCCAAGTCCAAGACACTTTAAGGCATTTCTGAAGTTTTGTTTTGTCCATTTTCCCTACTGATCACCTCTAGCAGAGACTTGGGCATTGCCAGGAGAACGCAATTTTCATTACTCCTTCGCTACAAGCCAGTGGTAGGCATGCTTCTCAGCTGGTGCAAACTGTGTAGATCCATTAGAGAGCATTGGACAGCAGCGCTTTATAGCGAGTGAGGTTTTTATCTTCCATCTGCCAAAGCTTCTCCCTCATGGCTCATCGCTTCCTCTTGCCCCATCTGCGGTTAGGAATAAGTCTGCCCTTGGAATATCAGTGTGTTACCCTGGAAGTGGCAGTAATGTTAAAATCAATATCGTGATCCATTCTTACAACCCGTGCGCATCTCCATGAAGTTAGGAGGGGAAATGTGGGAGGGAATGTGACTACCAATTCCTAACTGAAAAGCCTTTTGTAACTAATGGCAATGCAGCATCTTGAATCCTTAAACAGCTTGTGGAACATGCGGATCTTCAAATGGCTATGTTCATATAAAGGCATGTATGTAACAAGAATTGACTCTCTCACACAGCACCCCTTGGATGTTGTACAGAAGCTATTTCTAGTAGCTTTCAAAAGAAAGTTAAAATTAATGAAGTCCTACAAGGGATCTGCACTTAGAGAATGCCATGACCCAGCAAAAATACTATTTGAAATTGAGTGAGTGCCTAAAGCTGCAGAGTCAGAAAGCTCACTACACAGTATGAAGGGGCTTTGCAAATGCTCTAAACCTCTAACTTTCTTCCCAACCAGCCCATGAAGAAATCTGCACAACTAACGATGGTGTCATGTATCGTGTTGGGGACCAGTGGGATAAACAACATGACATGGGCCACATGATGAGATGTACTTGTGTAGGAAATGGCCGCGGAGAGTGGACTTGCATTGCATATTCCCAGCTCAGAGGTACTGCTTGTCATGTTGATGTCACCACTTTAGTCTAAGTGTTTGGGAGGTGGGAGAAATTGGTTATCTTTTCTGTCATTGTGAGTTGGAACCCAGGCTAGAGAACTGTGTATTATCAAGCTTTTCTTTGGAGTAGAAAGGGAATCAGAGGGACTACCTGGAGTTCCTGTGTTGTTTACATGCTGGAAAAGTACTATTTCAGCCTTTGCAGGCTAGCTAGCAGGAGGAAAACTTGATAAGCTTTATCAGGAGGTATCCCTACCTCCTTTTGTCTATGTTTAGGATCAGAGCGCTGTGACTTTACAGTGAGCTCAGCAGAGGCACCTCTCCCCTGCTTGGGAACAGACAAAATTCCAGACTAGTCTGAAGTTTGATTGCAGAGCTGTCTTGTTTTATTGTCCTGCAGTGAAATTTTCAATTCCTCTGTGCTGGTTTAGCCCTTTGCTTGCTAATCTATATGAGAAGTTGGCAGGACAGCACTGAAATTACTCTTATTTATTTACTTATTTATATGAGTGGTCCAAGTGGAGAAGTGCTTAAGCAATACCAAAAAAAGAAGACTTAAAAGCACAGACATTTGATCATTCTACAGCTAGCTCACAGCATTGGCTTCATGTCTGGAAAAGGCAGGGGGGTTGCTGTCAAGCAGCCAAGAAAGGACTCTTAACACCAGTGCTGAAATGAGACATAATTTATAGGGAAAGGCTCACTTAAGGGCTTTGGGATAGTTTTTTTTTTTTAATGCGTTTACTTCAGAACAGTGAGAAATGCACTGCTAAAAGTTCTGGTCTGTGAAACTCCTTTTTCCATTCACGCAGCTAGTTTTCGGCTGTTTTATTCTGGAGCTAAAGTGGTCTTTCTTGGTGGGGACTGGAGATACTTTGCTTTTTCAAAAGGCAAAGGTTATCTAAGTAGAGCTGTTTAAACATAGCAGCCAGAGGAGGGTCCTTGGTGCCTATAGGAGGGTCTGAACACTGCTTGCTTTATCCTGATGCCATGCCTGTGGTGTGGGAAAGTATGGTGGGGAATGAAGGCCTGGGATTAACTAAGTCACTTCCCCAAGGACAGATGGTCTGTGATTGACTCCGGAACTGAACTTGTGTCTCTTGGGGCCCAGTTAACAAAAACAACATGCTTCTGGGGTGGTTTTCTTGTTTGTTTTGTCTTTCTGCTCCTTGCTGTGATTAGACTGGCGTTAGGAATACTGGACCAGATCACTGATTGACACATTGCCATTGGACTTAATAGACTGATGCCATTGTACTTATGCATGGGATCTGGTTACTGTGTTTTGAGGGAATAGTAGATTAGTAGGTACCAGTAGCATCTTGGGTTTGTAATAGATTTGCTCCTGTCTTCAGATTACTACAAAGTGTAGCAGAAATACACGGCAGAATAACATCATGAGGATGTTTTACCTCTTCATGGTATCTTTATGAATTTGGATTAGCCCTTTTGTCCTTTTATAGTTCTAATGATTTCAGACAGTACTCACCGAGGTATTCCAGTCTAGATCTTCCTAAGAGGAGGTAGGGAGAGAGTTAGTGTGCTACTTTAGGTTTTTGTTTTTCACATGTGGAATATGTCACAAGGAAGAACCAGGCAGCTCTGTAGTTTGAGTAATGCATAGTACTTTGGACTGCATCCTACAGACCCCTTTTCTGCAAGTGTTGCTTATTTACACACTGATGATAAATGAACTCAGGAGCAGTGATATGCAGCACTAATCTGTGATGATCACAGATATCAGGAGGGCTCCCTTTTGTATGAATGGAGCTTGTCATGGTCAGTCTCTGTAAGTTGATCAAGAGGAGGGAACAACGTGCCAAGCAGAAGGATTTTGTGTTAATGCTTAGAGCTATTGCTGACAAAAGTGTTTCTGCTCTTTCTCAAACAGACCAGTGCATTGTGGACGGTATCACCTACGATGTGAACCAGACCTTCCACAAGCGTCATGATGAGGGGCACATGCTGAACTGCACATGCTTTGGCCAGGGCCGGGGGAGATGGAAATGTGATCCTGTTGGTAAGTCACCAGCTGTTCTTGCTAGCTAAACACAGACTGTGGCTGTGTAGGAACTGGTTGCGGTATGGTCAAACTGGTGTGTGAATTTGGACCCAGTCTTTGCCCACTTTCTCCCCTGAACTGCACAACTGCAAAAGTAGAAGTAACGCTGGATTTGCTGGAGGGTAAGTGAAAGGGGATTCCTAGTTTTAAGGAGAGAAGCTTGGGTTATCAGATGTGCCACAGAAGTTGTTGATGATGATGCAGTAGTAATGGATTGTGGCAACATACCTCTTAAAATGTAACAGGTTGTGGTAATAGGGATATTAGCCCCAGGCTGGGGTGATTTGGCTGAATTCTGGTACCTGAACTGCTAGCCTAGCAGGCAGGGCGCTCAGACTGAGCGCTGATAATATGCAGCTAGGTACTGGTGGTAGGATCAGTTTTCTGTCCTTTCTCTATCCTATAATCTTTAGGTCTCCTCATTCAACTGGGAATGGAGCACCAGCGTATATTAACTTACCTTGGACTAAATAGATTTTTTTTGGCTGCCCTTTGTTCTGGCAAAGAGAGAAGGCTCAGGATGAGAATACGTGTTAATAGCACTCTGGAGGTTAGCTAAAACCATCATGGTTCTCTGCAGGAATGAGATTTCATCTCTTCTGCCTCCCCCCCCCTCCTTCCCTAGTGAACCTTGATTGGCAGATAAGACCTGTCTGTTTGGTTTGCAATTACTAAGTCCAAGAGAACTTCGAACTATTGCCAAGAAAATCTATTAGAAAGTACTGGTGGTTAAGTTCTGCTTGATTTACAGTAATATCTGCACAGGTTTACTGGAGGAACTTGGATTGTAAAGCTCCTGAAAATTACTACTCTGAAAGAAGGTGGGGGAGGGGATGATTTCAGCTATGTGTAAAGGTGCAATTGTTTTAATTTTGTCTCTCTCTAAAGAAGGCTCCTGTCTATCCAAGCAAGCATAAAGCTAGTTCTCACTGAAAATTTTCATTGACCCAGAAACACAGGGATAGGTCAGACTAGAAAGTATACTGAAGCGCTGGTACTGTGTTGTAGTCACACTAGGTAAGCTGATTTCATGATTTGGTCTGTCCTCCTTTGGTTTATACAATGGCAAATCTGGAAAGACTGTGCTGAAAATTAATGAGTCACTTTGGACTTGTAAAGTACAACTGAATTCTGCTGAAGACAGTAGAAATTTTGCCATTGATTTCCTTGAAAGCAGCATGGTTTAGCTTTGGGTGAGAGATAAACTTAGTTGACTGGAGCAGAATTGGGGTCCACAATAGATAGTTCAAAATAAATCCTTTCTTGAAGGAACACCCCATTAACTTCAGTGGGAAGCTTGCCAGGTGGATGGTCTGTACTTAACAGCATCTTAAAAAATGCATCACAGCTGAATTAGCTCCCTAGTATCTAACCTCACACATGCAGTACTATATCAAATTGAATCTCAAATCAAGGTTCTTCTGTTGCCACTTTGTCTTTATGTAACTATATTTGCAAAAAAACATCGGCATTACATTTCTTTGTGTAAAAGTTTCTTGTGACTTATTCTGTGTTTGGCGTAGGTTTTTCACTCTAGTTTCAGTAACATGCAGTGGTTAACTGTCTCTTTTGTGCCTTTAGATCAGTGCCAGGATTCAGAAACCCGTACCTTTTACCAAATCGGAGATTCATGGGAGAAGTATGTCCATGGTGTTAGATACCAGTGCTATTGCTATGGTCGTGGTATTGGAGAATGGCATTGCCAGCCTCTGCAGACCTATCCTGGTAAGAAACACAAGAGATGATAACTAACTCATCTGCTGAGTGAGACACGAGGAAAGCAATCTTTCTACCCCTCACCTGTTCAGATTTCTGTACATTATTCCTTTTGGTTTCCTTTTTAAACAGAACTGTTTCCTACCCTCTGCCTTGGCAGATGCAAACAGGTGTCATGATTATAAAGAGGGGACCAGGCTTTTAACAGCTATTCCTGAGGCCAGGGTTAGTTTAGGGAATGACCAACAGTTTGCACAACAACTTGGGTTTCCATTGCCTCTTGGTATTTGGCGATATCACACCTGCAACGTTCAGTTGCTTAAAACTCTTATATGTGTAGCCTTTCATTTTCCACTCACTACAGAAGCAAAATCTGCCAGGGAATGAAGCGTTTTTCCTGATCAGTGCCCTGAAGAAATTAAATATTTGAACTTTGTTTTGCTCAGTCAGTTCCAGGAAATCTTTATGGGTACAGGCAATGCCCGTTTGTTGGCTTGCTCTGTTTCAGTTCCCTGAACAGAACATGATAAGGAGAACAGCTCTACTTTCCTGTGTAATGTTGCAACTACCACTGTCTTAATTTAAATAAGATGAAATATTAAGGCTGTGTTGTGGCTTCCCTATTGGGAGGAGAAGACTATGCTCAAGTCATTGGTTCCCCAACCCATCTCTGAGCATAAATATGGAGGAACCGCGTAAAGATTGGAGGTAGCAGCTTCAATGTTGAGTTGATTCTCTGTTTTTATTTTAAGATAGATTAAGAAGCATCTGTCCGCTTAGTAGCTGCAATGTATTTATCCCCTAAGTGCCCTGCAAGGTAAGAAAGGGAATGTGAGACCCATTCAGAAAGAGGGTTTTAATACAGGTGACCCTGCTGTAGAAGGGGACTAGCGCATTTGAAGTCCAATGCAATTCAGTGCTTCACATAAGTGAAGTGAGTACCCCTTCTCTGTGACTTGCTTCATGCACATGGTATAAAGGGTTTTGTGACAGCACCCTATTGAACCTGACCTATACCCAGCAGTGTTGTCACTGAAATAACTGCATTTCTATCCGTGGCCATACAGCTAGTGAGCCAGACGCAAGGGAATAGGACTCTTGGCAGACAGAAGTAGGGACTACTTTTCTTTGGGGCAGGAAACTAAGGAGGGCAAGAATAGGAAGCAGGCCTTCTCTGGACTTTTTTTTGACCCTGAGCTTTTTACTGGGCCTTGCTGAGCTTCATTGACTCCTGTCAGACTGCTTAAACAAACATCCCCCTAAGCTATGTGAAATATGCACGCCTCCAGACTGGAGACCAGGGCTTTGGGCTTCTTTAGACACAAGAGTGACTGAAAATGTGTAAATAAATCAAATCTAATGTTTCTGAATGTAGATTTGGGGTTAGATGAGCTTTGAATTTTTCTGCCTGTGGGCACAGGTTTGTTTGCCTGGAAGTTCCGTTAAATATGGAACAGGCATATATGTTACACAGTTGTCTAAATACATTATAATTAGAAATATTGGGAGTGGAGGGTGAAGGTATTTAATGGCTAAACCAAGACACTTTCCTGCAGATTCCAAGCTGCTCTTCACTGGCATTTTCTGAGAACTAACACAAGCACAGTGATGCTGAATGTTCAGTGAAACCTCCCCAGCTGGGCTGGGAGGGACTGAAAGGAGAACCGTAGGGTCATAAAACCTTCCCCTTCCCCTTCCCTATTAGAGGGCTTTGTGGAGAAAATACACCTGAGCCTGATCTAGCTAAATGCAATTGGTGGTCTTAAGCATTACAACACTGCTGAAGTTGTATTTTCATGAGTTTATGGGCCTGATTTGTCTCAAGACTTCCACCAGCCCTTCTGGTGGTGGGTATGTGTGGAAGACATGCCTCACTGCCTGTGGAGTGCTCCACAGAGTCATGAAAATTCAGGGTTGCAAATTAACTGATGAAGAAATTCAGTAAGATAGTAAAAGATTAGCATCTCTTTGCAGGGTATATTCAATGTCATATCAGGAATTTGCCCTCACCATGCCACAAGATCAGATCTGGATTGGGCAGACATTTCTCTTCTGTTTCCCTGCTCCCATACAGAAAATATTAATTGATGAAAGCAGTTTGTTGCTGAGAACCTCCCTCTCTTTGAACAATATAACTTTGCTTTACAGACTTTTTCTGTACTAGACCACTCCGATTTTCTGTTTAACTGATAACTCCCAGGAAATTAACCCAAACGGCACATGTTAACTCCCCCACAGAATACGTTCTAAGCCATCAGTCTTCTAAGGAGCAATGAAGCATTACAGATAGAAAGACAACATAACTTATTTCCTATAAATGGTATAATTCCATAGAAATGGTATTTGAGCCACACAGCTTTCTTGCTTTTTGATGACTCCTCAACAAAGGCAGAAGAAAAGCATCCCCAGTATGTAAAATACGACAATTCTTTTTTTCAGGGTCAAGTGGGCCTGTTCAGGTGATCATCACAGAGAGTGCAAATCAGCCAAACTCCCACCCCATTCAGTGGAACGCTCCTGAACGATCTCACATCACCAAGTACATTTTGCGCTGGAGGCCGGTGAGTGCCACGTTCATCATTTGTTCATCAAAAATACTTTATTTGGCTTTTTCTGTGTCTGAAAGAAGTGGCTGATACAATTTCAGCAAACTTTAGTTGCTAATTCATTCAGTGTCCTTGTCCTGTTGAGGTCAACATTACTCTGAGGATCAAAGACAACCAGTGCTGTATAAACACTTGATATTTTCCTGCCCAAGCTTCACTGGTCAGTGTGTTCATGAAGTATCTTATTAATCAAAGCACTAGCACAGTAAACAGACAAGTTTATATCCTTCTTCACTTTAAGTAACGTAAATCCTTGCAGAAGCTTCCTCATCCTGAGAAACATTGTTTTAGTACCATGTGCATATCCAGAGACAACTGGGATATGAAGATATAAATAGCTAGCATAGGATTAAATAAACAGTCATCTCATATCTTCTGTAAAGTCTAAACCAAAGCGGGTTAACCACTGCTTCTTGGCTCCTTCATATTTGAGGAATGATTTGTTTTAACCAACGAAGATGAGTTCTGTTACAGTTCCCCTGAGTACAGCTTCACAAAAGACCACTTAATGATTAAGAACATTAGTACCTCGATGGTGCCTGTTATTAAGAGAACAATGAAGGCCCTGATCCAAAGCCATTAAAGGCACTCAAGTCTTTTTACTGACTTCAGTGTATCTTGGATCAAGGCCTGAGTGAAATGGGCTTTAAAGCACTGGAGTACAAACCTCAGAGGATGGAGCATTATTTTAGAGCTTCCCATAGAGTTCAAACGCAGGGTAGAAGGGAAGCACTTTTTCTGTATATTGTTTTCAGATGATGGCTTAGAGTGTTACTGTGAACAGCCTTCAGATATGCATTTTCCAGCCATTCCTTCATGCCTTAATGCACTTTTGATGAAGGAATGAGTTTAGTGTATGTATTCCAAATAACGCTCCTTTTAAAGGAAAAAGTTCAAAGCTAAATTGTTTTTCAATTTATCCCAGTAAAACTTAATCACCCAAAATGTCATTAGCTCTGCTTCCTGACATACCTTTCTCATCTCCTTTGACTTGGTAACCCTGTAGAAGATTAGGTCACTAGTTACCTCTGTTTGCAGGTGAGGGAGTCTCTCACTGTTTGGGTGTCATTGTTCTTGCAGAAAAACTCTGGGAGGCAGTGGAAAGAAGCCACCATCCCCGGCTACCAGAACTCCTACACCATCTCAGGCCTGAAGCCTGGTGTGATATATGAAGGACAGCTCATCAGTGTTCAGCGGTATGGCCACAAAGAAGTCACCCGTTTTGATTTTACCACAACCAGCACCACAGCAGTGACAAGTAAGTTGAACAGTGGGGCATCCAGAAAAGTCCAATCTCCTTCATCTAAGTCTTTGTCTTGTGCATTCCAGTTAACGCAAAAGTAGTGATGGTTAACTAAACCTCTCTTTCTTCTCTCTTGTAGGCAACACTGTTTCAGGAGAGACAACTCTTCTTCCTCCCATGGTTGCTACTTCAGAGTCAGTCACTGAGATCACAGCCAACAGCTTTGTTGTCTCCTGGGTTTCTGCTTCTGACACAGTTTCTGGATTCCGTGTTGAGTATGAGCTGAGCGAAGAGGGCGATGAACCACAGTATCTTGGTGAGACAATATTTAATCTACCAGATCACAGCATTGCTAATAGTACATTGCTGTTTCCTGTGACAATCAGTACAGCTAGTGAAAATAGTGAGGATCTCGATATCTTTCAGTACGATTCAATTAGGATATGAGAGTGGCAGGACTAGTTCAGATTAAAAGATCACCTAGTTCATTGTCCTTTTTGCATCAGTGGCCGTAAGTTCATGTCTAAGGAAGAGGATGAGAACAAGGCAGGTATTTAGCAATGCCCCCTCAGAATACTGTCCCAGGATCCTGCAGAAGAAAAGTCCCTGAGCTAGGGGTGGTGGATTTGTAGTAACTGTGGGTAGATATATTTATTCTTTTTAGCTCCATGAATTTGTCCAGTCTTTTTTTCCTTTTGAAATCATGTAAATTTACTAGCTTCCACAGCATCCTGAAGTGAGCAGCAGTGCAGATGAGAAAAAAAACAAACTTATTTTTCAAACTTGCCACCTGGCTAATTTCCTTTGCTATATCTTTTTCATACCTTTGTCCTTCCATCAGAATGCACAGAGAGAAGTCTTTCCCAAATGCCCTCTCTTGGCTACTTGTCATCTGATAGATGTCTGTTCTAGTCTGCTCGGTCAGTTGTTTTGTTTGGATCGGATCTTATTCATCTTTGATAAAGTGACAACTTAGCTAAGCCAGGAAACTGGTCAAAGGCACTGAACTCAAACCTAAGAATTGAATCCACTTTTCAAAAATCTACAGTAGAGCCTGTGTCACCACACATAATTTCATCTTAACTTCTTTTTCCTAACTTCCTGTCTTAACAATGGTTATAGCAATATCTCACAAGGATTTGAGGTTATAATAGCTATTAGGACATGAGTGCAATAGAACAACAACATGAGAAAAAGAACAGTAATCCCCTGACCTATTAATTCTCCCTGGACTGTTGCTCCGCTGAAGTCACGGGTTTGGACTCATGGGCAGAAGTGGCTTACATTAGGACTGCCAGCACTGTCGCCACCTTTCTTGTCTGCACAGACAGCTGAGTGAAGTGAAGCAGCTCCTGAGCTCATTTGTCTACAGACAGAAGTTTACAGGCAAATTGAAAGGCAATTCCCAGTTTCCCTTAAGATACTTGGCTTCAGTCTGGCCAGTAGGGAGCTGCTTCATGGGGAATTTCCTACATCTGGCATGTAGGTGGACGTCTAGGGGAATGCAGCGGGGAGAGTTGTTCATCAGCCCTCATAATGTCATTCTTCTCCACTCATGAGTCAGTCTTTCCACATAACCTATTCATGGGAAAACTTGTCCATATATTTCTGTATTGAAAATACAGCAGGGTATGAAATGAGTACTCGGTTAGCTGCGATGGCTAAATGCCAACGGTGTGCGGGGGCCTGCTGCTCAAATTGCCCTGCCATATACACATCAAGCCTTGCTGTCCTAGGTGTTGTCTGCTTGCTGAGTGTGGAGACCTGTCCCAACACTCCACACAACTTCTCTGATGTGGACTGAAGACACAGTGCAGAACACTTGCTGTTTTATTGCAGGAAGGCTACGATTCAGCCCAGATTAGAACAGAGGTCTCAATTATTTCATTTGGAGAGAAAGCAAGAAGGTAGAATTGCTAAGGCAATTTTTTCTTTCCTGCCTTCCTTAGATCTTCCAAGCACAGCCACTTCTGTCAACATCCCTGACTTGCTTCCTGGTCGCAAGTATATTGTTAATGTCTATCAGATCTCTGAAGAAGGAGAGCAGAATCTGATCCTGTCTACTTCACAGACTACAGGTATGTGTTGGGTGGGTGTTGCTGCACTTCGAAAGCTGTTTTTATTGTTTTCTCAATAAAATTTTGTTACCTCTTATCCTCACACTTGCTGTCTTCCTCTCTTTTTTTCCCCTTAAACAGCTCCTGATGCACCTCCGGAGCACACCGTGGAAAGTGTAGATGACACATCAATTGTTATTAGCTGGAGCAGACCACAGGCTCCAATCACAGGTTTGTCTAACTGGAGTGCACCTATTTCGCGCTGTTGGTAGAATCTGCAATATACGTAAAAAAAACCTCTGGGACAGAGAGCTAGTGCATAGTTCTGACCAGTCTGAGTGACCAGCTGGAAAGCACGTGGGCAGTTTAGCATTTGCTTGGTTTCACTGTCTGAACCAAGCAATTCAGGAGGCTGGATGCAAAACAATTCCTTTTGGATTTCTGTTAAATAAAAACAAGCCCCGTGACCTTCTCCTTCTGTCATCCAGACCATCCCATAACAAGCATGGGAACTGTATAGACCCTAAATCCACATGTCAAAACTCAGAAGTATTCTAATCCGGGTCAGATTATGCTTTATAAGGCATTATGAGTGTGTGATCTGTAGATGGGATGTGAGCACAGGCAAGCCACAGGTCCCACTGAAGTTCAGGACTATTTTTATGAAACCTCAGTGGGGAGATCAGTTTAGTTCTCATTCCTAACATTCCTTGAGCTGGCTTACTCATTGTGGCTAATGACTATATGTATCTCTCCCTTGCTTTAGGCTACAGAATTATCTACGCACCGTCTGTGGAAGGCAGCAGCACAGAGCTCAACCTGCCTGACACAGCTACCTCTGTAACACTCAGTGACTTGATGCCGGGTGTTCAGTACAACATCAGCATCTACGCAGTGGAAGAAAATCAGGAGAGTACCCCTGTCTTCATCCAACAGGAAACCACAGGCGTCCCACGTGCAGGTAATGATCGTCATGTTCTGGTACCAGTCACTGAGTTTTCTGTCGGTACCTAGAGCCAAATGACAATGCAGGCTTACATTGCTCTAGCTGAATGAATCCTTAAATGGACTCAGTTCTGGTTTTTGTCATTGTCGTCGTGGTTTTTTCAATTGTAAATGTCATGGGTATTGAAGTTCCATAGTAAAGTCATATCCAATAATGAATTGACACAGTCAAGCCACCAGTCGGCATTAATAGCGTTGTAGTTCCTATGGATCAGACTGCAGGCAGGTCAAATGGTTGGTCTTGCATTGTGTCTATGGAAAAGAGAGATCAGAGGTTCCTAAGTTGTCTTAAGGGGATTCTGCTAAGAGATGTTTTTAAGAGCCTGGTAAATCATTTTGCCTCAGTACTTGGCCTGCAGATGTGTACGGTTACGTACTCTGACACCACAAATCCACATCGTTCACCTGACTTCTCCCTCTCCCATCCAGCCCTAACCATTATTTTCCACTGCAGTTGGTGGGGATGGGAGATTGCTCAGCATTGACTGATATGCCAAAATAACACCATACCATGTAAAATTGAGGCACCCATGATTTAAAAAACTACTGATTTCAGGGTAGTTTAAGTATCCAATTGGGCTGAATAGCCAAACCAAAAGAAAGAATAGTGAAGGAATTGGGATCTCATGTGGTAGGAGCGGAATTTCATGGTCCTGCAAGTTGCAAACACATGTTTGCAAATGGGAATTTACCAGGAAAGAACTCAGCTCAATGATTTTATGGTTTGGCATCTCTATCTTCTAAAAATGTGCATTGGTTAACCTTAGGGCAGTATCAGTCCTAATCTGAAGAAACTTAATTTGAATGTAGGAATTCAAGGGTGCAGTACTGTGGACCAACACAGAGGGAACTGGATTTTGTCTTTGACTACAATAAGGCCAGATCAGCCCCTATAGTTGTTTAATTATAAAAGATGGATTTTAAGTTAATTATACATATTCAGAACATGCCATGGGTTTTGAAAACCCTCCCTTTTAATTTTAAAAGGAGGCTCCTGTTTCCAGCCCATGGAATACTTTTTTTTTTTTTTTTCACCCAAACTTTTGGTTCTGCATATACTTGAAGTTCTGTAGCATATTACATCTGGGCTTTAAGTTGTATTTCTGCGACAGGAAGATAACTTTTATGTCTGAAGACATAAAATACTTAAAACTATGTAGTTAAATTTTGAATTGTAGTCTGCTTGAATATTGTCTGGGAATATGTGTATAAGGTAAGGTTACCGTGATGTTTTTAATTTGGTAAATATTCTTGGGCTATCCACTGTTCAATCAAAATTCAGTTTTCTCTTCCATGCAAACCTGTAGCTTCTGATGATTGCTAAGTATTCCCTCTAACACTCTTCTGTTGTGCTGCTTTCAGATGAAGTTCCTTCTCCCAGAGAACTACAGTTTGTGGAGGTTTCTGATATCAAGATCACCATCATGTGGACTCCACCGCAGAGTCAAGTGTCTGGCTATCGAGTGGAAGTGATCCCTGTCAATCGCCCTGGCCAACACGGCCAGAGACTGCCTATCACCAGGAGCTCTTTTGCTGAAGTTGTTGACCTGCTCCCAGGAACAACCTATCTCTTTAAGATCTTTGCCGTGAGCCAGGGCAGGGAGAGCAAACCTTTGACTGGAGAGCAAACCACCAGTAAGTGTCTTTCCTTCATGCTTTTTTCAACCTTTTGAAACGCATATTTCTCTGTCGCTCACAGAAATATAAACAGAGCACTTAAAGTGCAACAGTTAGAGCCCAGGAGGTATCCCATAACAAGGATGACAGGGCTGGGAATTCATTCACTCAAACAATGATCTCTTCAGCAGATTTATCCTCCTCCAGGGCTTTCCAATGGGAGTTTAACTCTCATGGCACTTTAAAACAATTTCGTATGGCTGGAATTCAACTTTTTTATTACTGACTGAGAATTGATGGACCCTGCAGTTCTTTTATAGCACAGATTGCAGCCTGTGATTTTTTTTTTTTTAAGCCTGTGATACCTTAGGGCAGATTTCAGCATGACTTAGGATCCGTGCTGAGATTGCTCTGAAAACCCCTATCTCCTTTCTGACAGCTACATACCTATTTGGCTCCACTGTAAGCAGCAGGAATTCTGCGTGAACATGTAAGGACAGGCCTTGTGATTAAAAGGACTGAATTTCAGCTTTGCCAGGTCAGGCCTGGCTTTCCACAAGCTGTCTCACCACCCCAGAAATTTCATTGTCATCCCAGTGAAACCTGGGAAACTGGTTTGCAGTGACCTCAATGGACTGTTGACAAGAGCCGGGGGGAGCATATATTTTTCAGGAAGGGTTGTGCAGGATCTCTCAGAACCCGATTGCTAATGGTCTAGTGGCAGTGCAACACATCAGTGTGAGGCAAGATGACAAGCAAAGTACCACAGTCTGTCAGGCATTGCTTTTTGCTTTACAGAAGTGCAGAGAAGAGAGGAGCAGTGGCTGGGCCAAGGTGTAGGCTTTCAGATGGAAGAGGAGTTTAGCCAGGGTTTGAGTGGTTATCTCCACTTTTGATCCAAGAGAAGCACATTGGACGGAACCTGGGATGTGGTTCATTTGAACAGATCCTCTTGTTGGGCAATAGAAGGGTGACTTGGTGTTTGTGGTGTTCTTTGACTGGGTCACATTATTCAAAGGAACAAAATTCAGCTATGCTCATCTGCTGCTGTTCTGATACTTTTCAGTAAATGAGAGCACCTTTTGAGAATCCAGCCCAACTCATATAAAGATGAGAGGGAAGGAAAGGAAATGGGATAATCTGTGAATATAGCCATGCTATTTGAGAAATACTATTTACTTACATCCATAAAGTTAGGAGCCATGAATAGTGCCTCTCCCTCTTACCAACTCCCTTGACTATGCAGGGAGGATGGGCTCATTATGTTTGTCCTTACCTGATTTGAGGGTAACATAGATGGTGTGAACACTCTCCTTCCTCTTTCAAGTGAGGTTTTTAAAAGCAAGGATGTGACTTAGGAGTCTGAACTATCGTGGAAGCGTTTAAAACAAGAAGAGCTCCGTTCCCAGTTAGATCTGTAAGTTTTTGTGGTTTTTTTCAGGAGCCTTGGCTAGGTGTGGAACCACTCTGAAAGTCCACACACAGAGGTGTACATTGGAGCATAGACGTTTGATTCAGATGGCACAGGGCTAGTTACAAACTATTGGAATGATTTTCCATAGGCTATGATCATCCGCTTAACTGCTTTGCCTAAACCACATTTCAGAAAGTATTCACATAAATTGCATCCTGTAATCGAAAGTCCTGGGAAACAGAAATCATTCAGAGTTCCCAAGGAAAACCCTGCAGCAAAAGTCTCTTCCCACGGTGTAAATGTGATTCTCTTTTTGGCCTTCCGTTAAAAAGCAGCCTACAAATAAACTCTGTGTGTGTGTGGCTTTTTAATCTTCCCCTTTTCCTTTAGTATGGGGAGAGGAAGTGATAAAAGCCTAATAGAGCTGACAAATTAAATTGTGCAAAAAGGAACTGACTGTAGGCTACAAATCAGAAGAAGATACAATCCTTGTAGATGAGACCTAGCACAGATCTAAGTACCAAGAAGAGATAAAGTTGGAGATGGGCCTAAAGAGGGTCACGCTCATTCTTTGTCTTCTAGAATTATCTCCCCTACCTTGCAAGTGGTGGAAGAAGAAACCTTCCTTTTCCCTTCCTCCTCAAAAAGGGAGAAAGCAACTGGGGAGAAAACAGAAAGGACAAAACCTGCTTCCCGCTTGAATCACTGGGAAAGTGATGAAAACAATTTTTATCACAAAAATGTTATTTCCTTGGGGGGAGAAAAAAGCATTTGCCATCAAAGAAAAGCATTGATGGAACCTCTCCTCACGGCTTTTAATTTCAGTATATGATTGGGACCTAGAAAAGGTGGGGCAACTTGCCATATAGACGCTATAAACTCTTCGCTGCAGCCAGTGCTGCCTCGCCTGCTGTGGTGCAAATTGCTCAAGTGTCTTTCCCCCCTCTGAGCCTCATCTTGTCTCAGCCAAAGGTAGTAAAGTCTCAGCCAAAGGTAGTAACATCTCCGTCATTCACTGGACTCCAGTGTAGTGCTGTAGAAGCTGTGTTGCTTCAGCCTCTTGTTTATGTAGGTTTTTGGGTTACCAGTTTCAGCAGCTTCCCAGGAGTAGTGATAAAAAGGGGAGGAGGCCTGATAAGAGCTGTTGCATGAATCCCATGGGAGAGATGAGCATGCTTAGAATTGTTGTATCGTCAGTTCCATGGTGTGGTTATTTTTAAGTAGACCTAGGAACTGTTTTTTTGCAGAAAGTCACAGACTGTTACTTATTTTTACATTAAAATGACAAAGTTAGGGGTGTTTTGTTTTGGGAAGGGATTTTGAGAGGGCAGGGAGTAGGACTAGGCAAAGATTTAAAAGAATAAATCTTTTTAATGAAAAAGGGCTGAAGTTAGGTTTCCGTGCTTATGCTGACAAGTCTAAACTGAGTTGATTTCTAAAAAATGCTCAGCATTCATGAGAAACTACTGAAATTCCTGAGTGCAGTTGGGTTCATCTGTCCCGCCTCAGCTGTTAGCCTGTCTCCCCCATGGGATGGGCATGTATGGCAACGACCCAAATCCACGCAGCCCAGACCACGTGGGTCTGCCTGGCCCAGCATATTACCGGATGTCACTGAGGCACAGGTAACAGTTATTGCACTTCTATTTCCAGCTCTCTTATGGTTCCCGCCTTCTCTTTTCCCCACTGTTGTAGTTTTGCCCTAAGTGAGAAATACAGGCTCAACAACTTCATTGTACACCCATGTTTTTTGCACGGTAACGGACGTGCTTTGGAGGTAGAGGTGAAGTAGAGATTCAGCTGGAAAATTGATGCATGTTATGCTTTTTCTTCCCAGAACTCGATGCCCCCACCAACCTCAGATTTCTCAATACCACGGAGCATTCAGTGCTAGTGTTGTGGACACGGCCCCGTGCTGTGATCACAGGATACCGGCTGACTGCAGGTCCCACAAGAGGAGGTCAACCGAGGACCTACAATGTGGGACCTTCTGCCTCCAAGTACCTCCTCAGGAACTTGCAGCCTGGCACCGAGTACACTGTGTACCTTGTGGCAGTTAAAGATGACTTGCAAAGCGCCAGAGAGACTGGAGTCTTCACAACTTGTAAGTATAATAGGCACACATTCCTCTTCCCTAACGCCCTGGCCTTTCTTCAGAACTTGTGCTGAAAGTGGCTATTGTGAATTGGTTTACAGAAGAAGCCTTTTGAAGTAGCATTCCAGCAGAACTGCTTGGGAAATATTCCTTGTTCTTCTTTCTGAACTGTTTGGCAGGAAAAAGAGAGTTATTTGCATCAAAAAGCTTTTAGTAAAATGTATTTCAGCTTTTTGGTGATTAAAAACAAAAGGGAAAACTTACTACTGGTACCTCAGGTTTTGTTTAACTGAATGAAAAAGAAGTTTGATATTTCCAGTTGTTTGGCTTTAGCATGACAAATCAAGGAAAGCAAAGAGCTCCCTTAAAATGGGCAATGAATAATTAGTCTGTCGTTTGTTTAAAGCTGAAGGCAGTCATTTCTCAAGCCCAACCATACTATCTAAGGCAGCTCAACTGCAGTTACAGAAACTGACACAAACTTTGCATTCTATCCTTCTTTAATTTTTTATTTTCTATTTACATTTCAGTCGTCTGTACTTGTGCTGCTGGCTTGGAAGAAATATTAAGCAAATTTTGGGAGGAAAGGGAGTTCTGTAAGAACCCACACATATTTCTAGAAAGAACAAATAGATTCACTGTTTAAATAATGATGAAGCAGTCATATGAACTAACAAAATTCAAAGCCATCCAAGCCCAGAACCACATCCTCTTTTCAAAGGAGAATGTGGTTTCTTTTAGAACAATGTGAACTTAAAATAAGGGTTCAGACTTTTAATCAGCGTAACACTGTTGACATTGGCAAGGTACTTTTTGCTGACAGACAGCCTTATCTATAAATATTTCTCAATTAGGATATGATTGGATATCTTTAGATGAATTCTGACTTGAAATTCTGGCTTATCTGAATGATAGCAGTCCAGTTTAAGACTATAGCTTAAAAAACCAACTCTCCTCATTAATAATGAGGTCAATTCAGATTAAACCCAGTGGAGTTATTTAGACTGATTCTGGAGTACACAAAGGCTTTGGTTTCTGTGTGGTGCTCCTGACAGATACCAATGAGACCACAGATTCCTCAGATTGACTTTGAGTTTCCTTTCACTCTACTGACTTCAAAAGAGTTGAAGAGGTTGGTGAGGGATGAGATGGTCCTAGCTGGGACAGCTGGATGACAGACAAGGGTGTAGTGTTCTGCTGATTGAATGGCTTGCAGTGGGTGAAGGAAAAAAAGCTGGTTTTTGAGGAACACTTTAGATATCACGCCAAACACTTTAGATATAATGCCAAAACCAATATTCCCCAAATTTTGGGGGTTGGCTATGTGGAAGACTTAGGAGGCCCTCTTCAATATTTTCTTTTTTTTTCAGGAACAATAAAACCACTGACCACTTACATACTGTGTCTATCACGCCCAGCAGCAGGCAGAAGTCATCTCTCAGATCCCTCCCAAGTCACTGAATTTTCAGAAGTAACATAGTTCAGCACTTACTTATTACATACCTCTTGCTATTTGGAGTGCTGTAGGTCAGGTTTTCTAACTGTTTGGTGCTTTCACAGCAGCTAGACTTCAACTCTGTCAATTCACTTCACAGATCAGCCTGTTGGCTCTGTTCCTCCTTTTAACACAGAAGTGACCGAGACTTCCATTGTCATTACCTGGACACCTGCCCCAAGGATTGGTTTCAAGGTAGGAGAAACTGAAATCCCATGTTTCTTTTTCCTCTCGCTTCATTGTGATAGGGAGGACAGATTAAAGCTGTTTACTATGGACTGCAGTGAAAATAGAAGCATGAAGGAAGGAGTTGCAAAAGACATGTTGCTTACAAGGGGCGCAGAGGTCAGTGCAAGCATGTCCTCTGGGCTTCAGGTCAAGTTCATCGGTGAGACATCTAAAACACAAGTTACAGGATTAACAGTTGGCGTTCAGCATAAGGGCCCATGGTACTCATGTTGGATGATTAGTGAGGATGCGGGTAGTGTGCTGGGATAGGAGTATCTGAGACTGAAAAGCAAACTTTGCTGCTTCTCTGCAGCTGGGTGTGCGCCCAAGCCAAGGTGGAGAGGCTCCCCGGGAGGTCATCTCTGATTCTGGCAGCATCGTGATATCTGGCCTGACCCCTGGAGTGGAGTACACCTACAGCCTCACAGTCCTGACGGACGGCCAGGAGAGAGAGACTCCCATCGTCAGGAGAGTGACTACACGTACGACACATTTCCTCTTCCACAATTATTCCTTCTTCCACTTGCTTCCCCTGTGCTCTCCAGATGAATGGCTGTCTTCTGGGAGTCAGTTCTAGTCTTTTCCTCCTGTTGTGGTCTGGAAGGTGTTTTTCTTTTTGATGCATAGGCAACAGTGGCACTAGCTTATGCAGTGCAGGGTGACAACTTCAGAAGAGTATTTTTTAGCCGGTTCTGAAGGGTAATGATGTAATCTGGGGAGGAGGGTTGCTGAGGGACCTAGCATGATTCTCAGTGCTATAGATGACCCATTTGTCTCAACGCTTGCAGCATTGTCTCCACCAACCAACCTGCGCCTGGAGCCCAATCCTGATACTGGGATCCTGGTAGTCTCTTGGGATAGAAGCACAACTCCAGGTAACTACGTGAACTCACATTGTGCTCGAATGTCCTGTTGTACCAGAATGCTAACATTTGTTCTGCAGTGCCTTGCAGTTCATTAAGGAGACTTTGATGGGGAGCTTGCTGTTGAGTAATTTAAGGAAAAATGTACATATTTCTAGATATATTCAAGGATATAATTCATAGTTAAGTGTAGGTAGCCATAGGACTCTTCATGATTTACATTCCATGTAAAATGCTATTTTGGAGTATGAATGTGTTTAAATATTTCAGCTGGTTTAGGGATTTGAAGGATGTCTTCAAATATTGCCAGTGGTTTAAAAAAAGTCCAAGAGAGGGAAAGCAAAATGGACGAAAAAGATTTCTGGCAGTTGAAGAATGAGTTCACGTCACTGAGAGTAAGCATGGGATTTCTGAAAGTGTTAAAGATGAACTCTTCTCCCACAATAGCTGATGGGAGCTGTAAAATTGACTTCCTTAAAACAAGGATTGAAAGCTTTTGCAAACCCCACTTCTCAGTCAGTAGATGTATCTTTTCTTGGTATGTCATGAGATTTTTTAGTTTGGTAAGGTCTCAAAGGGAACTGAAATCATGCTGTGCGAGTGGCATGGTTACCTCCTGGGAAACTCGTTTCGGGGTGCTTGACAAAGCAACCTCTTGCCTACTGGGTTCAGGGCAGCAAAATCACTTGTAAAATGTGTTTGCTTCGGTTGTTTATACTGAGACCTGATGTAAATAAATACAGCATGAGATTACTGCATACTGGTATATCTGTATTTCAGGCATCAGTGGGTACCGAGTGACCACTGCTCCTACCAGTGGGCAGCAGGGCTCTACCTTGGAGGAAGTAGTAGGTGCAGATCAGACCACCTGCACCTTTGAAAACCTAAACCCTGGTGTGGAGTACAACGTCAGCGTTTACTCAGTCAAGGACGACCAGGAGAGCATCCCCATCTCTGAAACCATCACACAAGGTAATGAAAGGCTTAGCAGCAGTTTTAGCTACTCGAAGTCAAATTGCTGTGTCTGAGAGCTCTGCATTGCAAAACATCTGTGAACCCGATGGCAGGGGGCTGAGACTTTGTATTTAGTCTCAAGAAGCAGAATAGTCATGTGCCAGCATGTGACAGAGCAGTTTTTATACCTGTGTACTTCTCTGCATGGGCAGCCTACATTGTCTGTCAACAGGGTGACGGTAAGGGCATGGATCAGTTGTATCAGTACACGGAGCTGGAGAGCAGCAGAGATTTAACTTGGCCTTGCAGTGCCCCAGCATCTGGAGCACAGCTGGTGAGAATAGGAAGTAGGTGAAGAGAGGTATGAGTGGGAAGCGAGCACAGGAGAAATTTTGGCAGCAAAAGTGGCAGAAGATCACTTCAGCACAATGGAGGAGAAAGCCAAGATTGAAAGGTCCATCACTGTAGCACTTCTGGGACACAAAGTAGTATGTGCCACCGCACATTACATGCTGCAATGACTGCAGAAACTACCTTTGTAGCCACAGTAGCAAAATTAAAATGCATCTCCCCAAATGGTTTCATTTCATTTTCCTTTGTCAGGGCTTTGTTTGTTTGTTTTTGTTTCTGCTCAGCCCTGAAATGATGCCAGCTACTGTGTTTGCTTGCTCTTATAACACTGCTTTAAAATTTCCGTGCTTCACTGAAGTGCTGTATGCTCCCTGGGGGTGAACTAATACTGTGATACTGCATAATTAAAGCAGTAACAGCTTTAGCCCTTTACCATCTTCTGGTGGGGGAAAGCTAAGAATGTATGTCTCTGGCTTTTAGCACTCTTTAAAGGTGATATGGTACATGCATTCCACGTGGATAAACAATGATTTTACAGAAAGCTGGCATTTTTTTGCATCTGTTCTGTAAAATAAGCCTTTTCCTAGAAGGACATTAAAATAGAACATAACCACGATTACTAAAGCCAGTCTTTTGCAATATTACGGTCCCATAATTCCTTTTCAAGCTAACTTGTAATCCAACAGAATGGCTGCTGAGTCCTGCATCTTTGACTCACCTGCTGGTGTCTGATCCTGAGTGAGGAAGAGCATCCATTAGCTCCCACTGATTTCAGGATCACCCTGCTAAAGTTACACAGCCAAACCTTGTGGCTTAAATCAATACCAGTCTATTGACTTGAGCAGCTGAGAGTTTGGCCATTGTTGATTAAAGATGCATTTAACATTCCCCACCAGTTCTGTTGGCCGTACCATGAACGAAAACAACAGCTTTGCTAAAAGGAATAATATTGATAGGGAGAACAGTCACAGCTGTGCTTTTTTGCCATACAGAAACTTAGGCAATATGGAGAAGGTCATTAAAGAGGATCCTTATTCAGTTGCTCAATTTGGAGATTTTGAATGATTTAGCCAACAAATCAAGTCAGCCTCTTAGCCACATAATGTGCTGAGCATAACCTCTGAATATGGGGATGTTGTCACTCTTACAGAATTTTTATCATCTAAAGGTCATTTTTAACCAGTTGCCATCTTCCCAAGAAAGTGTTTTATTGCTCACCGTTCCGTATCATCTGTTTTTAGCACATATATTGCAGCAGTTAGTGGTAAGTAGAACTTGAAGAATTCTGGGCCAGATCCTCAAGCCATTACAGGGATTTGAGACTTTTTTTTTTTCCCAAGTCCAATGTAAATAGTTTGGATGGTGAATGATCACCCTGAAGCTTTGTGATGGTTCTCACCAGCTGAGGGTGTAGGCCAATTTAGCCCTTTCAAACGGGTTGATATTTTTATGATCCCAATGATAAAAGTTAGATTTACCATTTGAATAAGACAAAAATTCTAGAGGGTCAATCAATTATTATTTCAGAGGAGTTGTTTTATTTATATGTTAATAGACTTTGAGCTCTTGTTTTCTACCTAAAAAAAAAAAAAAAATCAGGTATGGGGTTTTTTTGTTTCTGTTTTCATCAGAAAATGATGGGTCTTTAGGGCTTATCATTGCTCAAAGGAAATTTGTTGCAAGACCTTTTATAGGTCTTTTTGAAAATTGTATGTCTAAAGTGGAAGTGCATTGTCTCAGGAGACTGGGGTTTCAGCTTCTGTTTGTCCAGGAAGGCAGCTGGAGACTGCGTTGAATGGTACAACATAAAAAGGCAAAAAAAGAAAAACCAAAACCAAACCACAAACCCCACAACAAAAAAAAAAACAACAAACAAACCACCAAAACCCCTCCTTTTCCCCCAGACCCTGAGAGAAATTCTGCATATCACCGCAATTGCTTCTAAAGTTCTGTCAATGTTAATAGTGATGAACACTGCTTTTTTCTCCCTTGTCTTTCTTTTGCCTCTGTATGTCTTTGCCTTTCCCTTTTGCTCTTTAACTCATTAGAGGTGCCCCAACTCACTGACCTAAGCTTTGTTGACATAACTGACTCGAGCATCGGCCTGAGGTGGACCCCGTTAAATGCCTCCACCATTATTGGTTACCGCATCACAGTAGTTGCGGCAGGAGAAAGTGTCCCTATTTTTGAAGATTTTGTGGACTCCTCAGTAGGATACTACACAGTCACAGGCTTGGAGCCGGGCATTGATTACGACATCAGTGTAATCACACTCATTAATGGCGGAGAGAGCGCCCCTACCACTCTGACACAGCAAACGGGTGAATTTTGAAAACTTCTGTGTTTTGTGACGTGGACGGTGTTTCATGCTGTCACTGGCTGTCGGGATGATGGGGCTTTGTCCAAAGAGAAATTGAGCCGCTCACTGGGGGGAAGCCAGACAGACCCAACTCGCTCCTTTTTCTAAATTGCCAGTGGGTGTGGATATGTGCTGCTCAGTTTTCTAATTTGAGGCATTTTAATACTGCATATATGGCTGCAGACTTGCCAGGCTCGTTTACCTTCTGCTGTCGGATTTCTGGGACCCAGCTGGAATCAAAAGCCCGAAACACGAGCTGTCTATTCACCAGACTTTTAAACTGTGATTCCCCAAAGTAAGAGTGCCAAAGGGCAGAGCAGCTCAGCAGACAGCCTCCGGGCTTGATAAGTGTTTGAGCTTCCAGCAGTCTGTTTCAGTGGTGGCCCCACTCTTTCCACAATGCCCCAAAGGGTGCGGATGAACCACCAGTCCCGGAGTACGTGCCATTGACAGCCATGCCACACCGTCAAGGGTCTCTATAGTGCATGAGCAGAAGGCGAGCTGAAAACTGGTTCTTGCATGAAATCCTATTGTGTTTGAAAATCCCGAGGCTGTAAATCCTTCGACACGATTAGAAGTAGAGTCATAGGAAATTAGTGATATACCCTCTCCTCTTCTGTGTGTGCATGTATGAATTCTAGATGAGATTACTCTTCCATCTGTAAACTGCTGTATGGCAACTTTAAACCTCTCTTGGCTCCGTATCTCTAATACAAAATCCAGCTGCAAGCAGCACGTTACTCTGAAACTTGCTACCTTGTTTTCAAATTAGCCCCACAGGAGATATTTAAAGTATCGGGAACTGCCAAGAGGTTAAAGGAGCCTGACAGTAGTACAGGCGTATTTTTCTCTTAACTGCAGTAGAACCGAATGTAGTTTAGAAGTCTGTTTGCATGGGTCTGACACAGTAGTCTGTTATGCATGAGATAGATACTTTCAACGGTGATTCCCTGAACGTACCTCTCAATCAACTTTTATGAATCGGAGAACTAAGATGTATTCATTCTTTGCTATGTAGCTGTGCCTCCTCCCACTGATCTCCGCTTCACTAATGTGGGGCCTGATACTATGAGAGTGACTTGGACCCCACCAACTTCCATTGTGCTGAGCAGTTTCTTGGTGCGCTACTCTCCCGTGAAGAAGGAGGAGGACGTTGCAGAGCTGACAATTTCACCCTCAGACAACATGGTGATCTTAACAAGTAAGTGGGTTACCTTCATAAGTCAAACAAATGTAAGAGGCTCTCTATATAGTGAGGCAAAAGAAAAATTGCTTACTCTAAGTGCAACTTACAGGCAGATTCTCAGGTGACTTAAGCTGATGCCAAAGGAGCCTCATACAAACTCACACTAAATGGAGTTTGCTCATTTGCTTTACCCAAGTTAAAGCCAAACCACAGGAAAGTTTTTCCCATCAATCCAAGGACAGTGATGCATCATACTATGGGGCAATTGCATTGATTTGCAGCCTGGTTAGGTATTAAGAGTAAACACATATTACTCACATGATTTGCCAAAAATGTCAAGGACTTGTGCTGCAGAGGATCAGAATGTGGAAAAGGTCATTGGTCCTTTGGCTTTGTATGCTCAGGACCAGAAAATAAATACTGTTCGGAACGTTACAGGACATGGCAACAAACCATAGGCATTTTCAAAAAGCTGACGTTAATTTTTCCTGGTGCAAAAGCTGTGTTATATCTTAAGGTTTTTTTTCTCCATCCTAGAATCGGGTTGGTTGAGTGAGAGACAATATCCATTTTCAGAATAAGAGACCAGATCTGGAGCTCATCTGAGTTAGAATAGCTGTGTTGGAAATGCTTGTCCCTATTCCAGTTTATATCAGCTAAAGCTTTGGCCTGGTGCATCGCTAAACTACTAGATAACTAGAAGGGACCTTGTAGAAAACTAATTGCTTCTAGCCAGTCTCCACAAGCTAATGAAGCAATGATATAGGATGCCATGCTCCTTCAGGCTAAAACATTGCAAGCAACCATAATGCCACAAAAAGAACTGATTGAAATTTTTGGCTGTCCTGGAGGCTCAGATCTTCCATCAAGCAAAACCTGATTACCTTGCTTAAGAGGGTAAACACAGTTAAAATTGCGTAGGTTGAGTGACTTCTAGATATTAGTAAAGAAATATGTCTAAATTCCTGTACTTAAACTCCACAGATCTGCTCCCTGGTACTGAATATCTGGTGAGAGTCTACAGTGTTTCTGAGCAACACGAAAGTGCACCTTTGTCTGGGATCCAAAAAACAGGTACTTGACAGAGCCTGAGACATGTGTGATTAATGCTATTCATTAAGTATTCATTAATGGGACTTTGTTGCTATTTCCTGTGTATTGTCACCTCGTTGATGGCTCATCAGCTAGGTATCAAAGAGCAATGCAGATGCACATCTTGGGAAAGGCTAGGAAATCTCACATACCGTTATGCCTGAGGGACAGAACTTCTGTTGGTTTTAAGTAGAGCATTGTAGACCCCAGGAATGAATGTACCGACAGTGTCTGCCTGAGAACAAGCCTAGGCAGAGTCCGTCATATCTATCGCTGAGTCTTTGTTTTGTAACTGTGTAATGTTTGCTGGTCATGTGTGTTGTTTCATGCTGTATTGTCTGCGTGTGCCATACACTTTTTTCCTGCAGTCGCGTTGCAGTGCTTGTTTATCTCACTTTGATCCTGAACACATTTAGTTCCATGGCTGAATAGCATTTGGCTTAGGATCTGGCAGTGTAGTGGTACTGAGCTCAATGGAACATGAGCAGTAGTTCAGCTGATCTTAGTCTCTTGTCTCTTTGAAATACCCAGGTCTTGATTCTCCCACTGGCCTTGACTTCTCGGATATAACTGCTAATTCTTTCACCGTCCACTGGATTGCTCCTCGTGCCACCATTACGGGCTACAAAATCCGGCATCACCCAGAGCATGGTGCTGGCAGGCCCAAGGAGGACCGCGTGCCCCCCTCACGGAACTCCATCACCCTTACTAACCTGCTTCCAGGGACTGAGTACGTGGTCAGCATCATTGCCATCAACGGCAGGGAGGAGAGCGTGCCCTTGGTCGGCCAACAAACAACGGGTAAGCATTGAGAGAAGGCTAGCTAAAAGTTACATTGACAATTTTGGGTGTCCTCTAGCAAAGTGGTTGTTGTTAAATTAGATATTTATTCCCTGCCAGATGGTGAAACTGCTCATGAGGAAAGTGCCTGTGATAGTGAGGTAGGGCCTGACTTAGAAAAAAGGTGGGAGGACTCGAGCTACTTTCAGATCAAGTCAGATGTCTTTAGGGCCAGCAGAACTTTTTTCACTGAATCTAGCCCAATGCCTGATGAATTTTAACCAGATACATCTCTTGTTAGAGGTGTGTGCACTGGGCTAGAACTAAGGCAAATAAGTAGCAGAGGAGCACGGTATGATAAGTGGAATACATAGCTGATGTACATTAAGTGTACTTAAACTCTCTCTCCGTTCTCTGTTTTTTTAGTGTCTGATGTTCCCAGGGACCTGGAAGTCACCCCCACCAGCCCAACCAGCCTTGTGATTTCCTGGGATGCTCCTGCAGTGACAGTCAGATACTATCGGATCACTTATGGTGAAACAGGTGAGAGCAGGCTGCTATGGCCAGTCACAGACCAGAAGCTCTATTCCTGAGGCCATTAGAAAGCCACAGAAAATAGCAAAGGCAAGTTTGACCGCAGCATACAAACTCTTGTATCTCTGGGATTCTTGCAGCGTATTTATTTTTTTTTTAAAGAAGAGCAAGTTGTGTTTTGTCTACCAAAAAGAAAGTACATCTGGAGCACTCCAGTCATTTTAGAGGTGGTTCTGTGTACATATTTCATTCTTTTCCTTGGGTTAGTCTGAAAAGGGCTTTGACGCAAGGTCCTCTAAAATCAACAGGGTCCTCTCTTGAACTTGATGCATATAGGATTGTTCTGGTTTTTGTAATGATTTAAAATGTATAATTTAGAGATCCATTACACTTCTTTTTCTGCTCTACCTTCCTTAGGTGGAAGCAGCCCTGTGCAGGAGTTTACAGTGCCTGGCACCGTGTCCACTGCTACCATCACTGGCCTCAAACCTGGCGTAGACTACACCATCACAGTGTATGCTGTAACTGGCCGTGGAGACAGCCCTGCCAGTAGCAAGCCAGTCACTGTCACCTACAAAACAGGTGAGACCTGTTAAAACAAAAAAAAGAAACCTACAAAAAAAACCCTACCGCTTTGTGTTGGCTTATCCCCATAAATTTGCATCATTGATCCCTGGTTTCTTTTAGAAGTCATGGGCTATGTTGTAAGCCTGTCACTTTCAGTGGAGCTGCATTGCGTGGTGGCCCAGCATGATAATGACATGACACAGAAGGGGATCGTGGACTTGGATTTTTGGAGGAGGGAGACCCTGTGGAGTCCAGATGGGGATACAAGCAATATTTGACTGCTTATTGCAGAGTGGAAATGTTGTTGGACTCTCATATCATGGGGACACTGTTGCCTTAACTCTGGCTCTTCTGGTGCACTGTCATATTATGTGATTCTGATGAGACCTGACTTTCTAGCTCCAGGAGTGTTGTCTCACTGCTGATCTGGATATAACTTAATCCTACTGTAGCTGCAGATAAAGGCATTTAGTAGCCTTTAAAACAACAAAAGTCCTCAACAAATGTTGATATGAGGTCAGTCACCCACACATCGTGGTTAAGGCTTTTTCTGGGCTAGCATGAGGGACAAATAAACAGCAACATGTGTTTTCAGTTCTAAGAGGCACAGCCTGGAAAAGGGAGAGCAGAATAAAATTCAGCTAGGAGGTAATCGTGGAGGGAGGGTTTCCTGTAGCAACATACTCAGAAAAAGTTGTTTTTGTTGCCCAGAAATAGACACACCATCCCAGATGCAAGTTACCGATGTCCAGGACAACAGTATCAGCATCAGATGGCTCCCTTCAACATCCCCGGTCACAGGGTATCGAGTGACAGCTGTGCCCAAGAAAGGACATGGGCCTACAAAAACTAAAAATGTCCCTGCAGGTAAGAGGACATGACATCCTTCACCAGATCTGTAAGGAACGCAAGATGTGATCACTAGAATCAACACTATCGGGCACTAGGCATGTGCTCAAAGCCAAACTTTCTCCTGCTCATCCCTTTATTTGCCATCCTGCTGACTTCAGTTGGGTCTCATCCAGGAGAAGCTAGGGCAAATTTTTTCCCTGAAAGCTTTGTGTTTCTTTGACACCACTGTGCTGCAAAGGTTTGTTCTTGGCAACCTCAATGTCTCTGAAAGGCACCTGAATTTCAAAGAAATGCTATTGGATTTTCTAGCATCCAGCAAAACTTCCTCTGAAGTCCTTCTGAAGGTCACATAGTGTGACCCTTGGTCACAGCATGGACTCAGTCACATCTGCTACAGGCTTGACCTCGTTACCATAGAGTCTGCCAAGTTAACTCTTGGGAACACAGTGGGTTTTGTGGGATCTGCAGAGATTAGCACTCAGGGATGTTTGTGGTGCAGTTGGGTTAATGGTCAATCCTATCCCAGAAAATGGTGAAAGCTGGTCTGCTCTTCCTTTATTTTTTCTACTGTGCTAACCTGCCATTTTAGCTGTGGGGCCTTTGAGCAGGTACCACGAGCAGACGCTTTGTCCTGCACTATCAGAGAGACATAGTGCAAGCAAAAGGTAAACGTGATGTGTCAATTTTCTCATTTTAATGACGTATGGCTAATAGAGGCCCTTCATTCAAGGCTGATTAGAGGCCAGTGCTCTGCAGCTTTGTGTATCTGCAGATGGGTTAATGTTGTTCTTTCCTGCCAGATCAAACACAAGTCACTATCGAAGGTCTGCAGCCCACAGTTGAGTATATGGTCAGTGTCTACGCTCAGAATCAGAACGGAGAGAGCCTCCCCTTGGTTGAGACAGCTGTCACCAGTACGTATTTCACTTCACGGTAACAAAACAAATGTTATTTATTAATGTCTGAATCTACCGTGCAGCACCACATCCCCAGTGAAAGCCAGTGGCAGGTGCCTAGTCTCCAGGAAAATGCAAGGTGGTCTGCCCTGTGATAAGTACCATGCACCTAAATTGCAGACGCTGGCAAAAATGCAGTCCCTCTCCCTCCAACACTGGCAAAATGCAATTCCCCACTCCATCAAAATGCTGTGCTTCTGATTTTCTTTCACTAAAGCTGCAAAATCTTCTTGGGTTTTGTTTGCTGTCAGCCAATCAGTGGAAAAAATGTGCAAAGATCTCCTTTCTGGAGCTAGGTGGCAAAGGTGATTACTGTTAAGGGACCGGACTTGGTTTGGGAGCACTTGCACGTGCAAAGGGAGTAAAGGGAACCACATGAGTTATCAAGAACTTGAGATGAAGCACTGCAAAAGAAAGGAGAGCTCAGCCTTTGAATTGCTATATTTGCCTGGACAAAACAGCAGTACTGCTGGACACAAAGAGGAGGCAAGAAAGAACATGTAACTGGGAGGGTTCTCTCTGATGTAAAGTGCCTTTTTCAGAGACGCCTCTGGGGTAGGGATTTGCATGCACGTTATTCGCTTGCTCAGGCTTGTATTCAAAAGCACAGCTCAGCCCCAGATACTTAACAGAGTTGTCCTAAAGACAACAGGAGCTTCTCTGAAACTTTGCAGAGACGGGAAAAAGAGTCCACATCAATTTCAAGCCAACAAATTCCTGGACAAAAAACACCTTTGCCAACTAGAAAATGTACAAAATTCGGGACTAATATAACATGGCAAATAAAAAGTTGAAATCTTATAGAAAAAGATAACTTGGATCCAATATAAAAATGATATGCCAGATCCCTCCCATTTTGTGTAACAAATGGGTATAGCTCTGTGGTAGCCACATCAGAATTCTGTGGAGCGAGGCTCGCTTACCTTGCTCTCTAGCACTGAGCTCCAACCTCACTAGGAAAATCCAATGAATTGGTCTAATTAGGAAGTGTGTGAATTGCCCAGTTGCACCTGTGGACATTCCCTGTGCACTCAATACAAAGCTGAAAAGTTTGTTTCTAACTGATTTTAAAATGTAATATACCGAGTAATTTGCTTTCTTGATAAGTGTGTGTTAATTGGATTTTAATTTATGAAAGAAAATAATGGGACTGATTCTCCTTGGACTGGCACTTTGCACAGCAGCTTCCAATAGTGAAAAGCAAATGCAGCATGAATCCAAACTTACCGAGTCAGGTGGGTTGTCTGGCTGCTTTTAGCACTAGGAACCAGTTACTGGCTCTGATGGTAGAAATGGACTTTAAATTCCCATTCATTTTATTTCTCTTGACCACTTTAAGGTAGCTTAATGCTGCTAGAGTTGTGTAAAAGGGGTTTCAGTGCCAAGGGGACTGAAACACAGGTAAGGATTGGTGTCCTGGCTGCTTTGAAGGTGGTAATGTAAGTCCTTTTGGTTTCAATAAGGCAATGATTGCCTTCCTGCTGTCTGGCACCTGCGAACTCTCAGCCTTACTCTGCACGTGTGTAAGTAAGCGTGTGTGCAAGGTGCAGCACAGAGGAGAATCAAATACTCCCTCTCCCGCGCAAAACCGAAAACTGCTTTGCATGTAATAGAAATGCTTTTTATTTTCCTCACCCACAACCTGCTTTTTATCACATAACCTCTTACCGTTAATTTGCCTAACAGACATTGACCGCCCTAAAGGACTAACATTCACTGAGGTGGATGTTGATTCCATCAAAATTGCTTGGGAAAGCCCGCAGGGGCAAGTCACCAGGTACAGGGTGACCTACTCAAGCCCTGAGGATGGAATCCATGAGCTATTGCCGGCCCCAGGTGGCGAAGAAGACACTGCTGAGCTGCATGGCCTCAGGCCAGGTTCTGAGTACACTATCAATATCGTTGCCATATACGATGACATGGAGAGCCTGCCCCTCACTGGGACCCAGTCCACAGGTACACCTTTAACTACACCACCCAGCAGGCCGTGGCAGCAGTGGCTTCTGCCCTGTTGGGTAAAGTGTGCTTCCATGCGCAACTAGTGCTCTGTGCCGGGAAAGCCCCAGGGGCAGCCAAGGGGATGTGATTGCTCTTGAGAGATGGCTTCGTTGGCGCTGGAGAGCTGGCTGCAAGTGGAGTCAGCCTACATGCACATTAGGGAAGGCAGGGAATGGAGGAAAGATCAGCAGGATGGAAGGAGCAGATTCTAAAGGAAGGAGGGATGTTACCTTATAGCTGCCTCTCAGTCCCCAAGTGGATCAGCAATGTCCGGTCCCTAGTCATGTAACCTAATTCATGGTGAATCACCCTCTCACAATGCTCTTGTCTTGTCTTTAGGATATGGGGCCCCTGCAAGCAGAGGCAGTTACCAATAACTGGGAGATTAGGGCAGTTTTCATCCCCCAGGGTCCTCGCTGGTGGATGGAGCACAAGATCAGCACAAAGGGCTAGGAGATTGCTTAACCCTCAGGTCTCACAGAGCCTCCAGATCCTTCACTGGCACTGCCCTAAGGACTACAGCCCATGTGCATGCCCACACCCTGTGCTCACATCACCTCCACAAGAAGAGGACACGCTCCATTCAGGAGAGACCCTTATGTGCCAGTCTGATCCAACTCCAAGTAGAATACATTTAAATTTCCTTTGTGAAAAAGGAAAAGGAAGCTAATAGCTTGAGATAAAAATTACTTCCAGCAATGTGGAATCTATTGCAAAGCTTCCAGCATTACCAGATGTGTCTTTATTACAAAGGTAGCACCTTTGTAATAAAGCTGTACCGTTATTTGTGAATGAAAAGTTGGCACTATAGTTCCAGGTGTGTAATGAAGACAGTACAGGTTGCTATGCTAAACTGAAGCAAACTGCTGTAAAAAAAAGTCAGCCCGTGAAACAGGTGGCTGACTACCTGCCACAAATGCAAATATAGTAACTTTTAAAACCCATGCTCTGTGGGTTTACCCTTTGTGGGCTGTTCAAAAGCATATTTGAAGTCTCTCACGGGCTTCAGATAGAGCTCCGAGCAGAGCAACAATGGAGAATTATCTTGTATTTCCACTCTGTAAAACTAGAAAACTTGACAGCAATATGCCGATAGCGAGCACTATGGTAAGGTGTATTTTTCCCGTGTTTACAGCCCAAGGATTACCAATAGTAAGGCAAGAAAATGTTTCAATGGGTGCTTCTTTTTTTTAAGCTGATGTTTATTTTTTTAAAGATATCAGATGTGTTAGCTCATGAACAGGCTCTCGTGTGATGAGCCTTATGGCCACCACAGCTCTGCTTTTCCATTGCCTTGCTCTCTGTGTAGTAATTTACACTTGTGTAAGTGGCTGTAAAGTGCTTCCCTTCTGCATTTGCAGTATTTTATCTTTGCGATTCCTGAGCCTGCTTCCTCCTTTTGTAAACCATCCATCGTATTTTAGAAATCAACAGAGATAGGCAAGTGAAGCAGGACTAAACTATTAGCTGTATGATGAAAAGCAGAGACAGGCAGAAGAATTAAAACAGACTGGCCTACCGCAGATTTAAGCACCTCCCAAAGACTTCACCTTATATCACAGCAAGTGTCATTACTCACCTAACTTCAGGGAGCACTGAGATCTCCTTATTTCTCATGAAAGGTGTTACTGTAGATTTGAGAATCTCCTCCTGAATACCTTGTGCCCTTCCACGGGGCTTTATGCCTGTGTTTGCAGAAGGCGCACCACTTTCCTGCCCATGTATTTCAGCCTGTCTCGTGTTCAGGAGAGAATATTGTTTTATCCATGACTGTCTTCTTTAAACTAACCATATGTCAATCTGGATTTTTGCAGCAATTCCACCTCCAACAAACCTGAAGTTTACTCAGGTAACTCCTACCAGCCTTACTGTCAACTGGAATGCACCAAACGTTCGCCTCACTGGCTACAGAGTCAGAGTCAACCCCAAAGAAAAGACTGGTCCTATGAAAGAAATCAACCTTTCTCCGGACAGTACATCTGCTGTTGTGTCTGGATTAATGGTAACTCTGCTCTTTGTGGAATGCAGACTGTGTTGTGGGAGGAAGATGTTAGGAGAAGTTTAAGCAATTTCAAATTCCTGGGTCAGGAACCTCAGCTGGAGTAGATCATTACAGCTCCTAAGGGTCTGACTCTGTTTGAAGTCTGACTAGCCATCAGCTCTAATTACTCATTTACCATGGTTTTTAAAAGGCAAGGAATTGGCCTGCTGAATCTGCATTCTTTCCCCTTCCTCATTTAGCACAGAGAGATCGGATGCCTTAATGAAATTCAAATTATCAGGTTCATAATCAACAGTAACAGTAAAATGCTTTTATTCATCTTTCACAAAAGAGGTCAGATAAAGCGACCTAACGTAGAAGTTGTCAAGCTGTGATATGGGAGCTCTGGCAGTCTGTTGCCTATTTTTAAGACATGTGCAAGAAGTAAGTAAAAAATGCAAGTCTTCTGTGAGTAGGCTTAAATTTGCTATATAGCCATCTTCTCCACTGGAAACATTTCAGGAGTTCCTGAACTGGGAAAGGCTGAAAATCACTGCTTTTATGGTTCCCGCTATCTTAAAAATTTACTTATCTGTTTTTAAGGAATTTTATGAATCATTTTCAAAAATGAGCCTTAGAAAACATTCTAATCTAAGTGGACTCCTGGTCTGATGCAGTCAAGGACTAAAGACCACACTGTAACTTCCACCATTCTCTTTTCTTCGCAGCAAGAGCCCCTTATCATAGCAAATGGCATCCATTAACCCCAGGAAAAACAGGATGTAAATTAGGTTTTTCTGAAGAATCAGCTTTGAAGCACAGATTCCAAAATGAGGGATCACAGATAAGCTTCTTCCAGGATTTCCTCTGCTGCGGGGTGTGCACATGTGCACTACTAGTGTTATCAACAGCACTGTTTATCAGGGTTCATGTCTACTCTTTTATTACAGCTGGAAATAATTAGAACTATCCCATCGATGCTTCACTGATTTGAGTTATTTTAAGATGTCATACTTCAGTAACGGGTGACCAAGAAATGTGGCTCCACCAAACACTGAATGAGAGCAGGAGTATTTCCCACTGTGCCAGGTCCTTCTCATAACATGGTATATAACTTTGTCCATTCTAGGTAGCAACCAAGTATGAAGTGAGCGTGTATGCCCTGAAGGACTCTCTGACCAGCCGACCAGCCCAGGGGGTGGTCACCACTCTTGAAAGTAAGTAGTCACCCTCCACAAATGAGCAATTAGTCCTGTGCTGGGTGCAGAGGCCGAGATCTTGTTCTGTGTTGAAAGTAGGGCTCTATAAAAAGCTCCAGCAAAGGCCTTCACAAGCGCTTAGCTGGGCAGGTTCAGAATCCCCACAGTACTGACAGGAGATCTTTTCCTTCTGGTGCAGATGTTAGTCCCCCTCGCAGGGCCCGTGTGACAGATGCCACTGAGACAACCATCACCATTACCTGGAGAACCAAGACTGAGACCATCACTGGCTTTCAAGTTGATGCTGTCCCAGCGAGTGGCCAGAACCCCATTCAAAGGACCATCAGCCCTGATGTTAGGAGTTACACTATCACTGGTAAGTGAGGTGAGGGGCTTCTGCAGGTTCAGGAGCTTCTGGGTTCATATCAGAACATACACTGAGTTCTTGTTTAGTAGTTGAATTTCCTTGATAAGAAACAATGTAGGAACAAAAGGTAAGAAAATAGATCTGAGTCATAGAGACTAGTCTCGTAGGAAGAAGTTGTTGAAAGACATTCTGATGTCCCTTTTAGATGGCTTCCTCAGATTAGCTAACATTTACATTTCAACTTCATTTTAGGCTTGCAGCCTGGCAATGACTACAAGATCTACCTTTACACTCTGAACGAGAACGCACGCAGTTCCCCAGTAGTGATTGATGCCTCCACTGGTAATGATCTGACTTTTCTCCTGATGCTAACACATAGTAATCACACATGGTCAGGCAGAATTTGTCTTTATCTGATCATATATAATATTTACTGTGACTTACAGCAGTAGGCTTTACTCCTGAGTTTGAAAAGGATGTCAGAAGATGTAGTTCAGGTGAAGAATACGCTTGCCTTTACTTCATTTGACTTGTTTCCCTTTGTTTTCACCTAGCCATCGACGCTCCTTCTAACCTGCGCTTCCTTACAACCACAAGCAACTCCCTCCTGATCACCTGGCAGCCTCCACGAGCCAAGATCACAGGCTACATCATCAGATATGAGAAACCTGGCTCACCAGCCAAGGAGGTTCTGCCTCGCCCTCGGCCCGGCACCACCGAGGCTACTATTACTGGTACTTGTCTCTGGTTTGTTTGTGAGCTCTTCACCTGAAACACTTAAATTTGAAGAGAGAGGGGGAAGGCCTAATTATAAAACGTGTTGATGGTCAGCTAAGACAAAGACAAAATTTTGTTCCTTTCTTGTGGTTTCTAGTGACAGACAGCAGTTTTATAAGCACAGCTGTCCTACAAACACACTTTTCTGATCAGAGCAACCATCAGGTTTGAACAATCCACAGATGTTTGTTTCCACTGCCACCACAACCGTCATTCATTCAAGGAAAAAAGCCCATGACTCTGGCACGCCATCAGTCACACATTCTGAAGACTCGTTATGTTTTGTGTCTGCAGTGTCCATGATCCCAGCTGACATGGTCAGATTTCAAACTCCCTCTGAGGAGCAGGAGGCCAGACTCTTTGTACCGTCCTAAAAACCTCAGCTCCGAAACGTGCATACCCACTCTATAGCCATACCCACCTCTCGTTCTGCCTTAGATCCCACACAAAATCATAAAAGAAAAGCAGCTCTTAAATTTAAGATTGTTCTATGCGTTTCCTCCCTCCCTAGGTTTGGAACCAGGAACTGAATACATCATCTACATCATTGCTGTGAAGAACAATCAGAAGAGTGAACCGCTGGTTGGCAGAAAAAGGACAGGTAAAACAAAGCTCTGCATTGTTGTGTGCCAACAGGCGATGATGTCTTCCACTTGGGGAATACAATCTCAGGACTGAAATAATAATGTTATTTAAAATACCCTGTTCACACCATTCGGCCACACCTTTTTTTATGAATCAAATAAGCTTTGTAAGGAAGTTTTCCTTTCTAGGATGCAGGAGGTAAGATTATGAAGTTACGTGAATCACATTTAGCTGTGTTTGAACACTAAAAACAGAATAACCTGCTTGGTGCTTGATTCTTGCCTGGGTACCTAATTGATAATTAAATTAGGGTTAACACTCACACTTGCATATAGCACATGATGACATCAAAAGGCAGAATCTATTCATTTGTTGCCTGTTGCATTTCTCTTAATTTATGCCCTCCACAGCATGAGATTGAGATACCTGTAGCAAGCAAAATCCAGCTGTATATCCGAATGTGACCCAGGAGCAAGTTTCTTACTGCATAGCAGTGATTTTTCTTAAACTGATAGCCTGTAACTATCTCTTGTAATCACTTCTTCTCAATTTGGGCAGTGGTGGCTTCTTTGGGTTGCAGTGTTCAAAAGTGTTGCTCAGCTGTATGAAAATTTCATACCAACACACTTCTTATGCCTATGTATGAAAGATATATATTTATATAGTATATAAATATATAGAAGGGTAGAAAATACCTTCACAATCACAGTGAGGTCATAAAAAGTGTGTTGCGTTTTAGGATGATTGCTAATCTTTGATGTATGGAGTGGTGTACAGCATCCCCGCTAGCTGTTTAATTTACCATCGTTAATTTGCCATGCTTTGCTTTATGGCTTCTAACCTTTCTTTGGCTAGATGAGCTTCCCACGTTGATTACCAGACCGCACCCCAACCAACCCGACATTCTCGACGTACCTTCCATTGACGAGGGGACCCCTTACCTCACAAACAATAGGTATGACAATGGAAACGGTATCCAACTTCCAGGCACCTCTGGGCACCCACAGACAATAGGGCACCAGGGTCAACAAGTCTTCTTTGAGGAGCATGGCTACAGACGGCCTGTACCCACTACGGCAACTCCCCTTAGGCCGGGGTCAAGACGGCAACCGCCAAACGTAGACGAAGCGATTGAAATCCCTGGGTACCAAGTGCCTATCGTAGTCGAACCTTCATACCCTCACTCCCGTGGGCCCAGGCGCAACGACACCACAGGTCAAGAAGCTCTTTCTCAGACAACCATCTCTTGGAGGCCGTTGCTGGAAAGCTCCGAATACATCATCTCATGTCAGCCAGTCAGCCAGGATGAAGATACTCTGCAGGTAACTGAACTGTCTTAGCACAGGAACAGCGTTAGCCTCATCTGTGGCAGCAGACGTCTCTTGGGAGTGTGTCCCTTAGCTGTGTCCCCATCTCATGGGGGTTAAGAGGGGCAGTCAGAGTTGGCTTAAAGAGTCTTTTTAGCATGTAGCTTAGAGTAGGATAAATGCCTCCCTCCTCTCTTTCATGGAGAAGGCTACAGGTTAAAACTGCTAAAACAGAAAGCCCTTGAAATGCTGCCAGCATCACCATTTCACCAGGGAAGGGGGCAGTCAGGAAGATGACTGGGAGTTTCAAAGACCGAGGTGCTGCTTCTCCAGGCCAAAGACTCCCTTAGCCCTTCTCCTTTGTCTCCCTTGGTTTCTGTTTCCCTGAAATAAGGGTAATAAAGTATCCCTCATGAACCATAGTCCAGAGTAGTCAAGTTTAACTTGGTAACATTTGAAGTTCTCAGAATGTCTAAGGGGGATGGGCTGGCTCCATCATGGTATAGAGATGTCAACCTAAACACCCTGTCTGTCCTATGGGTGGGGTGATGCCTAAGGAGTAATCACTCTTCCTTTGCCGGTGACTTGGCATTGCCTTTTGTTGCAGTTCAGGGTTCCTGGCACTTCCTCCAGTGCTACGCTCACTGGTCTTACAAGAGGGGCCACCTACAACATCATAGTGGAAGCCCTGAAAGATCACCGGAGACAAAAGGTGCTGGAAGAGGTGGTCACAGTTGGCAATACTGGTAAGTAAAAGCTTTATGGAGCCTGGGTAAACCGTTGCTGTCCCTGTCTTGTTGCCCTTACTCAAGACAACCTACCTGGTGCCCAGGCTCGAGAATAGTTCAGGAAGGAGACTTTTCCTAACACGGAGACTTCATCGCAGGATGCTAGGACAAGTGATTTGTGAAGTCCGCTGAAATGGGATAACTAACTGCCACACCGATGGCGTGACCAGAGCTGTTCTGGTCTGTTGTCTGTTCATGAAGAATGTGCTCCTGTAGGGTCAGTGCCTGAGAGAGACCAAGAGGTCTGGTATTTAGTGCTCTCAAAGGAAGTCAGGGATCACGCTGGTGTTGCAGATTCCTGCCCAGCAGTGAAGATCTGCTGTCACAGTAACACATCATGCTTATGGGAAGGAGCCAGTGGCCAGCTCAACTGTTCTGTCAGTCATTTGCCACATTTGTTATCCAGCTGTCAGCTATCCAGCAGCACCGCTAGACCGTTCTGAAGGTCCAGCAGCAGGACAGGCTGCCTGCAGAGATGCTGATTAAGGACAAACAGGCAGCTCATAGAAGCCATGTGACTAACCACAAGTACTTGTGGTCAGAGACGCAACTTGCTGCAGCTGGAAAGCCCAGAGCCCACACACACCCTAAGGGACCTGGGCTTTGCTATTACCAGTACAAGGATCTGGTCAACAATTCTTTTTCTCTCCCTCCATCTCCTCCTGGGTGTATTTTGAGGACAAAAAGAAGAGGAGGGCAGGATAGGAGACGAGGAAATGAAGAGTTAAGGATTTGCGTTGTCCACCCATTAGGTGTCTCCATGTGGGTCCCTACTCCCTCCACTTCCCTGGGAAAACAAGGCTCTTTCTCCCCTTCCAGCACCCGAATCGCCTTATGTCTGTCACAGACTGAACAGAGGGCATTAACTCTTGACCCTGGTCATCACACACTGAACTGGTGGTTGTAAAACACCCATTTTTCAATCAAGGCGCACACCTAAGGTGGAAATCTGTACACAACAGCATGGCTATAAGGCCGGGTCCCCTTCTTCCATCCTCCTGCCATGAGCTAGAGTCTGAAGTGCCCAAAAAACAGTGCACATGCAGCTACCAACCTCCTGCTGTTCCCCAGCATCGCACAGCACGTTTCTCTTACAAACCGGCTCAGTCAAGTTGCTGCTCTCTAGCAGCAAATGCAAAAACTCACACTAGCTCGAAACTTGGCAAGTCAAAATGAAAATAGCCTTCATGTCAGGTTTTTTTTTTATCATTCGACTGCTCTGACACATGCAAATGGAAAATAAATCACAGGGAGTCTGGACTGCTGACAGAACCATCAAGTATATGCCCATGGGGTAGCTCCATTACTGCCAGTATATTGTAAGAAGAAAAAAAAAGCATGTATTCGGTGAAAATTCTCCTGTCTTTCAGTAGTTCCTATTGCTGTGTGTGATGCCTGTTTCTCTTTTTTTTTTTTTTTTTTCGTTCCAGTGTCTGAAGGACTAAACCAGCCAGCTGACGATACCTGCTTTGATACTTACACTGGCTCCTTCTATTCCATTGGCGAGGAATGGGAGCGGTTGTCTGAAACTGGCTTTAAACTCTGGTGCCAGTGTTTAGGCTTTGGCAGTGGTCATTTCAGATGCGATTCTTCTAGTGAGTAGCTTGCTTTTCACCATCCCTGTCTCTAAACTCCCTGGGCACTAATAGCATGTTTGTCAGAACCAACCTGATCCAAACATGATGCAAACGATTGCAGACTCCTAAGTTTTTAAACCAAATCAGTGTTTTGCATCATGAGAAGTGATGGAAAACTTTGGTTACGTCTGAGCTGTGCAGCTTATCTAGTATTGCCATTCCCTGCCGCAGCAGCAATCGATGTTGTAGTGATAAGTAATGACTTTTTCACCAAAGTTAAATGTTTGCTGTATTTTCCTTACCCTTGCCAGGTGGAGAAGTGAGATAGGCAAGATGCCTAAGTGACAATATCTGAGTAGCCATTTAAGAAGACAGTTTTGAGTATTAAATTATGGTTGAATTTTCATCTCCCTAATTACATACATCGTTGCATTGGGCCAGACAGAACTTCTCTGGATTGCAGTGGGCATTACAGCAAGTACAGTCTGTTTGGCATTGCAGGCAACCCTCTGCAAAGCATCTTGTGGAACCAGTTTTCTAATTTCGTCAGCTGCTTTTTGAAGCTCTGTCAAGCAGGCAACACCTCTGCCGGGGCACTAAGTTTTATTCCTTGCAGGACTGTGGTTTACATGGAAGAATATCAAACTTCACATAAGGGAATGGAACAAACATCTGTGATTGAGGGGTCAACACAGCACATATCCAACTAATTTAAATTGTGCTTTTAAATTGTGGAATAAGCTGAGTGAAGAGAGTATTTCTGCAATTTGCATGGATTCAGAGGAGTGACTGCAGGGAAGACAGTTGTTTTACAGGACTAATATTTATATTTCATCGTTTGATACACAGGGCTTACCCATTGTGTTTTACAGTCTCTGTGATATGGTTTTACTGCATATTTGCTCAGAAAAGAGCACTTAAAATATTTTTCTCTCCCTTCTTGCCCCATGTCTATTAAATTCCCTTTCATTTCTCTTCCTCTCCTATTAGCCAGCCCTCCTCCTCCCCTCCCCACTCTTCGTCACATCCTACTTACTCTTTTCCAAAGAGCCTCTAGCCATTTCTTGGAGCTGTAACAGTCCTCAGCAGTTAAAAGCTGCAGGAACTGAACCCATTTCCAGCAGGAAACCATTTCCACCTTGGGACTTACGTGAGCTGAAAAGATTCTTTCTCCTACCCCTCTGTTGGTTCCTGAGACAACACCAAGCTGTTCTCCTCCCGCTGTGTCATTGCAGCGTGGGGAATAACTCCTGCATCTCTTGTTCCCCTGCCTTCTCCAGAGTGGTGCCACGATAATGGTGTAAACTACAAGATTGGGGAGAAGTGGGACCGGCAGGGGGAGAATGGCCAAATGATGAGCTGTACCTGCCTTGGAAATGGAAAAGGAGAATTCAAGTGTGAACCTCGTAAGTCTCCTTATGATGTTAATTTAGTTGAACTTCCATTCAGGAAGTTTCAGCTTCTCAGGGCTGTTCCCATTAAGGTCCTGCCACCGGGGCAGGCAGAGTATCAGTGCGTCTGATTCAATGACAGATTGAACCTGTTCTCACAAGAGCTGAAGGCATAAAACTCGCATTCCCAAGCTTAAAAAGAAGAAAACCCTCTCTTGTTAGCTAAGGTTGCAGCACACTCAGCATCTCTCTGCCTTTGGCACTGGAGCTGCGCAGGAGGGCCACGACACTGCACTAAGTGGTGTGGATTACCCTCATCAGTAACACAGGACTTTTCTGCAGGGCCTGTCCCCTGAAGATCCTCTAGTCTTCACACTATGAATTAAACTGCATTGCTCTTGTCAGGCAAACACCTTCATGTTCTAGTTTAAAGTGTCTGGAGAGCTATAAAAATGACTGACGTTCCCCCTCCTGGTTGGTGAGCCTCTGGTCAAAGAGGGAAGAGCGTACTGGCCAGAGGCTCCTGTTCAGCTCACTGAGCTGCTCTGAGAGTACTTAAAGCCAAGCACAAGCCATGAACTGAGCTCTGCCTGTCCCTCCACAGATGAGACCACGTGCTACGATGATGGGAAAATGTACCAAGTTGGAGAGCAGTGGCAGAAGGAGTACTTCGGGGCCATCTGCTCCTGCACTTGTTATGGAGGACAGCAGGTAAGCAGGAGGGACTTTGCGTGCTGAATGGAGGGAAATGAAGAGAGGCGGCTGCGCTGGAGTGCAGTCCTATGTCTTCTGGGTTTCGGGTCAGATGGTGTCTAATGCCTGGCCAAAACAGGCCCATATAAGAAGAAAAAGAATTGGTATGAACCTTACTGGTGGTGGTGGAGCTGTACCCGCTTGTATGAATACTGACAGCTCCTCGGCCAGCTGCGTCAGCATGGTCTGACCGGCACATTCTGTTTTTCTAGGGCTGGCGTTGTGACAACTGCCGCAGACCCAGCGTGGAGGTGGCCCCCGAAGGCTCTGCTGGCCATACCTACACACAGTATACACAGAGATACCACCAGGCCACAAACACCGTGAGTACGCTTTCCTTCTCTGCCCACCCTTACTGGGAGTCGGGTCATAGTCATCGGCACAGATACGTGGGGTCTGTAGAGGGCTCAGGGTAGAAGAGCAGCATGTAACTCTTCTGCTTGGTCAGAAGTGCATGATAGCCACTCATCCAGCCAGCCATCGCTCTGCACAGCACAGAACGTAACGCTCGAGCTCACACTTCCACACACAGTGCCCAGTGCCACACTCACGTCAGCGGGACGTCTCCCTTACTAGTGCTGGGATGCGGCTGCATGCTGTGGCTGCGGCGGTAGTGCATGCAGTGATTTCCTAGTCTTCACTTGCTGCTGTAAACCAGCTGTGTGCTTTGTGCTGAGAAAGCTGAACGGCTGCACGGGCTGGCAACAATTCTCAGCCCAAACCACACCGCAGAAGTGTCCGTCCTTACAGGACAGAGCGCTAACTGATTTCCTTCCCTCCTGACAGAACGTCAACTGCCCAATTGAGTGTTTCATGCCCCTAGATGTACAGGCAGACACACAACATCCACGGGGAAAGTAACATCCAGCAAGACTTCTTGCGGCAATGGCAACAGACAAACCAAAGTATAAATACCTATCTATCTGCCACGATTTACCATCCAAACTGGAGTGATGCTAGCCAAACTGCATCTTTTGAGAATGGCCCTCTGCTCTGGAGCCATTTTCCCAGCTTAAGCTCAACTCACAGCTTCTCCAAATGCCACTCTTGGAGTGTTTCAGACTTTTCTCATGATTGATAGCGATTGCCTTGTTTTTGCTCCAAGTGTTGAATACCAGTCAGTATTTTCAAATTTAAAGAAAAAGGGGGGAGATGCTAAATCACAAAGCGGTGGGGGATCAAAATACTAAGGGTGAGGGAGCATGTAGAAATTCAAGGTTCCCGTGCCATGCAAAGAACATTGGAGTACTGAAGTTTAGCAACAGGAAAGTCCACCAAACACTTCTGCTTTCACATAAGCGTGCAGCCAGCAATAAGATAGGAACAGCAAATCCAATCACTGTGATATTTAAAATATGCACAGTCCTAATTCTTTCTCGATGATCCTAGTATTTTTCTAGCTGTATCTTTATATCTCATACTGTTATTTATCAGTTTTGTTCCCCTGACCTTCAAGTGTTTTTATATGGGAATAAAATGTATTGAAGACACTTAGTATGCAGTTGACAAAGAGGAATTTGGTGTAATTATGATCAGTGATTATTTTTATACTGTAAGTGCCAAAGCTTTACTACTGTGGAAAAGAAAAAAACAACTCTTTTAATAAAAAGATTTACAAACCAGACATGTAGTTTAAGTGCTTCTCTTTGCTACCGTGGAATCTAGGATGAAGATTATTATTCTGAGCTGGAGTAACATTGCCTTGAAACAAGATGGAACAAACATCTCCATGAAGCATGAAGTAAACCTCAAGAGAATATTTGTAGAGCAGTTTGTTAATTAAAGACTTCCAGCTGCACCCCCTGCCCCAGTAGAAGGCAGAGACACTCTGAGTATGTATGCCGTGCTTCAGGAGGCAGAGGCTTGCTTTGTGGGAATAGGTGGAGGAGAGAAAAGGGGGAGGGAAAGGAAAATATTCCCTGCTTTGCACATTAACTGAGGCAAAGAGATGGTCCTCAATCCAGCCAGACACTTCAACACCTAGAATCAAATATGCTCTTTGTGTTTGAGTTGCCAAAATTAGTGAGGCCATCCACGCCCTTGAAGTTGGATGTGTTCAAAGATTAACTGTACTTGGGCCCAGTGACCCCCACCCCCCACCAGTCCAAAGGGACACTGGGTCTCCCAGACCCTGCTCTGTGCCTTGCCCTGGGGGCGGACCACAGTTCCCCCCTCTCTGCAATGGAGGATAACTTGCCTGTGACCACCTCAAGGGTTTATAGAGGGGCTATCGCACCCTTCTTTTAACTCTCACCTATTGCATCTCCATTTGCAACGAGGTAAATTCAAATAACTAGTACAGTGATGCTGCAACAACGCCAGAGAAACCCTTCCGTTACCTCTGCAGAAAGCCCCAAAAAAGAGGGGGACAGTCAGCACCTGGGTCTCTGCCTGCATCTTACAGGCCACGACCACTTCCACATCTACTCTGCTTCTGCCTCGCGGGGTGGGGAGGGAGGTAAAGGAAATTCTCCTCAAAACCTTTTTTAAAACAAAGCCAGTCTTGATTACAATGAACAAAGTTAGCAACATGTCCCTTTAGCTTGCGCTGCCAACGCTGCAAAAACCTGCACAGCACTTGCACATACAGAGCAGGAAAGGTTGTGTCGTGGTTCCTCAGGCCACGTTCCTCTCTTGGCTACGCAAGCACTGTATCACCCAAGTCAATGCATTTCTCTGGATTGAATAAAGCAGAGCATGAAAATAGAATCCGGCTTCTTGACATGAGAAACACACATGGCTGTTGTTTTCGCAGATTGCTATCTACAGAGCAACCAAAACATTTGCAAATAGTAAAACGATTGCAGCAGAAATCAGTTGTATGCCACCACTGCTCAAGAGCCAAATGAGTTTCTAAAATACATGAGAACTAAAAATGGCGTAGACACAGAAGAATGCTTTCCTGATAATCCGGAGTTCTATTCATTCCTCCTTCCCAAGTGAGGGTTATATATTGGTTTCCAGCAATTGCAATGATCCCTCCTTGGTCACTTTGCCACTAAGTAATTCATTTCACAGACACAGGAATTGCCCAGCTAAAGAGGAGTCAGAGTCCATCCCATCTCCTCACTCCAACGTCACACTGCCCCCCCCCCCAGTAACCATTACTGGATAAAATGATTTAAACAACACATTTGCTGAAGCTCTCTGCAGAGGTTTGTCCACGCCTTAAAGCACGAGGGTTTACATTGCTGACAACTTCTGTTTGACATTTACTGGTGTAATGCCGGGTATTTTGTCATTCAGCTAAATCCTTTCTTTTTAGTTACACTTGGAAACCACTCCCAGAGCGCAGCGCGCAGGCAGGAGAAACTTGTGAGACCCAAAGTATCAACCACAAGTCTTCCCTTTTAGAAACAATCAATCAGCAACAAAAGGAACCAAGGGTTTTGATGGTTCCCATGCGTCACCCAGGCCGTGGCGCATCAAGTGGCAACAGGACGGCAGCTGGACTTTAAAACACAGGATCGATTGATATCCATGGGCCACTTGAGTGCTAAGATCAGCTAGTGTTGTCCAACCCAAGTTACCGTCAAGGCGGGGATGAAGGGAGCATCAGCCCCTGATGGCGGGGAGCTTTCAGGCCCCCAAACAAGGCACTGACAGCTACACCAAGCTCGGTGGCATTTAAGCCCTTCGCTGTTCTTTTACAGAGGAGGAGGCACATCTCCACATGGTTTGTCTTCTCAGCTAACACACAGCTTCGGTTAGAGCGCAGGAACCACCAGAGTCAGGACTCTATTCCAGCAAGGCTGAAGAAAAAAAAAAAAAAAAAAAAAAAAAAAAGGAAAAAAAAATCCCCTGCTAGTGACAACACAGGCTGAGAATGATCCCTCCCTGCCCTCTCTTCACTTTCGGGAGCTGTTCTCATTCTGCAGCGTGGGACCTGCCAGGGGCAAGGTGCCATATGGTGATGGTGCAAAACAGCCTGTCAGCAGCTCGCGCTTCAAAAAGCATCAATGGAGGGGCGCAGACCTATCCCTCCCCCCCCGCGAGAAGGGACATGCCCTTTCCTGTGGGAACCAGATCCTAAGCAGAGCTATGCGCTCCGCTTTTAATCACTGTAAATATCAAAGGGAGAAGTAATGCATTCAGCTAGCAGGAGGTCAGCGTACCTCAAAAGGAACCCTTCCAGACCAACAGAGCCCTTTCTTACCAAGAACCACTCATCTGGCCTGCTGCCCTGGGGAGGGCTCACAGCTCTTAAGCCCAGCTGCCAGCAGGGACCTGCTACCAGGAAGGACTGGACCCCCCCCGCTTTTAGGGCATCTCTCAGCAGCTTAAAAACAGCAGCTCCTGACCTGACCTGCCGGAGCAGCAGTTGGAGCCGTTGCTTCCAGACCTGCGTACTCCTTCCAGAAGGATGCCCATGGCTCCATGCCCAAAGCAGGAGCCAGTCAAGTGCCGGGCTTCATGCACTGCCAATTTCCTTCAAGGGGAAGGCTTCAGGGTGGTTGAAATGGTCACCGCAGCCCAGGTGACAAACCACCCTGAAAGGCATTCCTATGAGGTCACCTCACACCTGGAACTAGACCAGAGGGTTTTCAGCCATCAGTCAGACAAGTGAGGCAGGGTAGTCAAGGACACTTGCTGGGGACATTGGACGCTTAGGTGCCTTTCTCCAACTCGGTGTGACTTCTCTACGTCCTTTAACCCTACCGTAGGCAGAGCAGGAGGCAAAAGCATCCCTCTACAGACGCCGTGAGACGTTGTGTGTACGTAGAACATTGCGAGTTGCTCAGCACAAGTAACGCAGCAGAGAAGCCCTTGATAGATCTCACCTTAGTTAGACATTTACTAGCACCTCATGCAGAGAGCTCACCTGGAAGATCAGTACCTATTAACTTCCATCAGTAGATTAAACGGTGCCCCAAGGACAGCAAACAAAGGGTAATGATAAGCGGGAATGCGTGAGAGCAGGAGCTGCCGGATGCTTAGCACCAGTCCCTATTTTAGCCAACGCTTCAGATGCAGGTAAAGAACAGACTAACAGATCCCTGAGAACCTCACAGCGTGGTGCGAACCAGCCACAGTCAAAACAGCATGACAGAAAAGACGCGTAAAGAATAGAAGAACGCTGGAAGAAAGAGAGTCCAAAAGCCAACTTTTAAAATATAAACACCACAGAAGACTCCGAACACTGACTGTCCATGGGAAGCACTGGCACAGAGAGCAGCCCAACAGGCCAGGGCTGGGGCTCGCACAGCCAGCAGGCAGCTGTTGAGCCATGCACCATTTTTATTTTGGACTATTGGGCCCAAAAGGTAAAATCCTCTCTACCCTGTCCTGCCTAAGCCACCCACGTGGAAATAATCCACGGTAGACATCAGAAAAGAAAAAATAATCCGCTTTAGAGACCAGAAAAGAGAGGAGACTGCTCCCTTCGCAGGCCAGAGCAAGGGCAGCACTGGGTGCACAGAATTCCAGGGTAGTGCCTGGGGCCTGGGACACAAGGAAGCAAGGGGGGCACATGGACATAGAGCAGTGGAGGGAATGGATGCACTAAGGTAAAGCCAGCACACGGATTACAATCGCCTAAACAGCTCACGTCATTTTCCATCATTTACCAGCAGTCCTGACAAACCAGGGAGGTCCCAGTTGACTGGCTTATAGCAAGGGTGACGCCCATCCACAAGAAGGGCTGGAAGGATGATCTGGAGAACTGCAGCCTGACCGTGGTGCCTGGGAAGGTTATGGAAGAGACCATCCCGAGTGCCATTATGCAGCACATGAAGGACAACCAAGGTGTCAGGCCCAGTCAGCGTGGGTTCATGAAAGGCAGGTCCTGCTTGACAAACCTCCTCCTGTGACAAAGTGACCCGCTTGGTGTATGAGGGAAAGGCTGTGGATGTTGTTTACCTGGACTTTAGTAAGGCCTTCGATACTGTCTCCTGTTATACCCCAGATTTTCCTGGAGAAACTGGCTGCCTGTGGCTTGGACAGGAGTGCTCTCTGGCTGGGTAAAAAACTGGCTGGAGGGCCAGGCCCAAAGAGTGGTGGTGAATGGAGTTAAATGCAGCTGGCGGCCGGTCGCGAGTGGTGTTCCCCAGGGCTCGGTACTGGGGCTGCTTTATCAACGATCTGGATGAAGGCATCAAGTACACCCTCAGTCAGTTTGCAGGTGACACCAAGTTGGGTGGAGCGTTGATCTGCTGGAGGGTAGGATGTCTCTACAGAGGGATTGGGACAGGCTGGATCCATGGGCTGAGGCCAATGGCATGGGGTTCAAAGAGGCCAAGTGCCGGGTCCTGCACTTGGGTCACACCAATCCCACAAATGCTACAGGCTTGGGGCAGAGTGGCTGGAGAGCTGCCTGGTGGAAAAGGACCTGGGGGGGTGGGTGTTGGTTGACAGCTGGCTGAATATGAGCCAGCAGTGTGCCCAGGTGGCCAAGGCGGCCAGCAGCATCCTGGCCTGTGTCAGGAACAGTGTGGCCAGCAGGACTGGGGCAGTGATGGTCCCCCTGTACTGGGCACTGGTGAGGCCCCACCTCGAGGGCTGTGTCCCTTCCAACCCAGGCAGTTCTATGATTCTATGCGCCCCTGCTATTGCTCAAGCAAAGGGAACACATGGAGACTTCCTGCTCTGTACCAACTGAGATCAGAGCCACAACAGAAGTGTTTATTGCAAAACTGTGGATCATTCCTTGCCAAAACCAAACAGATTTTATAAAAAGGAACCAAAAAAAAAAAAAAAATCCCTTTGAAATGGTCAGAGGGATTGCCAGCAAAAACGTGTCTGGGCTGTTACTTTATTCATCTCGCTGTGCTCCAGATTTTCACTTTGTTTTTCTAATCAGAGTTCAAATCTGCTTCATGCAAACTGCGCACAATGGAGAAGGGAAGTGGCTTCAGGCAAGATGCTTCCCAGATGCCCGCCTATGAACTCTGAGTTGAACTCCCTGGTATGAGAACAAGTATGTCAAACTCGCAGGAAGGAGTCTTCTACCTTGGACAAAGCAATCCCATGCTGTCTCTCAGCCCAAAGCAGGATTCAGAGCACCAAGATTGCCGCAAAGGACCCACTCCCTTCTCCTCACAGGGAAAGAGGATAATGGATTAGAAGTGCCTGGAGAAAACTACCTGCTGACTCCAAAAACAAAAAAAGCCGCTCAGTTCAGTTTACAACACAAGATTTTTATCAGTTCATTAAGAAGCTGGGCATGAGCCAGGCTTTCATACCATTCCATAGGCCTTCTAATGAATTAGTAAAGTCTGAACCATAAGATTTACCTCAAAAATAAACCTTTTTCCTGAGGACACAGTATTTGGATGACACAAAGACTACAGATTTCACATAGCTAAGAACCGTATGTTTATTTGCAAAAGACGCTTATTTTCTACATTGGAGGCCAACTTCTGGCACTGTCATTCTGTTAACACAGGGAAAGATCTCATGTACAGCTCTTACAAACACTTGCTAAGCACAGACTGCAGATGCCTCCTAATTAAGCTGGTGATATTCCAGTTGCTGCTGCTGGTGAGACTGTGACCAAAGAGGGACCACGACAGCCCAGGGCAAGCTCAGTGATGGAACAGCCGAAGATTGGTGTGAATGAGAGTTATCCCCAGCTCATTGCAAGCTTCGATCACAACCTCGTCGGCAGCTGAGCCAGATGGAGCAGCGATGAACTGGACTCCACTCTGAACAAAGAGGGAGATAAGTGGAAGGATTAGAGGATGGAAAACCAAAATCCCCCTGAAAAGGAGCTGGCAGCCCCAGTCCTTCATCCACATCCCACGATACTAAGCGTTGAACAAACAAAGGCTTCCATCGCCCAAAGCAAAGCCATTCACAAGGGAGCTCCTCATGCGAGCAGTCAGTTCTCCCCACAGCTCAGAAATAAGAGTAAAATGGCTCCTCTGGAGGCAATAAGGCCTTGTCTTGATATTCTTAAACAGTTTAATAAACTTTAATCCTCTATTCATCCCAAATCAACAAACTGAGCAATGGCTGGATAATTACTATCCATGTGAGACCAATAACCATGAGAAACATCCTTCCCAGGATGCGCTACCCTAGCCCACAGTGCGGAGCAGAGCCATTCCTCTGCAATCCGCACAAAATTCAAACAAAAAGCCCAGGTTGCACAGAGGTTTCCTTGGAGTCACCTTGACATCCTCTCCCCACCATGACCTTACCCGTTTAGCTCTGTCAACGTTATCCCTAAAAGGGAAGAACGCATCAGAGCTGAGGGAGACAGCTGTCAGCTTGGCAATCCACTGCTTCTTCTCCGCTTCCGTTAATTGCGCAGGCACCTCCTCAAACATCGCCTGCCATTTCACCAGGTCTTCATCCTGCGAGAAGAGCCAGCTCAGCCCCAGAGCACGGGTTTCCCGGCAATCCCCTGCCAGAAGCACGTAAGGAGGAGGGATGATGACATCCCTCTGACACCCAGCTCAGCTGCGCCTTCTGCTCCCACAGCTCTGCCGCTGAGAGCTTCATACCAGGGATTTTAAAATCCCAAGTGGTGGTGGGAACACATTAGCACCATCAGCTCTTTCTGCATCCTTTTAACTCCCTTCCTTCCCCCTCCTCACCCCAGGGCTTAAGGGATTCCTTCTTGTCCCCTTTAATTCGGAGATGCTGTGCTTGGCTGCCTGCAGTATGCTGCTCTGTGTAAATGCCAGCACACACAAACAGGATCTGGTAGATGACTTAACACATGACAAACAGCAGCTTGGTTTATGATTCACCTTCTGAAACAGCAACCGCTCCAGTTCTTGCCCCCTTAAACAAGCGACTGCTCACAAAGATGATTCACCAGGTCCCCAATCCAGCTCTTGGCTTTTGATACTTAAAAAGGACATACTATTTTCTTGTCTCACTCTTGCCTGTAATGGGGAGGCCAGAGGGATTGTGAGAAGCCAAAACGCCGCACAAGCAAACAGCAGTGTGCAAGGGAAGGGCAGCTGCCCCGACAGGGCAGTGAGAGCTGAAACATTAACTGCAGCTTTAACCCTTCCTCACTGCCGGGGGAACTACCAGATGAAACCAAGCTGCAGAGCAAAGTGCAGGGCAGTTCCAGCACGTGGGGCGGTGGGTAGGGTATGAGAGGGGTGAATGAGGACACTTGGCCACTGGCCATGAAACGGGGAAGTCACCATCCCAGGCCCTGGCCACTTGATCACCCATTTCTTTGGGATCACTTACTGCTGACACCCAGGCACAAAGCTCAACCCAGGCTTTTAAGTACTACCTAAAGATCAAATCTGCAAATGCACCCATCACCTCTGGCACTGACAGTTTGGCAGCCAGCACGGGGGCTTCTCATGAAGAATATCTACGGACATTTCAAGCCATAGTCAAAACACTCTAATCCTGGTATCTACAGCTTCCTGTTGGCCGGCTATGGAACTACAGGGGCATCAAGGGAACTCAGTGACTCAGGTGGAGTTAAAGGTGGCTAATGTCCATTGCCCTAACAGGAATCACTGCCTTTATAAAGGCTGACCAGTTCCAAAAGTGGTAACCAACCAAACGCCCTCTTGCCTGAAGCCCATCCAAATTTGAGAAGGTCTCCCCAGCATGGAGCCAGCAGAGAAGCAGCTCGGCATAGACAGGAGGTGGAAATGGTAAGGGCCTCATTTTATGCCAGAGGAAACTCTGAAGCGAGCTATGGAAGGACTTGGTTTTTCCAGGGCCGGAATTAAAACTGAGGTGTATGAGAAAAGGCCCAGGCATCAGGATGCCTTGCCAGGTCCTAACACAAACAGCTGATATTTCAAGCAGCTTTGTTTCACAGAAGCTGGCCTCTCCAGGGAAACTTCTCAGCCAGCCCTTACCTCACCAATGGTCCCAGTGACATACTGATCAATGGCGTTGGAGATCTCCGCTCTCTTCACACCTGCTTTGAACTTCATGGAGAGCACGCGCGGGTGGTGCCGGAGCCACCAGTTGTTTGCCTTGTCACCAGCCAGACGCGTGCAGTGGATCCGGGACTGCTGGCCGGCTCCAATACCTATGACCTGAAGCACATGGATACAGAGCACAATCACACCTTGCTGCACAGAGATCGCAATCAGAGCTGCATTCCAGCCAAGCAATTAGGAAAGACCTCCCACAAATCAGCTGCTCCTCACTGAAGCAGAGAGAGAGAGAGAGAGTGGGTAATCAGTGAGGAAAACCTTGAAAATTCCTGCACCCCCAATCCTGTAAATTGGTTACACTGGTTACAGCTCTCTGCACAGGCAGCTTCCATGGCTCTGCTGAGCTGACAGTCACTCTGAGGACACAAGATTGTTTCCTCCCTATACATAGCATAGCCCCAGCCATCAGAGCCAAACTGTTAACCTCAGGAGAGTTGATACAATTATGGCTTTTGTTTAAGGCAAAACAAAATGCTGTTGGATGTAGAAACAAATGTGGCTGCTAAGAGATGACAGGCTGCCTACCTGTTCTTGGAAAGGGCACTTGGGTTAGAGGATTAAAGTCTGAGCCCACCTCATGCAAACACCATCATCTCTCCCAGTGGGCCAGGCATACGCCGCTTGAACAGACCAAGCGACATGTGGTGGGTGACAGGGCAGTTTGTCTGTCAAGGCTGATAAGAAGGTAAATACACTGCTCAGTCAGGAAGGCTGGTCAGTAGGACCATTACATCCCATGAATTGTCAAGGCCCCGGAGCTACCAACACATCTCATCCTCTGCCATTTGCCAGAGAGTCCAGGATTTTTAAAATAGCTGGTGCTAACCTTAATAGCACTCGTGCTTGATATCAGACCTAGTGCTTCTGGAAGCAAAATCCAAAAGGTGATTTTTTCCCCCTGAAAGAGGCTGCTATGAAAATACGGTATTTGCTCCATTTCCATTTGCTTTTATCAGACCACTTTCTTTAGAGTTCTCATCGGATATATTCAACCCCTGACAATTTTTTCAGGTACACTATAGATTAAAATACATAGAGACTCTTTGGAGCCTGGCGGTGGTAACTCCGCCAGCCATTTGTCACAGGGTATCACACAGTGCAAACAAGCTCTTGCATCCCCTCTGGGCTGCTGCAAACTCACACTGGAGACAAAGGTGACTCTTAGGTGCTGACACCACTGAAAATTAGACGTGGCTGGGGACATCTTGGTTACTGGATGCTGGCAGAACAAGCCCTGCTTCATCGTCCCCTGCGGACATGGTCTGCCTGCAGTCACAACTGGCAAGTGCAAGGGACGGAGCTGAGGTCTCTTGGGCTCCAGACTGTCTGCTGTCCTTCAGCTCTGCCATGACAGGCACACAAAGGGCAGACCTCAACACCATCAAACTCGGGCTGATAACTTTTCTCCATGGCTTTCAGAGCTGTGGGTCCTGCTTTCCAAAGACAGCTCCCACCATTTCAAACCAGAGATCTGATGGAAAACAAGTCTCTCTCCCGTAATTTCCTCCTCCTCTGAAGCCACAGCTGAACTGCTCAGCAGACTGCTCGCATGGGAGACTGCTCCAGGGACACTGCGTTGAGGCTAGCGGGTCTGGCCAATGCCTCAGAGTTTCCAGCTCAGACTGAAACAGATGGTAAAGCTATAAGCCAAAGGCTGCCCTCAAAGGAATGAATCATTTGTCTTCTCATTCATCAAGACACACAGTGACTTCACCTCTTACCAGAACCATAAAACATGCTGCTGGATACTATTCCCCCAGGGAGCAAATGAAAGACTTGGGCTGCTATCTAATATGATCTGCTCAGCTATAACTGAAGTCATCAGTGCTTAGTAAACCCACCAGGATATTAGTATTATCATAAATACTAAATATATGCAAAGTTTCTCATGGTTTAGTGACACCTTCACCCCCACAAACACTCCTGATGTCCAGCCTCTGCTCTCCCATCCACCCTGTTTAACCTTCAAACTTGCAGGGGACCCTGCATCTCAAGGGAGCTCAACACCAGCTGCGTGTAGGTATATCGTCTCTTCCAAGGAAGTTTATCCTCTCTCCCTGGACAAAGGAGAGGGCTTAAAATAGTGTCATACACTGCACCCAATAACTCACCCAGCCCTTAAGAGTGGGCCTAGCAAGCCAGGCTAGGCTAAAGCAGAAGTTCTCATCTGGAGATGCAGATTGTAGAGAGTACTGGACAGACTGCTGGTAGCAGGGGCCAAAACACCATGAAATGTTCCCAAGTTTCTAAAAAATGTGATATCATGTGCCAGAAGTGCCACATCCTCTCTGCCCTTTCCCAGCCAGAATGGTGCCTCCTCTTCATCACGTACTTGTGAGCTGTGGCCTTGCACTCCTGTGATGGAACTGGCTAGTTTGCTGCAAGCCCCAGCCTTCAGCCAGCAAGGGCAACGGTACTGGAGAAAGTGTTTCCAGGCCACTGCAGCCCCAAACACACACAGCTCCTTCATGAAGGCACCTTAGAAATCAAGCTCTACCTGTCAGCACCCAACCACCCTTCTCAAAAAGGGTGTTTTCCTTTTCTCTATGAGCTACTCCAAATATTTTACATTTTTTGTGACGTAACTTTTGTCAGAAGATGCATAACTGAACTTTGGCTTGTATTCAACAACTCTGAAATGGCAAAAACTTTGTATTACAGTTAAAGTGATGTTTCCTGTGAACTCTTCATAGGCATCCACAAATATACAGAGATTTATCTGCAACACATGGCAAGGCTTTTATAATGCCTTATAATGCCTTGCCATTTATAATGGCAAGGCAATATAAAAGCTGCTTCCCTGTGCCGCCTTCTGATGAGCCCATGTTGTTATAGAAGGAAGTTCATAGTTACAGTCCGGGAAGAACATGCTGGTAAGATGCACTTCACTGGAAAATGCTGATCCAGGAAAAACAAAATCCTTTTTTGTAGAAAAATGTGTTTTGATGCAACACTGCTGGGGAAGATTTCTTCAGTCTAGCCTGGAATTTCTAGTCTACCGAGGAGAAACCACAAGGTTGAGCTTCTGCTTAATGCAAACTATCGACTTGTACCTGAATCTCTCTTCCCACTGGCCTGTCTAACTGTTCTCCCCCTTTTTCACTTCGTGTTTCTCCCTCCGTTCCTTTGGAAGGAATACACCTCACCTCTCCCTTCCTCAAATGCTGGCTTTCTCCTATATGAAAACACAGCCGAAACCTCAAAATCCTCCACTAAGGAATCCTTCCCCCTCTATTTTCTGCCTATTTTCGACACAAAAATTAATTGTTTTTCTTTCAGAGTTAAATCTCCTGGGAATCAAAAAGTGCTTAAGCAGAGCCTATTAAGTGTAAGGAGTGAAAGGAGACAGTAATACAGGGTGAGTAGAAAAATCACTTAAAAAAAGCAAGCTTGGGTGAAAATTGAGAACTATTTGACCAAAACACTTTGGCTAGCAGGAGAACCAAACGTGCCACAGAGCTGGAATACTGTGCAAAAGCACTGAGCGGATGAGATGGATAATGAACGTGTGAACACAGAAACCCTAAATACATTCAGAATTGTAAAAATTAAATAAAAGACTTCACAATTAGGAAGAAAAACAAACAATGAAGTTACTGACAAATGTCTGCACCACTGGTGGAAAACAATAAGGTAAATTAACAGGTTTGTTTTATCCTACTGTGCAGAGAGAAAGAGAATAATTTTAAATTGCTAATTTGAAACATGATGGTATCATTAAAGAACGTGTAAATCAACATGTTACAAACTGGCTTTGCCGTGCTGAAAGTCAGATAAAACAAGTGAAAGTGTTTATTGCAATTAGCGGCAGCTGGCTTCCTGCAAATTAAGTGACACTCAAGTCCATAAATGCTTCCTCCCACTCCATGTTTTCCCAGAACTTGTTAACACAAGCACCAGCCCTTGCTGGAGTGGCCAATCCACTCACAAACACAACAAAGCCAAGCTGTCAAAAACGTTCTACGTATCTGATACACCAGAGTTTTGCTACGGGGATGCTGCGAGGCTGAAATAATCCCTGGAAAACAAAAAGCAATGGAACTGAGAGAGAGCTGGACTTCCCATGCTTGGCACATGCAACCCAAAGTCAGTCACATGCTGGAAAAGCATTTTAAGTGTAACAATCTGGAAGTTACTTTCCACCCCTGGTTCTCCATTGGTGCTATTTTCTGGTTTGCACCCAAATACCACTGTACGCATCTGATGTTATGTCTTGGTAGGTGATATGGCCAGTATTCTGCACAGCATCACCAAGAAGAACCTGAGCTAATCACTATCCTAGTGAGACTGGTTTTCAGCCCACTTTATTTCCTTCCCCATCTGTACCTTAACAACAGCCTCAATACTTAACAGCCTCAGGAAGTTTTTAGAGATTTTTAAAGCCAGAAGGGAGCTCCTACCCGAGCTCCTCCATCGCTGCCTATAGCACGCCACACTGCTGTTTCTGCACTCAGACTGTAATGACTCTCCTAAGGAAGACGACATTAAGCTCTGATTTGAAGAACCCAACACAGATTCAACACCTCTTTGAGTAAGTGATTGTAAGGGCTGATGATCTTTACTGTTAAAAAGGTTACTTGTTTCTTAGTGCAGTATCCAGACCTCTGATCTTGGTCTTCCCTGTCACATACACAACAAACCAAGACAACACAAGTTTGAATTTAATTAAACATATGCCTGCAAATATGCAAAACATCACTGAGGCCCAGCTAGTTAAACTCCTGCCTGCCTGCACTGCTTTTCACTCCTCCCCCATGCCTTCTCCCTTCCATATGGTACATGCATTACCACACGCATTTCAGAAACATCTGCAGCACCACGTTAAGTCCAGACTTGCAAAAGCACTGGGGAAATTGCTGCTGTAATAAGAGAGAAGGAGCAAAGATAGTGACACCTTTGTTCTGGGGCTGTAAGAACTAACACTCTCGAGTACAGAGAACCATTTAAAAGCAAGAAGAAACCCTAAAGCTGAGTAAAAGAAAAATGCCAGATCTCCAGAGACATGTTTTCAAGAACCATACAGCACGTGACCCCAGAAGGTAACAGAGAGACAGCACTGCAATATTTTCAGGCTGTAACAACACTCTGACAAAGGCAGACTGACTCCCAATGCAAAAAGGACGGAACTGCAGTTCATTCGCAGCCTGTACCTGTAGGGTACACTGTTTGATCCATTTTGCTGATTTATGACGTACCAAAGCTCAAGATCAAAAGCATTCTTTGTCTTTTTCTTCTGTATTTTTTTTTAAATAATCCAGGCCTATGTAAAAGTTAGCACAGAAAATAGAGAACCAGCTAAACAAGGGCATTACGAGAATGAGTGGCTGGGCAAAAATACAATTGTTAACACAGTTACAATAACTTTTGGGTAACTGAATTAAGCTGAATACATACTGATAACTTGGAAAGAAAGAATACTTTTTTCTTTAAATTCAAGATTCATATTTGATAATGCCCCTGTAAATCCCAACATAAGTTTTTAAAAAAATAATCAAGAGAGAACAGAAGATTTCTAATGCCCCAAAGGGGAAAAAAGCAAGCGCAGCCCATCTTTCGTATACAAAAAGTGAAAATAAAACTAAAAAGCATTTGGACAATCACAATCCAGCTGTGAAAACCACTGTCATTTCCTAAGGCTCTATACGGACTACAATACATGTACATGCCCTCAAAAAATTACATCAAAGGACAGAGTAGTTAGAAAGAAATGACCCAAGGCCAAACTTGCAGAAGCACCTAAGAGCTTTTCCAACCCTATCATTGAAAGAGCCAGCCCTGTCATTACCGTGAAAAAATTACAGCAAGGTTTTGAAGCAGCCTCTTGTGAAACAAACATTTAGCTCCTGCTCTGCATGGCACTGTCTAGGGCAGTTAGTCTGTACCTGTTTAATAGCTTCCTGTATGCTAAATGATTTTAAAACTCATGCCTGACAAAAGCACTCTAACCAGCTTGGCTGTGAAAGCAGGCTCTCCAGAGCTGCCTGATCTGGTTACCTGCCCATCCTTGGCGTAGCAAACGGAATTGGACTGGGTGTATTTGACAGCGATGCTGGCAACAATCAGGTCGCGGACAGCAGACTCAGGCAGCTGAAACAAAACGCCATTGTCAACAGCCCATCTTAACAACCACGACCAGCCAACTGGCTAGTGATCTGCAAACCCCCAAAGCCATCACAAGTACTGTATCACAGAAAGGTAAAACAAGGTAACTAAACATATCCTGTTTTGTTCAATTACCAGCAAATTTTGTTTACATTAAAAACTAAGTGATTGATTTGGCAGCTAATCTCACAGTTACCAAGTCAAGAGGGCTCTACCAGTGGCCCTAAGCCTGCAAAGTCTTCTGTATTCGCTCACTGTCATCAGATGTACTCATAGGCAAAAAGCTAACGAAGTATGCATAGGACCACAAGAATAATAATAGCTCCTAGTATCTGCATTAAGTATTATTTTAAGTCCGTTCTATTACTAATTTATTAAAATTATTTTTATTACCTCAACGTCTGAACTTGCTTCTGAGCCCATGACTAATCATGTGCTCATTTAACATCTGTTTTTTAATGAGAACAAGATCAGACACAAAGAAATAACCGATAACTTTCTGATGATGTGAACTCTAAAGGATGAGCAATATCAGCAGGGCCAGAGTTTATACAACACACTGTATACAAAAGGGAGAAGTAAACAGTGAGTCAGAACGAGCACATGGCTGTCTCACCATAAGAAAATACACAAGGTAGCTTCTTATAAATAATACATACAAATATTTTGGTAGTCAGAGACAAAGGGCGAGATCCAGCTCTTCTTATTTACTCAAGGAATCAAAACAATGCAAACTGCCCTGATTTACCCAAGTATATTTGGTCCAGAAAGTTTGCTGCATTGTTTTGTTGAAAGCCAGTTAAGTCTCATTAAAATATTTTAAGAACTCTTAAAATAGAACAGTGATGACTTCCTTGATGACAGCACACCAGTTCATCCCACCGCTCTCTAAGCTCATTTATGTTCTAACACTTACATTTTTATTCTTTGTAACAATGTTCTTGAACAATGACCGGTCGATGACTGCATTGTTCCTCTTCTGCATGAGATGCAGTCCATAGAGGGTCCGAATCTCATGGTCATCTGGCTCATAATGGGGATCCATCTAAAAGCCAAAGGACAGGGCAATAAAACGCTCTGAGAGCTCTTGAAAGCCAATGTCCAGTAATAGCTTAGGTTAAAAAACATTATCTAAAGAATCCAAAGAAGCGAGCTGTTTACAGAAAGCACTGTCAAATCATCAGAAGTAATTAGAATTAACTGGAGCAGCAAGGTCTCAAGAGCACAAAGTGACATTTACAGGGCGAAGAGAGGTAATGCAGTATGGATGCTTATATACAAATGTCCATGTTGCGAGCCACAAAAATCTACAAAGTCTTGTAGTCTTTGTACTAAAGGGAAAAATATCCACACAAAAAGAGTCTTTCAGTCTTCCACAGGAAGGTAGAAATATTTTAAGTTGCTTCATACATGCCTCAAGGTACAACTCCCAACCCTCTTTGACATTAAACAGTGAATGCGATTATTTCCAGAGACAGACTCTCTTGGGGCACATCTCCAAACATGCAGACCAGTTAGTTTACACCAGTGTAAGGGGCGAAGTTAAATGGAGCTGTTAAACTGCATTCAGGTCTATGCAATGCACGGGCCTGTTTAGAATTTTGGTAGCCCCAGTTCAGGTTATTGAGACATGAAGTAAACCAGATTAAGGCTACCAGCTCTAAATAAGAGCATGCACGTGCTTTCTGTGGTTTCCCTAATCCATTTAAATTTGTTGAGATCAACTTTCCTTAGCATCCCTCTGCAGACAGGCCCTGAAGATACAGGCTTAGCCAATATAACCTTATCCTAGCAAAACCAATTGAATTCAGGAGGTAATCAGCTGCCAAGATTGTCTGCAATTTCATTCCTTCTTGCCTGAAGCTCCTGAGCCATCTTCTACAGCTTCTCTGGTAGTAACACTACAATTGCAACTTCAGTTAAGCCTTGGATTTTCTTTTTGTAATGTTATAGTAAAGTTCTCTGTTCATTTGTCTCAGAGTCAGGCAGAAATAGGACCTGTTTGGCTGCCCTGACAGCATTATGGAATCTGTTAGTAACGTTCACCAAAATGGGATGATTTTGAAGTCCCAGCAACCACTGGAGAAACTAGGAAGGCAACCTGACACTGACTTGACCACACTATATTAATATAGTATGTAAAGGTGCATCATCCCAGGTCCAAACTCGGCCTGCGCTGTTATCTTCATCACTGACCGTAATAAAGACTGCTCCACAAATACCACGTGCCAAGACACGGCTTCCTCCAGTGACACACTACACACACTTCTCACCGCCAAGACTCACAACATTGATGTTGTATCTTAGATATAAAGAATTATATATATATCTCTTAGATATAAAGAATTCAGGGAGGAAACAAATTCAGCAAAAGTGAGAAGAAAGCTGAAAAGAGTGGAAAGAGAGCACAGAAGTTCTGTTTCTTTGAAGCACTCTTGCTGGTTCATAGATTTAATTACTTTAAATCCACATCACTTTGAAAGCCAAGGAAGGCACTGTATAAATATTCCCCTCTAGGACTATAGGCTAAATGTGACCACTACACTGCTGGTGGAATTCCAGCTCATACAGGAATCCCCAAAGACCCAGTGGAAACACTTGCATGCACTGTAGGGGGCCTGCATCAGCCAAACGCCCCACCTATTTGGACAGTAACATCTGTGAAAAACAGGTACAGAAAAGCAGCAGAGGCTTATAGTGGAGCAGGAGTACAAACCTGGAGCACACAGTAACCACCATTCTTCTTTTTCGCAAGGATTTTGAGAGCTTCTTCCTCATAGCCAGGAGCTACCACACCGTCAGATACCTGCAACACACAATTTCAGCTTTCATGTGAGAAAGAAAAAAAAGAAAAGAAAAGAGGAGCTAATACCAAAAGCTCCACCTGCCATTTCCAGAAAGGCATTGAACACACACTCATTGAGGTCTATATGTAGCATACAATACCAAAGGCACTACTACAATATTGGTTTCAGTCCTGGAAACAAGAAACAGCGGAGTGCTATAAGCTCTTGGCAGGAGTTAGTAAAAAAAATACACCCCCCCCCCCATCACTTTAAGCAGAATGATACCAATAACTAGTATCTCCCTCCAGGGGGAAACAGCTTATGCACTACATCCCCACTTCTCAACCCTAACACTAAACATGGCTTAAAAAAAATAATAAAATCCTTATTTCAAGTGACACTCCTGATGAGACAAAAATATTGTCAAAAGACCTGTTAACAGCACTGAAACTGAGAAGAGTTTACATTCATCAGTGCCATGAAGTGATATACACCTTTCACATTCTTATCCTACAATGTGGGTGGGGCTTTTTTGTTGTTTAAGTAATAGCATACCAAATGTTATCCTCACAAACCAGTCAAAAGTGCTGTTTCATTTGTTTGAAAAACAAGTCCCCAACGTACAAGTCAGCCCTTTGCATTGTGCCTTTCCCCTCTCAAAAAAATTGTAAGCAACACGTAATGGGATGAACGTGTTTGCTAAAGCGTTAACTCTATATTTAAACTAGTGACTTGTGGCATGCGGTCAGATATGGAGTTTATGTTGAATCCAAAGTTAAAAGCGCAGGCTGGAAAAGTGGCTGAGCCTACACACAACTTGTAACAAGTGGCAGGCAGCAATCTACATCCACCTTCCTGCCTTGGGCAAGAGGCTGGTCATCAGCTCTCTGGTCCTCTATCGTTCCGATTACAGACATTCAACCAGATACTCATGACAGCGTAATCAGGGCTCATTTCCAGAGGCCTACTTGGAGGCAGACGTTTGCAATCATCTCTTGGAAAGCAGCATTTCAAACGCTGCTATTTCACAGGCTCGCCCATACAAGCAGGTTTTAACTGGTAGGAAGAAAAGTGTGTCAAAAGATAGGTGTAAATTCTGCACTCCAGATACCAAATTACACAAATGGACCAATAAATAGTCTTCAGTAAAATGGGTCAAACTCAAACAGAATGGCTGTTACAAACTAATGACTCCATCTAGTGCGATTCTCCTTTTTATACTTGAGTGATTTGCTGCTGTTTAACTAACCTCTCTGGAAATAATCTTGGCAGTAGCCACATCGCAGATATCGGACAGGGCAATGAAATCACCAAAAGACGACATCCGATCAGCACCTGCAAAATCGTGGTTTTAGTAACTTATCAAACTACAGCATAATACAAAGGAACGTCTTTGCTCCTACAATCCAGTCAATTTGCATGAGAGCTAATAATTTAATCCCACATCAAAAAAAAAAAATGAGAGCAACAAGGATGAGAAATCCTACCTCAAACATACGTGCCTTTAAGTATTCGCATAGTTCAGATATCCTTCATTCTTCACTATATTTGTCAAAGCTCTAACTCTGTAATGACTACCTCCATTACTGCAAGCAGCTCTGCTGTAGCCATGGTGGCAAGAGGACAAGAAGCAAGGATTATACAGAAAGCTTTTACATGGGAGACAGTTGGAAAGAGTAAAGCTTTTAGATGCCTATGCTCCCAATCTGGCTTTCCCTGCAAGAAACCAGACCCCAAAAATGTAGCTAAAAGCAATTATTTTTTTTTTTTAATAAACATTCCCTATATTTAATGGCATAGCTAAAGCAAACTCAGCTCCCATCATGGATGCTCTACTACTTAGCGAGATCAATTCTTCTGTCCCTGCCATTCTAAAGGTTTATTTTTCTACCTATCATGCAACGGTTTTCTGAGGCAGTTCAAAGGCAGTCTTTAAAGTGGTGAAAAATGAACCCAAGCCAATGTGCCCCTTATCAAGTAAGGTTCCTTTGTTTTCTATAATCTGTGCAGATTTTCTAGGAGTATCACGGAAAAATGGAAGAATTAGCAAGCTACCTCTGCTAAGCAGGAGGACGCTATTTTTATTTACTTATTTTTAGCTTTTTTGTGAGCTCTGCAGTACAAAAAGCATTAAAAAACCACCACCAAATACTAGGATGAAACATTTCTACTGAAGTTAAGTATTTCTGAGCACCCCATTTGCAGTGGAAAGCTGAGTGTGAAAAGCTACAAGCACAGCTGTTTATCCCGATCCTTTAGCCAAAACTCCACAGATTTATGTGTGTGTGTACATACACACATCTAAATTAAAAAACCCTAAAATCTCCACAGGTACACCAGAGAACAGAATGCAAAATGGCTTTAGCCTCTTTGAAACGATATGCGAGGTCTGCTCACTCGCAGAGCAATTTTTGATAGGCAGTCCGTTCATTTAGTCAGTCAGTCCAATCCTTTGGAGAAAAACCCTACAGAGGAGGAGTACAACGCAAAGGGAAGAGGCTGTGAAGTTCTAAGTGTGCTGCTCAAGCACTGAGAATTAGGCTCAGCTCTTTGGACATGCTAGTTTATTCCTGGGCTTCTCACCTCTGCTTCGCGCATAGGCAGACGCTAAGGGCGTTAAGGTCTTGTGGAAGTCATGCACCATGCAGACTTGCGCCTCCTCTTCGCTGAGAGGTATTCCAACAGCAGCACCTAGTGGGAAATACAAGCCAGGGCACTCAAATTGGAACCCTCTTGCTGATCCCTGCCCCTGGGACCTCCCCAAACTGCCAGGGTAAGGGACACAGCTACACACCTGGCAGAGCCCACCAGAAGCCGCAGTCTGTTCAAAGAGAAAAGCATGGCAAGAAGGAGCCACCCACCTGCAGGACTGACATGTTTGAAGGAGGCCGCAGCAGGAATGCCTAATGCCTGCTTGAGTTCCTTCACCAGCTGCCAGGCATTGAGAGCATCACACAGGTTGATAAACCCTGGAGAGCCATTCACCACTGCAAATGTTGCACACAAACAGACACGTTAACACAGGCAGAGTCTGCTCCCCGGAGTCTGGACAGCAAGCAGAAGAGATTTCTCCCACCAAGAACTGAAATCGCTACAAATAGTTCTTGTTAAATGACCCTCGCTCCTCAGCAACCAGTTAAGTGCCTGAAGAGCTTCAGTGACTTGTGAGGAATGCACAGGCTTGAGACTCAGGAGATGCCAATACAACTCTCTTCCCTATGAGAAGCTGCTGATATGACCTTGGAGCACGACGCACACTGACCCTGTGCACCTGCCCTCTTGTGAAAGGGGAACAAAAAAAGAACATTCTCCCTTATGTTCTCTGAGTTCTTCAACTGGCAGCCGTTTGGAACAAGATCTCTTTCTGAAGGAGTCTACCAGAGCTTGATTTTGACCAAGGTGCACAGAGCAGTGCTGTCAGGGAAGAACACAAAAAGCACCTGCTCCCTATTATTCTAGTAAATAAATTTCTATAGTGACTATGGCTTTGATTCAACAAAGTACTCCAGCACTACCCAAACTTTAAGTACATGTTGTCTCTAACTGATGTCAACAGAACCACTCACAGCCATGAAATTCAGGGAAAGCTTTTAGCAAAATGCTTCATCTGGTCCTCCCATGAGAAATCCATGTCAAGAGTAAAGGTCATTCAAAAGTCTGCTCTCAAAAGCTTCTACCCTGGTCCTGCAAGAAGAACTGCTCATACTGACATGTCAGGACTGTGAGCATTTCAGGAGATAGGAGGAAAAGATCATTTTACCAATAGTCTGTGGACAAAACAAGCAGACACAGTGTTGTTCTGCTGCTATACTGGGAGGCAGATTTGCAGGCAAATCAACTTCCAGTACAGGCATGGAAAGGCTTCCTACATGATCCCAAAATTGAAATAAGGAAATTCTGCAACACAAAGCTTCATTGTCTGTTCAACAGGACAATGCCTGCACCAAGTCAGAGCTGGTTTTCACCAACATTAAAAGCAATCTCAAGAACAAGAGTAGCCACGCTTTCTTCCTCTCCAGAACAGGGGTCTTCCTCACTGCAGTAGTGCTGTGATGAGTGGCACACCCTGTAAAATGGCAGAGACCCACCAGACCTGTCCCAAACCCTTTGAGCGAGACTAGTATCCCTTCCCTCTGCCACCAGTAGCAGAAGCAGCATTCTAGAACACTAAGGTAATAAATCTCTGCTTAAAACCATCAAAGAAAAAAAAGAACAAAACCCACTCAAACATAGAGAAGACTCGTTTGGTTTCTAGACAGAGTAAATGGTGACACAAAAAGACTGGGAAGTTCTAAATAAGGAAAATGGAAAGGAGCAAAGCATCTTAAAAGGATAACAAAGTTTTTCTTTGCAAAATCTGGATCTGATGTCAAGCAGAAGGTGCACCATGTAAATCTGCTTAAAATGTCTTCACTGTGGACACACAATCTTACACTAACAGAGGATACGGAGCTACAGTAAGTCTTGTGGGGGTCAGCAGACAAGCTTTTCTGTCTCACACAGCTCAACCTTTTCATTGCAAAGCTAGCATCACTCAGCAATTAAGTAGCTGTTAAGGCACCACTGGACATCCCTCGGACAAGATGGTATTTCAGTTTTAAAGACAACCGCTGAACATGCCCAACCAGCTCCTTTCCCAGCTATCCCAGAGCTCCCTTTGGGCCAGCATGGCCTTAGGGCTCACCTGTCAGGGGAAGTTTGGATCTCATCGTGTAGAGCTGCGCAGGACTCTGGTGAGGATTCATGCCGTACCTCAGGGGCAGCTGAGACACCCCCTTGCTGTACTCTTTCCTAAAGTAGTCAGAGATGGCAGCATCATACTGAGCAGTGTGCGTGAATGCCTGGGGACAGAATGGGGGACATCTGTCGGCTTACAAACATCAACTTACAAAGAATTTGGTGTTTAAAGAAGTGAATGAATAAAAGGCAAACGAGTCTGGCCTAGCTCTTCACTGCAAGCAAACACGACCAACCTTCAGTGCAAGATGACGCCTGGTTTCCATGGAGGTGTCTTTGTCCTTTGATGTCGCCATCTCTTTAGCTACTGCAGAGTAGTCTGCAGGGTCACACACAACTGTCACGCGAGCATGGTTCTTGGCAGCCGCTCGCAGCAAGGCAACTCCTCCTGCAAGAGAAGGATGGAGGCATGAGGCACTTCCTTTCTGGACACGGCATAGCGGAGAGACACATCTGAGGCCAAGAAGGGACATGCACTAATTAATCATTTGTGCCAAATGAATGTGCCCCCCACCTCTCCAGCAAAGAGAAGGGACTATAAGAGCACTCTTCAAAACACACAAGGCTGGTGAGTGTGACTGAATCCACTGGTGAAGGTGCAGGCACAGGCAGAGCGGCAGCAGCAAGGAAACAGGTCATGGGCTGCGATGAGCAACTGGGGCAAGAATGCCTTCAAGCAGCACAGCCACATCACAAAGAGGATAGCTGTCTTCACACATCGCGTAAGCGATGGGAGCTGGGGAGGGGTCTATAGCAAGATTTACTTCTATGCTGCCAAGCAACAGAGGCTCCCAAATCTCTCTGCAACCACTAATGAATCCGGCCCAGGCCCTCTGTGTAAGATAAAATGCCACTCTTTCCCCTTAAATCTGACTCTGCACAGCTATTACAACACTTTAAATCATACAAGACACTAGGCTGCTGCAAAGCAAAAGTAGAGGCTGGCACTGCCGCATGCAGAGTGAGTATTACTCCATAAAACATTTAATAGAGCGCTCTGCTGGGCATCATTTGGACTAAACTACTGCACCAGCCTCGTGGCACAAAACTGTGCCTGTACTGTTCACAAGCTACCAAGCAGAGATGCTGCAGTGAAGGAACGGAAAGCCTTTTGGGGTTAATAACCGGCAGGAGCAAAACTGCTGCTGATATAGGTATCCATGCTTCCAAACTCAGGTCCTAACTACTCTCCTACATATGCAGACCAGCCCCTTTCCTTGTAATGGCTTCCTGCAGTGATGTCTTCAGCAACCCCCAGAGCACTTTCAGTGGTTCAGCTTTTTCTCTCCAAAGCTCATGTTTACTTTTATTACACTGCCAGAGGCTGCAAAAGTAGTTTAATCTGCTCTCTGTGTTTCAGTAGGAAGCATGCTCCACCTGGCCTTTCCTAGCACAGCCTTCTCCGGTACATCAGGCTCCTTCTTTTGGGCAGTGCATGACTTGCCCACCCAGGCAGCATGGCTTGCCAGCCTGTTACAACAGCCACTTGCCATGTTAATCGTAGGTCTGCTTAAAAGCAATGAGTTTTACCCAGCTACGGTTTCAGTCTGCTCCTTGCAACTCCTGAGCTCTTTAGCAGACTTCCTTTATGGGTGTGCAAGGCCACCAAACAAAAAGAAAAGAACCAAGACCACTTAAGAGACCAGAATCATCAAGTCTGCCTAGACAACAGATTTGCTCTGCCTTTAACTTACCAATATCAATCTTTTCCACTGCCTCTTGCACAGTTACATCTGGAGAAGATACGGTCTTCACAAAGGGGTAGAGGTTACACACTACAACTCTGAGAATTGAAGGGAAAAGCAGGGTTATTCAGTAAGAAATAAAAATGCCAAACTGGGCTTGGCAAGCACAACATACCACCTGTGGTTGTACAGCCTTATCTCTCAGACCAGGGACCAACATAAAATCCTGCAGCCAAGGCTTCTTTCTCCAGAAGACTGAAGAGACAGTGATGTTCAGCCAAAGGCCAAGCGATGGTACAATGCATTATGAAATTTAACTGAACTCTATGCATTAAACAACATTACAGCAGATAGAACCACAGTTTAAAGAAGTTAGTTTAAAGGAAGCATTTCTTTGAATACATGGGCCTGTATTTAAATGTTTAGTGATTTTGGTGCACAACTTCATCCATTTCAGAGGACTTCAAAGTGGGCTCTCAGCAGCACTAAAAATAGGCATCCACCACTTTCACAAGAGAGCAAGCACCCAGGGCAAGGCCCATTGCAAACAAAGTACAATCAATCTAATTTTCTGCAACTTTTCCAAGAGCAGAAAATGACCTTCTGGCCTTTCAAAATACCAACAGCATATGAAACCTGAGTGCACAGCCTGGATCCCATAAAGCCTCTGTAGCACATGAAAGCAGGGGGGGAAATTGGCTTTCCTTTCTCAAGTTAAGACTGGACCTTAGGGGAATTAGTTTTTTGATCTGATCTGGAAGAAGCTGCAGTCCGTATTCCAGAAAGCATGAAGTAATATCTTGCCCTGTCCCATCCTACCAGTGCCACACGAACTGTGGTGGAAGGAAGTATCTGTTTTGACCTTCACAAACAATGTTTTTAATTCAAAAGAATTAATTTGTGAATATATGAAAGTATTGAACTCCACTGCATACCCAGTATTGGCAGTGAATTGCTGTGATGCATACACTCGTGTCCAACTTATAATACTCCTTTGTTTCTACACTGTGTGATGAACTTGAGCAGAAGGGATGATCAGCTTCCAGTATGGTTTTCAGAACCCCCTATGTCTCTAAATTTCCTACCATGTCTTTTATTGCCAGTTCTATTTCTAACACCCCCTCCTCCCAATCCATTCATGCTGCAAACCATCAGGAATCTGTGGACTTTTAACACTGCTAATGCTTTTATCTGTGGAAATCAAGATAATGAATGTCACGGTTTCCTACCTTGACTTCGGTATGTAAATTTTATGCAACTATGCAAAGACACACCTGCTGAGGATCAGCCCCTTCTGTTTTATGTAAGGCAACCCAAATCCAAATTATTACTCCAGACACGAGCGCCCTATAAGCCACTGATGTAAAGGCGTGTTACTCCTCCTGCAATTCAGCAGAGCCTGATTTAATATGTAGCGTACTCTGAAGAGCCACCACTGCTGCACCATCTATGAGGATTCCTGCTGTTTAAAATGTCAGGCTTTCAAATTCAGCCTGGAAAGCCATCCCTCCTAGGCACATCAGGTTTTTAAAAGTAATTTTAAAAGCTAAGATGCATTCTGGACCAATCACCACAGCCAAACTACACCTCCCACCCTGGATATACCTACAACTTACTATGTTCAATTCAGCCAGTTATTTCTAAACCAGGAGCTACCACTGACATAGGACTGGTTACTCACAATCCCTAGTTAGATGTTAAAACCAATTAGTTAAACATAGTCCCAAACTGCCCTGTGTGAGTGTACTGAGTAAATACATTCTAACAAAAACAGAATGTTTTTTTGTTACGTTAGTACACAAACTGTGTTACTTCAATTTCTGGCTGCAGCTCACTTGCTCGCACAATGGCTCTCAGAAAGTAAGCTTTCTGTCTGTTATCTGTGTGTTTTCTGCCTGTACAAATGCTGCGTGTTCACGTCTACTCTTTATTTACATGTTGAAACTCAGTAAACATTATGCAAATATCAAAGGGTATATTTACTAAGCAGGTATTTCAAAATCAGGGATTGTCATCTGATCAGACATCCAGCGCCAAGGTGAGGGGAGATGCACCAGCTTCTAAAGCACTGAATTCAACTTTGCAGGAAGCGTAATCTGGCCCAACATTGGTTAAATATGAAGTGTCAACATTCTCAGATAACCAGAAGAAATTAAAACCTCTGTTCCCTGTGGAAACCACAATGTAATTTTCTTGGTTCAGTTTTCTCTTACTACCAGTGATGAAGATGAATCTGTAGAGGACTGTATTTTTAAAACATAGTATCTCCCGGCAGGGAAAAGGGAGATTGCAGTCCTCCTGGTGGGCAGATGCTACAATCCCTACTGCTCCCATTCACTGGTGTTGACAGGTCACCAATGTTCATTTTGGACTACTGATGAATTGCATCATGTTCCCCAGCATTTACCTTACAAGGCTGAAATCCTGTTTGTTCATATCAGCATTATCTTCTGGAATATTGCGAGCCAAAATGCCTAGTTACAAAAAACAGTACATCTTTTTTAAAAAATAATTAAATCACCAACACTTCCTTTAATTCAACATCTTCCTTCAGACTGTGCTTTTCCTCAGAGACTTCTATCACAAAAGTTTTGATTCTAGTTCAGACAACAGTCCTCAGCCCTTACTCCTCTGTCTTTATTCCATTTTACTGCCTCTTTGACTGTTCAAACTCTGCGCTATCATTTTTTTTCCCCCCCAACGCTAAATCCTAGAGCATTCCAAGTGCTGAACAGCAACCTCAAAAATGTGCTTTATAAGCATATAAGCATTGCTACCCTTTTAACGCTAAAACTGTCATTAAGGAGTTCATGGAGAGGGAAAGGGCACCTGCCGCTCATCAGCCAACAACACCAAAAGGCCATGAAACAACAGGAGCAAGAGAGGCTCTGCCTCCAGCTGAGCAGTGTAAGTGGCTGGCTTGGGTCCAGGAGCTTGGAGGAACATGCAGGTGACTGTCTGGCATGGAGAAAGCAACACCCCAGTCCTGGGTTCAAGGCTGTCACAGGAGATTGCCTCCAGCCCTCAGGTATGATGGGCAACAGGCTCCATTTGAAGGATCTCAAGCACAGTAAGAGGAGATGAAAAAGCAGATGGTTTAATGTCCAGATTGACCGACTATCAGACATCTTCCCTGCTGAGGAGGGGCTAAGGAAGATTAGACATGCAGAAACTACCCACTACAGACTAAGCTGTGACGTTCCTTATGCTGTGCACCAGTCTCATCCACAGGTTAAATTCAGTGGACTCTCTCCTGAACAGGTCTGAAATGGAGTCTGCAAAGAACGTGCAAAGGCATTTGCAGAGAAGGCCTATTACTTGTAGCCCTGGGGAGGAAAAGCTCTAACTGCAGAGATGCCAGTATAGCAACAGAGGAAGTAATTCAGCCACGGTGCACTTCTCCACCCTGCGCTTTTCACCTCTCCTTCTGTTGCTAGAGCAAATCTGTTTTCATTACCCAGGTCTTCCACCCAACCCTTAAAAAGACATCTGTCAACCCCTTCTTCCCACCCTCACTGCCCATGGATTTCTTTTTTAGACTGAAAATATATTAGCAGAAACATACCAGCATGCACTGCAGGATGAAGGGTTTTCACACGTCCACCTAACATCTCAGGGAATCCCGTCAGGTCCGAAACATCTCTGCTCAACGAGAAAACACAGCACAATAATAGATGTGCCATACCGCCTTAATCTATAGGTTGAATGTTTATTATCCCCATCAGGGCAGCAACTTAGATCTACTGGCAATGTCGGTTTACTGGAAGGAGATGTAAAACCTAGGAGTTTCGAAGGCAGCGAAGTGGGGAAATAAACCTAGCTTTCTTTTGGTCCATCTGCTAAAAAAATAATAATAAATCACCACCTTTCCATCAACAATAGGAAGAGTTTAGAGAGAAAACACATGCAGGATTTCTCTGAACATCAGTATCTTGTATCTCAGTAAGAACACAACATATGGAAGGTGTATTACTAAACTGCTAGGAAAAACCTATGCTGAGTGACAGAGTAGGATACATCCTTCAGAAGGCTGTGAAGTAGTTCTGAGATGAGGCATTCTATGTTAAGATAGATCTGACTGTTTTCATTACGGTTGGCATCCATCAACTACTTAGCAAAATGCTGCTAGGTACAGAAGGATTAGTAAAAACAGCCAAAATGTTGGTTTAATGCTCTCACTCTTCACAAGATAATGATCTGTATCTTATGCAAAAGCTACATCTGACAGAAGACAGAAAGGACACTGCTTTCTAGTGACCCAAAACAAAAAATTGTATAAATGTCACTACAAAACCCACCTATGCCGACGGGACAACATCTGCTTTTCCCAGGAATGAAAATAAAGTTCATGCTCAACTAAGCAGTACAGTTATTTCTCGAATATGCTGAAATAATCAAGATAAGCAAATCCCAAGTCAACATGGTTTATAAGAGAGAATGGAAGCCCACGCTCAGAAGATACAATACCTCACTACTCTTCTTCCCAGCTTAGCCAAAACATTAATTAAAAGTTTCACTGCTCCCTATGACTGCTTATGATCTCTGATCTAGTTGAAGATGTCCCTGCTTAACAAAGGGGGCTTGGACTAGATGACCTTTAAAGGTCCCTTCCAACTCAACACATTCTATGATGGTAAAGGAACAAGAAGCTGGAAAGGGGAGGGGAAATATGACCATCCTTTGCTCCAGGCTTCACTGATAACACAGCCAAGCAAAGAGGTTGGAGGGACGTGACCAAGTGCTGGATAACAGCGAGGACAGGGAGCACTGGAGGTGGTGTATGTTCATGCTCATGTGTCCCAGGGGCCTATCGCTGCATTCACTGGAAGCAAACAAGGAGTTATAGTCACCTGTCCTGCCAAATACTTGACAGATTTTTCATCACTGTACTGGAAATAGTTTTTATTTGGCTAGAGCTGCTTTTTTAATCACAGCATGGAAGAAACTGAAACAGATTTCCCCGGAATCACGGGTCAAAAGAGCCAGTGACTGTACAAGCCCCTCCTCGAACAGTGGATGCACAACACTTAAAAGGCTCTGCCTGAAAAAGGTGACCATCATGCTGGGAAAATTATATGTGACAAACGATCTCCAGTGAGCTTCAGCGTATTCCTGACACATGTCACCTTTCCTGTCCCAGGACCGGGCAAAAATCAGATTTCACCTGGCTGTGATGAGCCGCACCAGGGTCAGATTATGAATTTCAAGACAACTGATGGTCTTGCGGGAAAAATAACTGGCTCAAGGTAGACAAGGCATCATCTCCAATGCAAGGCTCCTGACATCTCTGTGTGCTGACCTGCACAGTGATACTCTTTGGCCTCAGTCAACCAACTTCAGGCCAAGAAAGCTGTGTAGTTTGCTCTGGGGCAGGTTTTTTTGGTTTTTTTTGGAAAGGCAGATTTGCTTGCAGACCAGTTTTCAATCATTTTTGCTCACAGATGGAGAAAGCAATTTAACCAACTTCAGGACCCAAATGAGCATTTTTGGTGGAGATCTATAGGAAAGTGTCTGTACCTGACAGGCAAGCCAGCATCCCTCAGGGATTTGGCTGTTCCTCCAGAGGCAATTAAACCCAGGCCGAGAGCGTTCAGACTCTTTGCAAATTCCACCAGGTTGGTCTTGTCAGAGACGCTAAGTAAAGCTAACAGAGGGGGGAAAAAGAGCACAAATATTTAGTTTTTAAAAGTGGAACAGAGAAAAAAAAACACAACAGGATTAAGAGACTGAAACACACTTTGTAAGTTCTATAACTTATGAATCTTCTCTGAGGCGAGGAAAGGCCTGACAAGGAGGTGACCGGGCCGGGGAGAGGATTGCTGACCACCAGGGCCTCAACTTCGTCACCTCCAACCCTGAGAAGGCCCCCCCGCTCCTCCTCCTCACCCCCGGACAAGCCGCCGTTTGCCTCCTGCCCCCCCACCGCCGCCTGCAGCGCCGCCGCTCCCGCCTCAGGGCGCCGAGCGCGGGGCACCCCCTCACCGTCCTTCCCGCTTCCCTCCCACTCCCAGGAGTTCAAACCCCTGGAAGCCAAGGTATAACCAGCCCGGAGGGAAAGAAGCGGGACACACACACACACCCCGCCTCAGGGCACGGGAACTACCGGGTTGGAAGCGGCGGCCCCGCTCCGAGACGAGCGGCACCCGGCCGCCCCTCGCCTTCCGGGGCCGCCCTGTTTAGGCTGAGCCCGGCAAACACGCCTCGGCCCGGCGACCCTGGCCCACCCGCCCGACGGCCATTTCGGGCTCACCCTCCCTATCCCCACAGCCCCCCGGCGGCTCCAACAGCCGCGACCGATGGTCGCTGCCGCCGCCACCACGGCGGGCGGGCGTTCGCAGCCCGACCCGGGCTGCCAGGGCCTCGCCGCCCCCGCGTTACCGAGCTGCTGCCGGGCGGCCATGGCGCCGTCGGTGGGTGCGCGCAGGCGGCGGCGGGAGGGCGGGAAGGAAAAGGGCGAGCGGCGGCGGCCCGGCGGGATTTGGGCGCCCGCTGCAGGGAGGGGCGGGGGCCGGAGGGGGCGGCCCTGACGGGGCGGGGGAATGGCGGGCAGGCGGCGGGGTGAGAAACGAGCGCGCTGAGCGTGTGCCAGGGGGCGTGGGGGACCTTAAAGATCATCGAGCTACAACGCCGTGCCCTGGGCAGGGACACCTCCCACCAGCCCAGGTTGTTCCAAGCCCCATCCAACCTGGCCTTGAACCCCTCCAGGGATGGGGCAGCCACAGCTTCTCTGGGCAACCTGGGCCAGGGGCTCACCACCCTCACAGTAAGAATTTCTTCCTGATACCTAATCTAAATCTCCCCTCTTTCAGTTTAAAACTGTTACCCCCTCATCCTATCACCATGCTCCCAGATAAAGAGTCCCTTCCCCATCCCTGCTGTAGGCCCCCTTTAGGTACTGGAAGGCCGCTATAAGGTCTCCCCGGAGCCTTCTCTTCTCCAAGCTGAACAACCCCAACTCTCTCAGCCTGTCCTCACAGCAGAGGTGCTCCAGCCTTCTCATCATCTCTGTGGCCTCCACTGGACCTGCTCCAACAGGTCCATGTCCTTTTTATGTTGGTGGCCCCAGAGCTGGACGCAGTACTCCCTGTGGGGTCTCACCAGAGCAGAGCAGAGGGGCAGAATGATCCCCCGTGACCCGCTGGCCACAGCAGATGTGTGGATGTGCGCAGGGTGCTGGTGTGGGGGAAAGGCATGCAAACAGGCATCATTGCCGGGGTGAGGAGGGGGATGCCCCCCTGGGGGGAGATACAGTCCCCAGTGGGGACAGGGTGGGTGGCCACAAGTGTGGTACCTGCAGGCCAAGCACCTTCAGGCCAGGGTACAGGTTTTTCTGGGGCCTCTTCAGTGACGGGAAACCCACCTTTCTCCGCAGGTGAAAAATGAGGTGTAGGTGAGGCAATACCTCATTGCAGTTAAAGGTGGTGCACTAAGGACAATTAATTTTTTCGCAGAAATACTCACTGGAATTTCGTCTGTGGAAAATCCTCTCGCAGAGCCCACAGTCTAACGATGAGCAAGAGCAAAGACAAAACACTTGTTTACCGAGTCTGAGGTAAAAAAATAATCTTGCAAATAGTAAAAAATGGCAAACATTTTGCAGGTATTGAGTCCAGCAAGCTAGGACCTGGTTGCCTTCATATAACATGCACGTCCCTGACTTGTTACCTCTGGGGTGGTGAGGGCCTGGTATACGGGTTTTGAACCAGGTCCGTAGGCGATAAAGCCAGCACGCGCAGGCCCCTGAGACACCCCTACGTTTTCATCGTCCACTCTAAGTATTCACTGCACACTTGCAGCTCCCAGAGTAGGCAGACTGCAGTAGACTCTCCACTTTCATTAAAAAAAAACAACAAAAGAACAAATAAATGAAAGTTTCTAGATCTTGCAGGCAAAAAGCTGGGAAGTGCAAAACCTGGAAGGCCCAGAAGCTTGGCTGTTTTGATTTGTGAATCTCTGGGCTTGGGCAATGTTGTCTGTGTAAGAAAGAGTCAAGCAAGGAATACTAAACACACTAAACAAACCCAGTATATGTATTACTCTTAGTAGCAGCTAGTGACAAGCAGTAATAAATTACTGTTCAGAAGTGTGGCTGGGGCCAAATGAAAATATACTGTTAAGTGGTACATGAGCACTATCATTATGAAAATACACACCTTTGAGAGAATAAAAGTTGTACAAAGAGTACAGGTCTGTACAGCTGAGGTGGGCTTTGGGGATGATTAATGTATGTGAAAGAAAATGAAAAATTTGAGAGAGCTCTGCGTATTTATCCAATGTTGGAGAGCAATTGCGTATTCTGGTGCAGCGCCTGGGAAGCCTGCCTGCTGTTTGTGAAGCCGGGTGTTTTGTGATGCTGCAGAAGCTGTGTTGAGCATGGGTGGCTATGTCACCCTATGCACAAGAGGACGGGGACACTGCTGCTTTCAGACAAACGGTCGGAGGGACGTTATCAATGTAAATAGTGGCATTTGCTTTTTTAGGTTCTCCAGCAGTTTGTTGTCCCTTGACACATGAGATGAGGTTTCTGTTTGCACAGGGGCTTGGGTGGCTGGAGGGCAGTTTGGGTTTTACCCCGTGTCCTCTCTTGGATTGAAGTCCAAGAAGGGGCGGTTTGGCTGTGTGCTAGAAGGGTGTATGGTTTTGGCTGTGACACATAATGTCCTGGTTTGGGGATGGCCATACAGGAAAAACAAACAGTCTGCCTCCCCCTAAATGTTTAGTTTTGCTTTATAGAGCTTAACTAATTAACTGGTTTTGGTGATGTTTAGAGGATATTAAAATATCCTGTGCACTGCTCATGTCCCATCATTTTCAATAGGATTGAGGTCTCACTTCAGTTTTTCTTGGTGTTTTAAACCATTGCAGAAGCTCATCTTGAGTCAAGAATGCAGTAACATCATATTGGAAATCATGGGAAGAGGTAAATACTAAAATTGCAAATACCAGATTAAGGTTATTTCTAAATCATACCGGGGCCTACATCCAAGAAAGAAAAATCGGGCTTAATTAGCAATGTACTCTGCTGTGTTAATAAAGAGAAGTAAAAAGAGGGTGAAGCTGAATAGAGGCATACAAAAGGGATGGCATTCCTGGTTTTGCGGTTGTCAAGACAATACCCTAGATTCCCTCTCTTGAGACTGTAGGGAGTAATAGCAATGCTTTCTACCTTGGCTGTGAGTCCCTATTGTAAGTCTGTTCTCTATTGTGTTTTTTTCCCATGTGGCACACCAAGAGGAGTGTAGAGAAAGCAGGTTAATTTGGCCATGTATTAATTTGTTAGGGTAGGAAGCCAACAAGCCGGGTTTCTCCAGCTCATACTGCAGCTGCTTGGGGTCTAGCGAAGGGGTGGGCTGGGCCTGGTGGTGGAGCAAGGAACACCCAGACGAAATGTAGGAAACCAAAGTACAAGTCTCTGTTTGGTCAGGTTTGGGGCAGCCTCGGCTTAAGAAATGAAGTGTCATCGGAGGTGAGTGTTAACAGCAGTGGTCTCATCTGGATCGGCCCTAGCCCACTAAATGCGTCTCCTTGCTATAAGGCTGCTTTGGAAAAGCACGATATTGTGGGCAGCTCTGCCTGTATAAAAACAATCTTCAACTTTGAAATTCTTCTTCGTATCAAGTTTATTTTCCTTAACCCGGCCCTCATATACCTCCCCATGCCCTATTCATATACAAGCAACCCCTTGCCTCTTTTATGCTCTTTTCTGAGCTGCCTTCAAGCAGAGATTGCATTGTCTCAGCATGGTGGTATTTAGCATGATGTAGGACAAATACATACATCTCTGTCCTGCCCAAACTCCTGTTTTCTTTACTGACAGTTATTTAAATGGGAAGCAAGGAAGTATAAATGAGAAAGACGTTATATTCACAAGGGGCACTGCTGTCATCTGCATTGTTCTGGTATTGGGTATCCTCCTTCAGGACACTGTTTGCCGGACACTGGGCCTCAATTTCTCCAGTCTAACAGAGACCACAGTCTTGCAAGCACTTGTATATACCCCTACGCTCAGTATTATGGGATTACTTACCACAAAATTGAGAACTCTTGAAGGTGCATGCTCAAGCAGGCTTCAAATGCCTCATCTCAAATGTTACACAACAGTAGAGATGGGAGTGAAATTTAATACAGGCTATTTCTCAATCAATAGTGCTATATGCAGTCTTTTGGTTTATCTGCTTTTTTGCTTTAAGCGTTCATGAGAACTGCAGGGTGAAGTCTTTTTGGTGTATTCCAGGAGAAAAAGAGCTGCTAAGTATTGCTCTGTTGAACTTTGAAAGCTGCGTCACACTGCCCATGCCACTTGCCACCAGTTACCAAATCTCTGGGGTAACGCCAGCAGCTGAGCTGATGAACAGGCGAGCTGGGAGTACTCCACAATAACTGAGAGACTCGGGAGCTCCAATGCATTTTGAGTTTCTTTTACAACCCTTATCAGCTTGGAGCAGCTTTTGTTTCACTGTGTTCCTTGGAGGTCCCATTTAAATCACATACATGGGGCTGGCATGCTGTCTGTCGGCTGTCCTTGTAAATCCGTGATCAGGGTTCCACATAGTGGCAGAGATGTCGACTAGCCTATTAGCTAAGGTTCAGAGACACCAAAGAGCTTTGCATGTACAATTTGACCTGGGGTTTGAAGGTTACATCCCCTCTTCAAGCACCAACATAAGTGGTTGGGTTTCCCAAACCTTTGATATCACTAATGCTTTTCCTGTGAAAGGAACAGTTTCTTTGCAATAGAATAAATATTGCAGATTTCAACCTGAGTTATTCTCGTAACACTCTGGATTATGAATGAGACCCAAAGGTACATAAACCGAACAACAATTTATTTTCTGAATGTTCCCATTCCTTTCCCTACAGAGGTTTGTTCCTATCCAAGCATAGAAAGAATAATAATAATAAAAAGGTAAGAAATAGTTTCTCCTGCTGGTGAGTTGGTGCCTACTCTATTGTCTGAAACCCCCATGCAGTGAGACAATGAATCCCAGAGCATGAAACCCTGTATCAGTGGGTGAGGAAGCAGCCTGTGACATGTAAGCAAAGGGACAAAGTGGTGTCCTATGGAAAGGTTGTGTACCCTCAGAGCAGCCTCAGCTCAGCAAGGTGGAGGCAGTGGTGGTGGTACATTACTGATGAACAGGGTGCAGGTGTGGGAGGAAGATGGTGCTTGAAGGGTGTGACTGCACAGGTCTGTTTGTAATTGCAAGTATACGTTTTGCAGTTAAAAAACCCAAAAATCTCATCCACTTTGAGTTTCTTCATGTGCTCCTTTGAGCTATTCATATGAAAGGAAGAATTCCCATTGAAAACGGGGGGAAATGTTTTGGGCTTTGGGTATTTTTTTCTTGTGTGTAGTAGCAAAGAAACAACATTATCCTGAAATAATGCCAAGCTGTTTTACCTCTTCTCTAATTTGACTATTGAAATCACTGGCCCTTTCCCAGGGGAGCTGGTTTTATAGGTGTCTCCCTTCGCTCCCTGCGTTGGGTAACTGGGTGTCCCTTTGGGTGAGGAGGCTGCTGCTGGGAGAGCAGCCCTGCAGGGATGCTGCCCGTCTGTGCAGGGGACAGGCTCCCACTAGAGTGCGCTAGGACAGCTAAAATGGGGATGGTTTTCTTCTGGCATCAGAGTGGAACCATCAAAATGCCTACGTAAAACGAGGCACCTTTGATTCTAAACCAGGGAATCTGGCTAGCTTCCCCATCTTTTGGCTACAGTTCCCTCGCGTGAGGCTGATCAGTGCTGCAAAGCCAGCTGTAGCTGCCTGAGCGCACTGAGGCTTCGGCTGAGCCAGGTGCTGTGAAAGACCTTGTGGAAGGCTCCCCCCTGTACACAGAGGGCAGGGAGAAGCTTTGTTCTGAAGGCTTTTATTTAACTTGTCTCATCTCACAGCCCCCTTGTTTTAGCTTATTGCTCTGTATGACAGGGGAAGTGGGAATCTGTGTTGTACTTTGACACAGACAGGAGTCCATCTCAAGGTCCTGTTAATGGCCTTCTACTATCCTTTGTGCATTTCAAAACCACCCCTAACAAATTTGCCCATCGTCACACGGGAATTTTCTGCCTCAGCCAGAACTTGAACCCAGGCTCCCAGACCCTAGCCCTTGTCTACTATCCTCCTTTGCCTCATGTTTACTTAATTAGCCAGCTGGAGCGTAATGCCTTTCATGATCTACGGCCTAATACATAAAGATGACAGTGACATGAATCTTGGCTTAGGATTCAATTTGCATGTTAATTCATTGTGGTTCCCCAGATATTTGTAATTTGCTCCGACAGGATCTGGGAGATGCTGAAATGCTGCCTGGGTGGGGTGTTCTCCCGTGTCCCAAGCGAGAGCCTGGAGGGATAGGTGACATAGTTTTACTGTCCACCAGACATCACGTGTTGTAGAGCATGGGGCATCCACAGCAAAAATGAAAGCAGATTGCCATTGAGGAGTTCTTAATACACAATGCAACTAGAGACAAGGCTGATTATAAAGAGTCGAGATGCATCTGGAAATCAGTGAAGCCTGGCGAGAGAGCCTGCGATGGATTAAGGAGTGCAGGCATTTTGTATAGCAACCCAGCCTCAGTCATCTTTGCTTCACAAAGTCCATGTGAGACTTGTCTGGGGAAGAGAGAGGCTCTGGAGACAGGGAGGAAACAGTAATTTCCCTGAGGGGCAGACGAGCCCATGTTGGCTGTGAAGGGTTTAGGCACAAACCCCGTCACTCTGTTCCATCAAACTTTCTGCTCATCTTTCTGTCTAATATCCAGGAGCTGTCTTAAAGGGAAGGACAGATGCCGTGAGCCTGTATTCATTTCCAGCTCACTGGGGGACCCAGGAAACCCTGTCCGATTGCTAACAGCCTCATAGGAGACCTGACGGAAAATGCAGAGCTGCCATTTTGCAGGATGCCTGAAGAGACAGCAGCTTGCCAAAGATGGCCCGAGGAAGCTCTCCTGGAACGGCAGTCTTAGATGGTTATTTATGTGTGTTGCATTAGAGCTAACTGTGATCCAGACCTCAGAGAGCCAGGATATAGGATAAAACAGGATCTTGCCGCCAAGACCTTGTGATATGAATAGAAATCATGGCCAAATAGGAGCATGGAAAAAGATGGCAAAGAGTTGTACAAAGAGACATGTCCAGCATAATACAGCAGTCTGTGCCACAGCCAGCGAAGGCTTGGAGCAGCCTCTAACGAGCAGTTGTTTTTATTCCAATAGAAGATGCTTTTAGTTGCAGCAAATCATCCATTTTCAGATTTTGCTGATTTTACACATGGTCTAATTTTAACAATTAAAAAAAAACAGAAGGAGAGAGAGAGTGAGTGAAATGTTTTTTCATAAATCACTTACTCCTTTTTTTTTTCCCCTCCCAAGAAACTGGAGCAGGGCACTGTATTTTGACCTTAGAAACATGGATAACATTTTAATGAAGAATTGTGGAGGGAAAAAGAAAGAAAATAAATGTTGTTTCTTTTCTGTGTTCGAAACTCGATGGCTTTGGAATCCCCAGGAGTTTCTTGTGCTTTCTGAAAGGCTGTTGTCCTGTATGCCCTGCATTCATAATCAGTTGTGGCTCCATCTTTCAGTTCTGACCTTCCTTGCTCAGAGTCTCCAGTCGCAACAGGACAAATTCTGGCTTTTCAAAACCATCTCACTGAAGTTTTGTGGCTAGGGATGACTAGAAAAGGAAGGGTTTTATTCATCAGAAAACATCATTAAATCAAACCCTTTTATTTTTCACCTCAGTCAAAGCCAAGTTTTTCAGCTTTTCATTAAAAAACAAGTGTTTGAAACCGATCAGGAAGCCTTAAAATGAACATTTCCAAGTTCTAGAGTAAACAATGTCATTTTCCAGATGATATTTTTCAGACAAATAGGATTTAGTCATGTAGTCATTCCATTAACCAGGGTCCCCAGGAAAACTTTCGAGCAGGTTTTGCCCAGCTCCAGATTTGGGAAATGCAAGTTCTGCTTCCTGCGTGATAATCTCGTGCAAATTAAGTGTGTGGGGTTTGTGTTTCCCTGCATGCGAACAGGGGGCAATAACACGTGTCCGCCTGTGCAGCGCAGTTGAAAGCTATTGATGAAAAGCCGCAGGCAGGACTGAGTTACATTAATCGTAGGCACAGGCTCTGCCGCGTGGATGTGGCAAATCCACCTGTAAGAGGCAGGGAGCCTTCAGGATGAGGATGACAAATACTACCCCTCATTAGGCAGAGCTGAGGCGGGTACTAATTACCCGGGAGCTGCAGAGTCGCGATGCTGGTGGTTCCTGCCGGCATGCAAGCTGTGTCCTGACTTACTTGTTGGTTCCTGCAGATCAGCAGCGAGGAAGGTGGCTGGGTCCGACCCCTCTAGGGTGAGAGCAGGATTAGCGTTGGCCTTGCGGTAGTGCACCTTTCCTTCGCGCTAGCTTGCAGTTGTCTCCGTACATTTCGGGTGTTGAAACTGGGACTCTGTGGCCATCTCTGCTCAGTGGCTCTCATTCTGGAATCACTGGAGCATCAGTTGTACTTCAATTGTATGGCGAGTTGGGGTGGGGAAGCATTATAATGTTCATTTAAAGGATATTTGTTATTGTGTTTTTCAAAGTGAATTAGACTCTGCTTTTCTAGCAACTGATTTCTGTTGGGATGTTAACCCTCTGTGTATCCACAGGCTGTTATAGATTGAATTTTGTGGACATAGGCACTCGAAATTTCAGTGGCAAGGAGGAACAAGAGGGGGACAGAGCAGAAAACAGGGCTCTCGGAAAACAGTCATTATCATCAAGTTTTATTTTGTCATGGATCCGATCATGGGAAGTGCACATGTCAGTCCTCAGTCACGCTCGGAGAACAGCAGCGGTCCTTTGACAGGGTTCAGGTTAGTCATCATACAGCTCCCAATGGACGCCGTCTCTGGGCAGGCAGGAGGTACTGCTGGCTTTACGTGTCTGCTGGCTGGGAGAGAGAGTCCCCTGAGCAGCCAAATGACACCCAACAGGCAGAGCTGTTTTCCTGGGCTAAATTAACACATGCACGGGGGTGACAATTTTGGCCCCATGTGAGTTCGGTGGTAAAAACTGTGCCTGGGACTCAGGCCAAGGCAGCAGCGCCAGAGGGAACTTAATGGGACTTCCTGCTTTCAGCTGTGTTCTTCAATTTACCTAACTAATGTTTTCTCCAGCCCTGTTTTTTAATTAATGATAATATCATTAATCACATAACTATGGACTCATCCTATTGTCTTATAAGACACAGGTGACTAATAAGGACAGAGTAACACTTCAGTTTATTTTGCTGTGTTTTATTGACTGATTTACTGTAATTGAAAAGAAGCAAACATGCTGGGGACAGAATTCCTGAAACACAAAATTTTGCAGACAATAAGCAACATTTAGTTATCTCTGGAGAGCAGGATTTTTTTTATTTATTTACACTGTTTTTCACATACACACCTTGTCAGAACCTGGAAAAAGACTTGCTTAGGTCTGATCACGTCCATTTAACTCATCTCAGTAGCGCACATTGGCATTATAAGAAACACGTTGGAGAGGAACAATTTCTCCAGGCAAGAGGCAGTTTAATCATGATGGGTCAGATAGAAATCTTTTAAATGTAACACGGGGAGTTCTTCTGTTATAGATTAACTCCTACAAGGGGCTGAAATCCCAGTGTTAGGCAGCATGAAATCCCACTGATGCCATAAACCATAGCAAGGAGCACACTGAGACTAGGAGTTAAGAAATACACGTGCTTTAATCACGTGAAATGGTTTTTACTCCTGGCTTAATGTTAGAGACTCAGGTCTAATGTTATAGTTTGGGGAAAGGATGGTTAATTCTTCACATCCTGTCTTTTTGTTCAGTTTTGACTGAACAAGCAAGACGTTTGACACGTTTAAGCAAGGCGTTTGACATGGTCTCCCACAGCATCCTCACAGGGAAGCTTAGGAAGAGTGGGCTTGATGAATGGACAGTAAGGTGGATAGAAAACTGGTTGAAAGACAGAGCTCAGAGGGTAGTGATTAGGGGCACAGAGTCTAGTTGGAGGTCAGTGACAAGTGGTGTTCCCCAGGGGTCAGTACTGGGTCCAGTCCTCTTCAATATATTCATCAATGACCTGGATGAGGGGATAGAGTGCATCCTCAGCAAGTTTGCTGATGACACAAAGCTGGGGGGGGGTGGCTGACACACCAGAAGGCTGCGCTGCCATACAGAGAGACCTGGACAGGCTGGAGAGTTGGGCAAAGAGGAACCTTATGAAATTCAATAAGGGCAAGTGTAGGGTGCTGCACCTGGGGAGGAATAACCCCATGCACCAGGGCAGGCTGGGGGCTGACCTCCTGGAGAGCAGCTCGGTGGAAAGAGACCTGGGAGTCCTGGTGGACAACAGGATGACCATGAGCCAGCAATGTGCCCTTGTGGCCAAAAAGGCCAATGGCATCCTGGGGGGCATCAAGAAGAGTGTGGCCAGCAGGTGGAGGGAGGTGATCCTCCCCCTCTGCCCTGCCCTGGTGAGGCCGCACCTGGAGTACTGGGTCCAGTTCTGGGCTCCCCGGTTCAAGAGGGACAGGGAACTGCTGGAGAGGGGACAGCAAAGGGCTACCAAGATGATGAGGGGAACTCGAACACCTCTCTTATGAGGAAAGGCTGAGGGATTTGGGTCTCTTCAGTCTGGAAAAAAGACAGCTGAGGGGGGATCTTATCAACACTTATAAATACTTAAAGGGTGGGTGTCAGGAGGATGGGGCCAGGCTCTTTTCAGTGGTGCCTGGCAACAGGACAAGAGGTAACGGGCACAAACTTGAACATAGGAAGTTCCACCTAAACATGAGGAGGAACTTCTTTCCTGTGAGGGTGGCAGAGCCCTGGCACAGGCTGCCCAGAGAGGTGGTGGAGTCTCCGTCTCTGGAGACATTCCAAACCCGCCTGGACACGTTCCTGTGCAACCTGCTGTAGGTGACCCTGCTCTGGCAGGGGGGTTGGACTAGATGATCTCTAGAGGTCCCTTCCAACCCTATGATTCTATGATTCTATGACATTTCTTTGCCTAAATCCTTCTTTACTGATACACTGTTCCTAATTTTACTGGATCATCAGCATCATCCCATCTGGGGCCTACAGGAGGGATGGGGAGGGACTCTTTATCTGGGAGTGTAATGATAGGATGAGAGGTAATGGATTTAAACTGAAAGAGGGGAGATTCAGATGAGATACTAGGAAGAAATTCTTTGCTGTGAGGGCGGTGAGACCCTGGCCCAGGTTGCCCAGAGAAGCTGTGGCTGCCTCATCCCTGGAGGTGTTCAAGGCCAGGCTGCACAGGGCTTTGAGTGGTTTGGATTTTTTTCTGACAATGATGACTCTTGGTGGTATGATTTTTGGATATTTTTTTTTTTTTCATAAAATGAAGCTCTAGTTCAGTTACTGCAGAAAATGGAAAGTTGCAACTCAAAGTTGCATGAAGGTTGAAAACTAGAAGGCAGACATTCAGAATATATGGAGTGTTTTTATAAACCCGTTAATTTTCAAGCCAGTTTCACAGTTTCCAAGCCTAACTTGAAAGTTTTGAGTGTTTGGGGTAGGCAGTACAACACAAACAATATCCATTTCAAACACGTGTGCAGCCACAAGCTTCTCATTGTTGGCACTGTGAAAACATTGCTATTTCTCCTACAGCTAATATAATGTAATATTGTTGATACTGGTTTGATGTTCCAGTTTGAGCTGTGTCATGCAATGCACCAGTTTTGTTTTCATCTTGCTACTCATTTCTTTTACTTCCACCTGGCAGCTGAAATACTACAGCCCTCTGAGCTTGCTTTACTGTTTTCCCCTGATTTTCAGTTGTGCTCAGATCAGCACTTAGTCATCTTTGCAGTCCTTGCCTTTCCCCCTTGTTCTCTTCTCTACGACATCATTAAAATTTTTTTGCACAGGATATTTATGAACTTCTGCACTCAGTAACGATGGGCCAGCCTGTCTTTTGAAATTTCCCCCATCAGTTCTCCACCTTGACATCTTCTGCAGCCTGCCATTCCTTAGCATTAATTTCTGTCACTTCCCCTGATTATTCAAGAAGAAATTCTGATTAAGCAATAAATGCTGGGCTGTCCATCATTTTATGCCAGTCAGAAGTTACCTGGTGCTTCTCAGCCTGTAAGGCACAGATTGTCCTTAATCAACTGAAGTGAGACATGGGTAAAAGAGCTAAAGACCTGATTTCCATTGCCATCCATTTGCGATCCTGTCTAACACTATGGAAGAATGGCAGAGCCATTGTAAGTGCCATGTAACAGTGCAGCACAGCTGATTAAAAACCTGCAAAGCTCAGGTGGTTTCACAAAAGTCCTGTCAGTCAGCTTTCATTTGATTTCAGGTCTTATTTTCATTTATTTACAGTATCGCCCATTATGTGTAGAGTGTTTGCTAAACACTGAAGAATAATGGCCCTGTCCCACGTAGTTGACAGCAGAAGGGCTGACAAAGGGAAGGAATGCCGTAAAAGTGGTAATTTATGTATGAGTCATGCTTCCCAGCCAGCTGTGCTGATAAAAAATGGCCAGTTTTATGGGAAGGCTGGAAACCAACAACAACAAAATTACCTTTGTGAAAAAAAAAAAAACCAAAATATTTGGACCAGCACTTGATTAAAGATGACTTATTGCCGACAGCGCAGGGAAGGGAGTCCTGGAGAGGCATTTAGATTTATCAGATGCAAGCCTGTGTAGGGGAAGATGTTTCTGGCATAGACACCTGCACCTAAGACAATGTGGAGATAGCAGCAGCAGATCTTGCCTACGACACAGAAAAAGCTGATAAGGAAGCAGGAAAACAGTATATAGTAAGTGTGAGAGATGAGAATTGGTAAGGCAGGGGTGGAGTTAAGAGCTAAGGGAAGTTGGTGAGGCAGGGGATGAAGTGATTGGAGGTAGTTTTTTGGCAAATTGCCCCTATCCACCTAATGCAGAGAATTCTGTGGGAAGGTTTGTGTTTTCATCCACCAGCATGACTTGGGTCTGGCTTTGCTCCGCTCAGAGGCAATGCCGGACTCCTATTGATTCATGAGAGCCTTAGAAATCAAAGAAAACTTGCTGTGGCAACTGGCTAATTCAATAAAAGCATTGATTTCTCTGGCTGAACAATTAAAGAGCGTGAATGCAGTGTAGCTGATTTCTGTCTCTGAATTAATGTAACAAATGATCATTGATTCAAGTGAGAGGAAACTGTACCCCAAAGGGAAGGACCTTCCATATTAAAAAATCCCTCAGCCTATGTGAGTTGGTCTTTAATGTGCCACAGATAGAGCTAGTTACCATTCACTGGGAACCCTTTGCCTGCATTTCACTACTTAACCTGTCACTGTTGGAGAATACTCTTGGGTTCTGCATCAACAGCCATGGAAGAGTCTGGGGTTTGTCTGAAACACTGTGTTTATCAGCCAGCATTGCTATGGAGAGTTTGAGAGTCACTCTTTTGTACCTGCAGAGCAAAAGGCAGCTTACAGCCATGTTTGTCTGTACTTGGCACAGCTGAGCTGTCTGTGCCTGATGGTTATTGTAAAACAAAACCAGTCTTCATGTTCATATTTTTCTTCCTTTAATTCTCCAGCAACTGAGAAAGGGTTTCCCTGAGCCACAGCACAGCAGCACCAGTCTGTAGGTTGTTTCAGCCACTTCAGAAAATGGGAGGAGAAAAATCTCTGCATCTTCTCTGCCTTTCCTTCTTACACAGCTCCTGGTTTCTCATGGACATAAAACCAAATACCATACCTGCATCCCCACTGCAGGTAATGGGAGCAGGCACCTGGACACATTTGTGCCAGGGTAAATCTGAAGGTGCCTCATCTCTGCCCTTTGCAGTATGCATCCGTTGGTTAGCAGGTCTTGGGAGTTTGTTGGCTGGGTCCTCCTCACCTCGCAGAGCAGCCAAGGTAAAGGCAGACACAGAGAGACAAGGATAATCCCAGGAAGGGGATGCAGGAGGCCATGGAGTTCAAAACAGGTAGTGGGAGCACCTCATAGCGTCACCTCAGGTGAATGGCACTAGTTTTCCCCTGGGTTTGAGACAACTGTCCCTTCCCCCACTGTGAGGAAGATGCTTTGAGCCCCACATCTATAAAAAAGGAACTTCTCAAAGCACTCACGATACCTGAGAACGGGCCCTGATATTTTCAGGGCTGCTGGGTAGTTGCAAACTTAGGTTATAGCTTAATGCTTTGCTGCACTGACTCAGGAGTCAGCGCCTGATGCAGTATGATGACACTTCTTTCATAGGCAACCCAATTGCCACTGTCCATTTGTAAACCACTTTTGCCTGTTAAGATGAACTTTAACAGTCTTGAGGCACATGTCTGAAACTTAAACTAACGGCACCACAGAAGCCCTGGCAGATCAGACTGCAGGGTTCCCAGCTGCCGACAAGACCATCCACCGAGGGTGACTGGCCTCACAGCAGGGAACACATCCCCGTGTCCCCAGCTCCTAATTTGCAAGACTGGCCAGTGTATATGGGCTGCCAGCGGAGGCAGGTGCCATGGGCATGCTGCAGCACTGGAGCAGAGGCTTCTGCTGTTCCCTGCTAGGGATGGTAACTTGGAGTGCAGAGGCAGGACAGGCAGTGACATTTAGCAGCTACTCTTGTTTGCGTCAGTGTACGAGAGTCAGGGCACTGACCTGGGGAATGTCTCTATTCCACATTGATCCATGGGCTTTGACGCAGAGCAGACTCGCCTCGATAACGGATGACCTGCCAGAGATAACCATCTCCTATCATCACCTTGCAACAGTAAGCCGCTGCTTCTGTGCTTGATGTCTTTTTTTTTCCTTTTTTTTTTTTTTTGGTAGCCTGCACCTGCAATAGAGATGTTCTGAGAGGCCCCAGAAGACACAGGGCTCCTTTTGGTCTTCATCCCAGCAGCAGGACTTAAGAGGTGTGATAAGAGTTGTGGAGCAGGATGCTCAATGCTAGAGGGGAGGAGGGATGTTGTGATCAGCCACCAGGATAAAAATGAAGCTGGTTTACAACGTAGCCTGATAGAAAGTGGCTGTTAGAAAAATGTGTCTATTAAAAGGTCAGATGTGGTTTTGCGTTTGGACTTATACTCGCACAAGCTGGTAAATGATATGTAATGAATACCTTGCTAGGTTAATTTTGTCTATTTGGGGTTGCCATGAACAGCCCTTTAGAAAATCAGTTTTCTCAGAGAATGCCAAGTTGCTGGTTGTTAGTATTTCTGCAAATAACACTGAATCTGTAACTTGTTTTAGAGAAGCTTGTTGCAATATTAGGTGGCCAAATTTGGAGTGTTAACTGGATAGATAGGTACATAGTGTGCTTCTCTTCACTGATCATGGGAGCATAACCCTTAGAATCAAATTTCGCATGTGCAACGGGCAGAGGGAAGAACACAAGTTCAGTTTTCACTCCATGCCATTAAAAAATGGTGACATCATTATGTGGTCGTCCTGATGTCCGTGTCTATTTAGAATTTATGTTTTTCAGTATTTCTTGCAGTTGTGAGGGCTGAAAATGGATCTTTTGCTTTAAGGAAAGATAGTACTCTCACTTACACCCCAGATCCGGGAACATTAGGGCAAAATGGAATACCTGAGAGCACCAAACCGCAAATGTTCTTTCAGAATAAAGCACAAGGTTTTCTCCCAGTAAACTGTCAGTGCTCCTGCTGGAAGTGTGGAGCACTTGCTGAAAGGCTCTATGAAAAGCGCCAGACAGACTTGTTTAAAATTTCAGATACACATTTACAGACTTAGAACTTTTTCCCCAGTAGTAACATAGCTCCACACTTGTAACTGCTGGTAGCTGTCACAGAAGCTTTTTGTTTCCTAGGAAAAAGTACCAGAGGCAACAGTGGTACATTCAAGAGAGCTTTGATGCAGAATGTTCAAAAGCATGATTCCTATTCCTTCTCCAAAGCCTGGACCCCAGAAACCTTCCTCGACCTCTTGCAGGTATGAAACAGTCCCACATGGGCTTTGGCGCTCTTCTTCGTAGCGTTCTTCCATGTCCTCCCCACATGCACCAAACAGCCAGCTGAAATGTTACCAGCAACGCTTTGTTCTGTGGATGGATTTTGATTATTAATAAGATGGTCAGGAAGAATGGGACTATTTCATGTCTCGTCAAAGCAGCACAAGTAGGATGCTGCTTTTATGAGACTTGCCACTGCCCCTCCCTCCTCTAGATCATCTCTTTCAAGTGCCTGAGCGGGATAGAGGTGACAGTCTGCTTCACGAAGAGCTGTAACGGCATTAAAACAGCTCAGGAAGTAGTTTACAAACAGCAAAGAGAAAACTCAGAGACAGAATGAAAAAGAGCAAAAAAAAAAGGAACTGATTGCTATTTTAAGTTCAATTTCCCTTACCTTCCAAGTGGGCATTCCAGCATGAGTACATTAAATTCACGTATTACTCAACAGCCAGGGCTATTTAGCAATAAAGACCTCTGGCACTGAAAGAGACTCAAAACAAATCTTTCCAGCCAGCAATAAAATGCAAGGAGTGTCATGCTTAAGATCACTGGGTCGCGTAGCTTGTTAAGGCAAGAGGCTGAAGGCTGATTTGTGCAATCACTGCAAATGATGTCGTCCTGCGACACACTCACTGTCATAGATAACCGCCTTGGAGATTAAATACAGTCCTACAAATGCAGTTCTCTAGCCACAGTAAATTTAATTGTGCACGCACACACACACACAGAACATGAGTGCTTTTTGAAACTTGATCCAGGCTGCATTTGGTTTTGGAATTGGTTTTATAGCTGTTGATTGTTGTCCATGGAAAAAAAATAACTGTTGTGCGTCCCAGAAATTGAGGGAAAAAAAGGCTGAAAGCCGATGCATGCAACAGAGTCTTGTCTGGACGTCCCCAACTTCCAGTCCAGGGCAAAGTAAGAAGGCAGTGCAGGGTTTTCACATTTTCTCGTGTAAAAAGGAGAAGATGCCTGACTCCACGGCTTGCCTGAGATTTGAATAATGAAATGGTTCTAACTAATGTTTATATTAAGGTTTGACTTCTGCGGTGCTTTGCATTGCATCCACAGCATGCAAAGTGCCATCCTGCCATCAAGGAGAAGCCTCTGGCTCCACAATCCGGAGCCCCAGTTCCTGCAAGGATGCCATCGCAGGCTTTTCTTACCCCGTGCGGGTAGCTGTTCCACATTAAAGTTGTCTGTGGCGTTAAGCATGTGTATAAATGACTGTAGAAGTGGGGCTTTGGGATATTTAAGGACTATGAATTTTAAGATGGTTTCTTCTGAGGATTTTGCAGGCAGATGTGCCTGCCCTTCCCATACTCCAGCTCTGGAAATGTGTCCATAGTTAGCTGATACACCATGCCTCTCACCATGGCTGGATTTGCATTGTTCCTGCTCAGCTTAGAGCAGAAGGAGAGGTCAGGTCTGTGTTATTGATGATGGCTGAGCTACCCGCACCATGGTGGGAGTCCCAGCTTTGGTCTCTCTTCAGCAGCAGGGAGCGGGGTGATGGGAGAGTGACTCAGTGCCCCTAAGCTGGCTGCACGCACTGAAACAATCTATGGAAACGGCCTCTGCTACAAGAAAGCACCTAAATGTAGTGTCATCAAAGCTATTTTAGTACCAAGTGAAAGAAGAGGCCCTCAAATTACCTAATATTCAGGGGTCTGAACATACTTAACTCTAAGCATTGCAGCCACCGCTATGCGTGCATCTGAAAGTCAAGGGAATCTTTGGGACTCTTCCATATTCAAGGAAGCGTGCTGCCGAAACTGCCTATGCTCTCACCCCAGAGCGTGTGGGGATTATTCCACCTTCTCACACGCATAAGAGTTTTTTGCCAAAATCTACCTCCCTTTGCCAAAACATTGTTTAACAAGGATTTTTTTGAATTAAGATTTTCATCAACTTTCCCGTGAAATTTAAGATACTTCACTGTCAAAAACCATGGTCCATTTGGATGACTTGTAAGAAATTGCATCAAAGTGACATGAATATATGGGACTGAGCGAGTCTCTGTAAATACCAGTGGTGTAGGAACAGAGTGTTTTACATGAATGGGCCCCCAAGGCTCTTGCCTGTCTCAAAATGATACGTTCTTGGGCAACTTTTGTGTCCAAAGCAATGTGAAAATAGTCATGCAGCTCAAAATTCCTTGCAATATTTTATTCCATTGCTAGCCTAGCCTTTTTCCAAATTCATCTGTGCCTAACTCACTTCATGTAAATGCAGGAGACAAAATGTTTGTTCTACGATAGCTGGAGTAGTCATGCAAGCCAGTGTCTAGATATCACGGACTCCTCAATATTGCTATTCTTAAGAGGAGAAATTTTTCTTATGGGGGACAAGTTGATCTGTTGGTTGATGATTTCTGCCATTACATGTTATGTTATTTGCGCTCTCTAGGTTTCTTCATACAAGTTAAACAGCCTGCACTGGTGAGCAGGTTAATGCCTTGCTATGTTGTCTGACTGACACTGGATATTATCTCCACAGTTATCCTCTGGTCTAACTTCTAGGAAGAAGTTATATCCCAGATAAATATCACTATCCAATTTCCCCTCAGAAGTCCTTACTGCTGCCTTTGAATTATCAGAATGGCACAAACTGAGGCTTGTTCACCCATTTCTAGTGAGATACAAGTATACATCTATGTATATTATAGTTTGTCTTGAAACTAGTTTTGGAAAAGAAGGCATCAGCTAGTTCCTTTCAAGGGGTTACATAGGTCAGTGTCTACACAGAGTGCACTCTCTCATGCTGTTTTTTCCTCAAGCAGACATCTTGTGCTACTTCTGTTTTCTTGGAGGCCATGAATGTTGCTTCCAGTGCATCATGAAATGTCTCATTATTAAGTAATTAGAGAATGGTTTTTATAAGCATTTTTACTGTAAAGAGCCCCAATTATTATTATTATTATTACCTTCTGGCAATGGAGGGGAAGACACTGATGAATCCTCTTTTGATGTCTGTTGAAACAAGCTGAAGAAAAAGGGCAGACCTTTGGATTCTAAATAATAATACTATCCGTAAATAATAAAGCTCTTCAGGGCCCTTTGTAGGCAGACTGTAACTTCCTGCCGAAAGGTATTCATCTTCATGCACAGGCACAGTGTCTGGTCCTGTGCTTCTCTCTTGCCTGTGGTTCAGGTGCATCTCATGGCTATAAATTTCTTACAGAACACAGTTCTTATTGTGGTAGTTGTAATGGCATCCAAAAGGATGCACATCTGGGGTTTTTTTCTGGACAGAAATTTTTTTTGGGCAAGAAAAAAAACCCCAAGAACCAACAAACAAGGTAATTTGAGATTTCCAGACATACAGACTCGAGAGAAGACTACAATTCTGCCCCAGTTCTGCGACTTGGTAGCTGCAAAACCCAGCAAGTCATTTGGGATGGCTTGGACTTTGGACTAAGGACCCCAGAATATAGTCACGAAGCCACCTTGCTAACACTGCCATCCAGAGGTCCTGGACTAATGGCTCTAGACAACTTGCTTTTCAGCTTTGCAGAGCACATATAGTAGGACCAGTACAACCAGGACCTGTCTGACCTGCTGAGCAGGTCCTACATGGTGGATCACTGTATGCCCACCAAGCATGGCCCGCTGTGGATGTGATCGACTATCTGTGGCTATCCAGAAGATGCTGGACTTGCTGTGCCCTTAGTGCAAGTCTGTCCAACACTACCTGAGTTTGACTTCTCTTTCTCTGTTCCAAACCCAAGAAAACTTCCATGTGATGGAAGCAGTCACAATATCAACTCCAGACTTTGTCTTGCTGTCATTTCTGTTTGGAAAATAAAACTGCAGCATGGGGTAAGGTAAATCAAGTGGTGAAAACTCTGTGAGGTATAAATCTAGAGTGGGATCTTGCCCATTTGGTCATTCAGGGATGGGCATATCATAGCTGAAGACCTCTGTGTGTATCAAGGGCAACTCCCAAGATAAGAACACATCACGAAACCAACTAGTGAGAGCGTACTGGCGGCAGGCAGCTGGGTAATTGCAAACTCTAGGTCTGCAGTTGAGGCCCCGGTACACAGCAGCACATCTTACAGCAACTCCCAGGGAGCCGCTGCCGTCCCCAGCACGTGTATCACGCCTGCTCCCCAGCTCTCCAGGGTACACGCTGCCTGCCTTGTGCTCAGACACATACGGATTTTGAAATACAGGCCGTAAACTCAGAGCATGCCTTATAATGAGCCCTTCTCATGGGCACTGCACTGCCTTCAGCCCAGTGAGTAAGATCAGAAAGCCTTCATGAAGGACCAGCTTGTTTTCTTTCAGGAAGGGTGCCGGGATGCCAGTCATTAGGGAAAGGAGGGGTGAGCACTCTCTCCCAGGCTGATTACTGAGCCTCAGGTTGAGCCACCCTCCCTCACCCATTGCCGATCTCCATTGTATGAGTCAGAGAATCAAACCCATTTTGGGGACATCTGTCTTTTATCAATGACCTGAAGAGGGAAAGGGGCTCTTTAACCTTTCCTTTGCTATAAATTAAGGAGCTCTCAAAAACAGTCTGTAGGTCAGCAAGCTTCTGTCCGTGCTCCTCCATCACTGCAGTGCTTGTATGAGATTGTTACAACACATATTTTTCTTCTACAGCAAGCAGGTTCCCAGCTACAGGAGGCTGACAGGCCTTGTGCAACTTGTCATTACTCATCAGCACTCCCTATGCTCGTTTAGATCTCAGGGTGTGGTTTTAATTAGCTGATTTTGTAATAACACCCAGATGACTTGGTGATGGATAGACACCCTAGAAACCTATTAAATAGGAGTGTAGTGACTCCTTGTCCTTAGAGCATTCTCTTAGATTGTTATTTGCTTCTAGAAATTGTGATGGTGTTTGTCCATCCTTCCCAATAGCTTCCCAAACTGTTGGCTGATTTCAGCCAGGTTATGCTGGTGGATAAATCCTACAGGAATTATCAGACCTGTAGATATTTCATAGAAACCTATAACCAGGTAGAAGAGAAAGAATAGTTTAAGTGCCTGGACTAAGAATCCTGTGCTTATTTAGGTAACAGAAAATTCCTGTGGGAAGGAGCATGTATGAATGCCCCAGCTATGGGGGGAAAAAACATTGCTTGCAACTCAGCTACTAAATCTGAGCAAACTGGACTATAAGTAGGTGTTTTATTATCCTATAATAACCTCAGTTTATGACTTCTGTTGCTACTTTTAAGTTCTCTTATCTCAGCAGCTTAGCGATGTCTTCCATTTTGCTAGGCTTCTGTGGTCTTCAGCATGTGTCAGCCAAGTCTCACGGGCTTTTGCTGAAGTTGCCTGGGGCTTTGAAGTGGTCTGCCATCAAAGTAGGTGCTTGGCCAAGGACTCTTTAGTATTTGATATCAGATACAGTCAGCTTTGTATATCCAAAGACTATATTGTTTGGAGCCAAACAAAGCTTTGCTTTGGTTATCTTTATAACACTGAGCAGGTTTTTGGTCTAGTTGGTTGCCTTTTGAAAAACTCATAAAATACCCTCTGTACAAGTTGAACTTTTGCTTTACCTCTGTTTCGGTGGGGTTTCATCGGGCTTATTTTTCGGTGGTGTCCTTAGGTCTGAAATAACAAGTTCTTCTCTAAACTTATGCAGTCAAGACCATCAGATATCTTCCTAAGAATGTCTTGCCCCATGTTGTGCGAGTTAGACAGCTGTTTGGTTAGCTGCAGTCATGTATACCTGACCTAGATGTGTATTTGGGTATTTCAGCCCACTATTTCAGGCTCTGTGGAAAGACGTCTGTCCCTACATAAGCCAGCCAGTCCCATTTTTATATGGGAGAAGCAAGAGGAGCTTTCTTTTTCAGTACTGGTGATCACTGCTCTGTTGACACTGGCTTCATGTTCTGTATTGCGGTATCTGTCAGGATATATGCTCTTGGTGTTTTTTCTTTCTGCTTTTTCAAGGCAATCAGCTGTGGAGCCAAACCTGCATTTATTATGTGACAAAGAAAAAACTTTGTTTCTAAATTCAGATATTTGAGGGTTTACCTTCCCATCGTGTGCAGAGGACTATAGTTAATTTTTACCTTAATACAATTTTAATCTTTCAGAAAATGTGCATTTCCATTGCATTCAGAATAGCACGCTCATGATACAGCTGTTGTCGCAAGTGGATCTTGCCTCTGCTGTTTCCTTATCCTTGCAGTCAGTCTGTCTTTAGGCCTCTTAATTTGGAAGCTGGTTTGTTGGAACTTTTTGGCAGCTCTGCTGACAGTTTCATTTGGAAAGCATGGTTGTCCCCAGCCTTGGAAATACCCATTGTTCTTTGCAAAGTCAAATCCACTTTTCACAGTGACCTTGCTTTGACCTTGTTATCAGTCTTACCATAAATAGTGTGATCTCCAATTAGTCCATCTGTCAGCTGCCCAGGTTCACGTGACAGGACATGAGTGTTGCCACGCAGGTTGGAAACTAGCTGAATGCACAAAGAATGATAAATGTTAGAGGATTTGGATGCTGGTAGCCGTCTCATATCTTGTTGCAAGCCTTGGCATTAGATCTGGACTTAACATTGTAAAAAATGTGGAGGAAGGGTTAAAGGACATACTAATGAAACTTGCAATGATATCATCTGCTTGCTCTTATAAAGCAAGGCTCTTGAGCAAAGTCGGCATTGAAACAGGCATGCCCACTGTTGCATCAGGCGATGCAACAGGATTTAGTGAGTTTGTGTAAATTAAAAGTTAGACCCTGGCCCCAAGAATAAAGATTTTGAGAAAGGGTGTTAATTAACAGGGCACTACACATCACCAACGGACCCCAAGTTGGTGGGCTTGAATACGTACTCCGAGGAGCTATACATTGCTGGGTTATTTGATGAGCAAGAGGGTGCAATAGAAGGGGTGCATGGCTCTCCTGGTGAACTTTTACTTTACCAGCGAGAGACTAAACTGGGGTTATTGGTGGCTGCCAGGATCTATCAGGAGTGACTGCCTTTCACTGTCCGTCGCTTGTCCCTGCAACTCTTTTTTTGTCTCACTTTAGTCCTGGTTCAGCATTGTGAGTGAATGGTATCACAGGATTTTGTAACTGGTGGAAAAGGGGCAGCGTGAAGCCTGCAAGCGGCCTGTGGCAAGGTAGGTGTGCAAGTGGGAGCCTCGCAAATAAAGCCCTCAGCTCCTGGGTGTGGTGGGAAATGATTCATGGACCTGTAGGTTTGCTAAGACCAGATGTAAATGAACGTGACCTTAGGACAAAATGAGTAGGGTAAAGGGCTGGTTGGTAAAACTGCACTTCTGAGCAGCAGCACCATGACTTTAAAGACAAAAGTTGCATTTCCCTACACTTCCCTAAATCTATTCCTGTAGAACGTTGTTGACATAAGAGGAAAAAACCCACTGATGAGCTCTTCTGAAAATCCTGTCCCAAATGTTATCAGCCTGTGGCGCCTCTAATTCACCTGCAGTTTCCACAGTGGCTAAAAATATTGCTGCCTCATTAGGATTTTTTGAGGGCTCTGACTTTTTTTCAAAAATGCTGAGTGGGAATCTCTCTAAAAACCATGCCTTGTTCAAGTGCCTGAAATTACACACCCAGGAAATGTCGAGGAATTTACCTTTGTAGGCTCCTGCTGTGCCTTTGGAAGGAATTTGGAGCAACCAGACCAGAGAGTATCTGCAGTCTCTCACTGGGGAATGCTGTGGGCTGCTCAGCAAAAGACTTTTCTATGATTTAGCAAATGGTGTTCCAGTTTGCACAAGTGTCTTATGCCATTTCAGCATCATCCGGCACTGTGTTGCCTAACGCTGCCAAGTCCTCAGGCAACTGCTTCTCTACCTGTAAGGAAGGTAGTGTTTTAAATTGGCTTTTAACTTTTACCTTCCTCGGTGCTGCAAGGGTGTGTGATGTTCTTCGATTCCTACTCATTCTGGTTTCAGAGCATCCTAAAACCTAGACTTGATTTGAAGGCCTGCCCTTTGATAGAGGGCTATGCCGTGAAAATGAGCAGCCAAAGGCTTTGAGCTGAAAATCAGTTGTACCTATTGCATGAAGATTTTTCGTGCTCTGTTCTGGTAGAAATGGTGACACTTGCATTTTGTAGTGCCTCGCTAGTGCATGTGACCGTAGCAAAGTGCCGTCTAGCAGTACGTGCAAGCGTGAACTTACCTTTCAGCAGATAGGTCTGCAGGTGCCCTACAGCTTGCAGATACGAGTGTGGGGCTGAAGTCTGCTCACTCAGCAGTCCTTCCCCTGGCTTGGTTTGTGGATAAGAGATCACAGCTAAAATCTATGTGTAGTTTCCCTGAGATCTCTACGGAGAACATGTCAAATATTTGATCAGTATTAGCTTACACAAGCCATGAGAAAAGCCAATCTGTGACACAGTCTGGACTTGCTCCTGAGCTAAGTTCGGTAACTAAAGACACTGCAAACTCTGTAAGAGGAAAGTACCAAATTCAGAGTCCTGCCTCTTCATGAGTCATGGCATTACCCCATCGCTCCCCTTGCAGATCTCCTTGGGTTCATTCCGCTTTGCGTGTGGTTCTCTGGCATAGCAGTTAATCTGGTTCTGCTTCTTCCCTTGCTCCTGGTGTGATCTCTCCTCCTCCAGGCCCCTGAGGGCACCTAACCGCTGCTCACCTATGTGCCTCTGGAAGTCTCTGCTGTGGGTTAGTTGTAGCATGCGCAGTCACTGCAAGATTAGTGTTTTGGTTTGGGTTTTTTTCCTCGTAGCCAGCAGAATAGATTTTGTCTTTCTTTTCTGGCTCTGACTTCAAGGGGGGTAAATGTTCCGCCCTGTCAGATTTGCTCCAGCTACCCCTGTGTTTAAAAACCAAGTCAAGCGTGTTGATGATCAGACAGCTGCTTGCGCTTTGTGGTGCTGTTAGCTTTCTGCTGTGTGGACCTGTTGTTTTGACCAAGGAACTGGTGAAACATTAACTATAAGGCTGGCCATTTCTTCTCATCCTCCCAGTGCGTTAGATCTGGAGAGAGCCCCACACACCCCTGGTGTGTTCCTGTCCATCAGTTGTTCCACAGGACGGTTTTCTCTATTTGTGGGTCCCTTCTTCACATTGCACAGCGTTGCTGCCTGTGGCACGCACAGCTGCTGGCCCTGATACAACAGGACCCATAAGGGCATGTCCCCCTGCAAGCATGTTTCCAGCAGTCTTGCAGATGGTTCCACTCTTAGGCTTTATCCTCTTCTCTTACCAATTCTGTCTGGCATCACTTCCCTAAGCTTTCATTTCTCATAGAGGTAGCTCAGCACACCCATGGGAAGCACAAGTGCATTCATTTTTTACTGAAGTAAAATCTCCTCTACTTGAAAGAATATCCCAAGGAAAGATCTCACTTTGTGAGTTCTTGGTGTATGGAGAGAGGGTTTTTTGCCCTGGAGGGTACAGCCCCTGCATGGGGTTTTTGTGAGCTACAGCCACCACTGCAGTACATGAGATGAGTCATGTCTCTGAAGACCTGCATTGAATGAAATCACAGTTCAGAGGTCCCCTGAGGGTTTTCTCAGCTTCACGGTCACAAAAGTAGATTCTGCTTTTCTTCCCTGTGCTCTTGAACCAACAATTTGCCCTTCAGCCCAGAAGAACCCTAGTTCTTCAACCAGAGGAATAAACCCACCGAGGATTTACTGGAGAATAAAGAATTTGGCCTTTCCTTCCTCTTCCCCTCTGTCACGGGGACATCTGTCCGTTCTGGCCCCTTTGTCCAGGAGTGGCCATGTAGTTGCATAGCCTTCTGTGCCATCTGCAGGAATTGCTAAGTAAAGGAGTTAAAAAGCAAAAACATATAATGGCTTTATAAAGTTCTCATCTTGTTGTTGAATTGGAACAGTATGGCGTTTGGGGATTTGAGCGCAGGTGGTCTGAGAGCCAACTGGCATAGAGTTATTCTGGTTTTACAGTGGTGAACTCGAACAAATTACCCTTTGGGTACTTCCTAAGGGGAATGTTTGTTGACTCAGTTCACAAACGAAGTAAGGATGTGCATTTGCTTGGGAAAATTATTATCCAAATCACAGTGTTCTTTTGAAACAGTTGTTTGACTGAATACCAAAAAGAAGCAATCAGACGCTTGCCTTAAAAGACCTTGGCAGAGCAGCAAATGGTGAAATTATAAATTTCTTCTCTCTTACCCCCTCAGAGCAGAATTGTCTATATTTGGGATTTCTTTTTTCAGCTGCAGAGAGGAAGTGAAATGAGTTTTCAAATGCTGTTTGGACCAAATGCAAAAAATCCTGCTTTGCCTCTTACATATAGCTGAACTAGAATCGTGTCCTGAGGAGCTGGGCTTGTTCTCAACTCACAGACCCAAACGAGATCCCTCTCTCTCCTAAGGACATTTGGTAGGAAAAAAACAAAACAAAGTGAATGTAGAGCTATGAGGTTAGATGTTTGGGTTTCTTCCCATCACTATACCAGGGAAGCCTTTTAGGCTCATTTTAGCTCCGGCTCCACTCCCACCATTGGAATGTCCAGTCTATTTAGACTGCAGGTATGTGGAGCAGGGACTGCTCCATCTCTGTTGCTATTCCCATCTTTGAAGTATTTCCTAACCAATCCAGAGAAGCTGTTTCTCTTCACTGAGTACCACATCTCTCTCTTCTCTCTCTTACTCTCACTCAGCACTTTTTGCAGCCCTTAGATCAAAGCCCCAAAATTCCAAGATCATTCTGGATGGTAGGGCTGCTCCCTCCACTTTTGTCCCTGGGTGAAGTTTGGCGAGGACTCCTTCAAGATGTTTTTCATTTTTGAGGCACAAAGTTTGTGGCTGGAAGAAATGCCATGTAGGAGAATCTTTTTTGATCTCTTTTATGAAATATGCTGAGAGGAGTGAAGTCTTCCATGGCTTACCTAGGTACTTTGAGGATGATCTGTGTCAGCAGGTGGGATACTTGAACGTACATGCTCCTCTCCCCAGGGGGACCAGAGCTCTTCTGGATGACCAGAGCTCATCTAACAAGTCTGTATCTGGTTTCAAAACTCAGATTTGTTATAGTTCTTGCTGCAATGAGTACTCCCCCTCTGCTGTCATTGCTTCCCTTTGTACCTGCCGTTTACTCTTTCCTTTCATCTCTAGCTGTTTTTTTTAAGATACCTTACACCAGCTTGAAAAATTCAATGATCAGTTGAATAATAACAATGTTCAAGCTACGCTAGTGCTCTGAAATCTTCATGGGGTCTGATCCTGCAATCCCTTTCCCAGTGGATTTGATGCGATATACGGAATTGGTGAGGACCCCAGGACTGATCTCCTGGAGGAAAGGGAAGATGCAGGAAGCTGAGCAATTAGATCAGTCCCTGGGATTTTCGTTTTACATATATACATATATATATATTTTTTTTTTTTAACTCTTTCATTTAATTTCCCTGGATGGGTGTAGGTTTGAGACATTCAAAAGTATTAAAAAAAACCTAATTCTAAATCAGCAATGCCAGGAAGATGCACGCTGTGGATTCTTTCTTCTTCCCAGCCGTTCCCTGTGAACTCGGGGAAGTCGGACTGGCCTGGCAAGTGGCCTAACTCTTGGCTGTTGATGACACCTCTCCAGCAGAAGCGGTGTGTGGGCAGACAGGTCGTTTCATCATGGGGAGGAGGAGGAGGAGGAGGAGGCATGCATCACCTTTTGTTTAAGCAGAAGCATCTTTTTGGAATGCTATCCATTTTATCGGTTAGGGCTTGAACAACGAGCAGCCAGGAGAGGCTGGATATTGTAATTAACGCAAGTGGAGGCAGGCTGCTGCCTCTGCCTGCCTGCCTGCCTGGAGAAGAATAACCTGTTGAATTTGCTAGGAGCTATTGCTGTGAGGACAAGAGCTACAGATACTGGGAGTACAGCAGCCACAAGTGGATGAAGTAGCTGCTTCAGAGCTATGCTGTGGGGAAGAGGCAGAGGCTTGGATATTGGACACTGGATGCCCATTTGGGTTAGAGCCTCCGCTTTTGCTTCCTAAGCCTGGGGAGGACGAATACACAGCCCGTTCGCTTTTGGTTGGGTCAGCCAAGGATGGCTGCGCTCTCTCAGCACTTGAGGATCCTGCTGTGGAAGAACTGGCTGAGTGTCAAGAGGCAGCCGGTGAGTGTGAAAACAAAGTAGTAGAGGAGGGAGACCTGGAGATCCTAGGAGCTGAGGAGCAAGAGGGGCACCAGACGAGAGGAAGGTCACAGTATTGAAATAGAAATATTTTGAAGGCTGGTGATAGAAGCAGAGGGAAGGAAGGGAATGGCATGGAAGTGAAGGTGGGTCTCTTTAAGCCAAAGCGATTGGGTCTTGCATCGGAGCTCATGTATGAAGGCTCAGGAATCCAGACTGAGTGCCACGGATGCCACTGTTGTTCCCTCGGGGCAGTGGTCTGTGCAAACAAACCCATGCACAAACTCATGGGCAGATCTGAATTAACGCTGCAGTTCTGAATCTGCTCCCATGTGAGCAGACCCCATGGTCAGTATACAGCCCCCAAGGAGTCCTTGGGGGACTGGGGGGGTGCTCTTGTACAGGGCCATTTGTAAAGGATGGACAAAGAAAAAAAGTAGCTCTGAGAGATGTAGGTGGGAGAGATTTCCAGTGCAGTCCAGTGTGTTGCAAATCAGACACCCCAAATGGTCTTTCTTTCCGAAAGATAAACCATTGCCAGTAATGTCCAGAGAGCAATCTGAACCGCAGCAGCATCAGGGAGGCAAATGTTCCTTTGAGTGGCATTGCGTGTCCAGGCAAAGCCTGCTCAGTAATTTTGTCCCAGGCTGGTTTCGATACAGCTGCACTGTAATTTCAGCAGAAGCATGCTGCAGTTCGTGGGCTTGTATCGCAACCTGTCCTCTTGCTAGTAATCCAAACGTGATGGGTTTTAAACTCTTTTGTTGAATGGAAGCTTTGGCAGGTACAGAAAATGCTGACGGAAGAGAAATGGTGATGGAGGGTGTGATGTGAGGACGGAGTGAAAGGCCGTATCACCGCATGCTTCTGCAAGGTCCATTCTTGCCTGCCCTGTCCTGCCTCTTAGTTTTGGAGCCTGATTCAGGGAGGTGCTGAGTTCATCTGACTCCCTGTGCTCTTCCATAGGAGCTGTGGATATGCTGTGCACCTTAAAGTAGCGTATCCTTCACCAGTGCTAAGGATACAGGAGACTTTTTCTGAGGTGCAGAGGAATCCAAATAAATTACCTCTAATTTCTCAAGAGAAATTCTAGTAGCCTTGTTAAAAGCAGAAGGCTTTGGGGTCTCTTCCAACTCTTGTGTACCCAGAGTAAATGGTAACATAAGCTCTGCCTGTGCTTCTGACCGTACAGTCTCACTTGCTTTAATGCTGGTTTCCTATGGAGTTGAAATATCAATTCTGTAGAGTAGAAATGTCAATTAAATTAAAAATCTGGACACTACCGATTATTATGGCAGACATTCCCTGCAGCCCTCCTTCATTTCCCTCTCTTGCTCCAAACTGGGGAGCTTGCTCAGTCTGGAGAGGGTGTGAGGAGGTGAACCCAGATCTCTGCTCCTGAACACATCCTGATTTCTCTGTCCTCCTGCTTGTGGCTTTTCACCTCTGTAATCTGACTTCACTTATGGACCAGGCATTTAGAAAGCTTTTTTTTTTTTTTTTTTTTTAGTGTGCTTGTTTTGTGAGCGAAGCGTTCTGTAGTGCTTCTCGCTTTCTGATAACCTGTGGAGGTGGTTCCTGCTGCTGCAGCGGTGTTGGCTGTCCTCGCTGGGGCTGATTGGTATGTCACACGATGGCCTGACACCAGGCAGCCCCCGTCCTCCTCCCCGCAGACTCCAGTGCTTTCCTGCTCTGTTTGTCAGCCTCTCCAGGGCTAGTAAACAGATTTGCTTCTGCCTTTTCCTTTACACTTTATTTCCTCTGTGAGCTCTCTGCAGAGCCCCCGGAGACGCTGCTTCTACCTGTGGAGAGCTACAGCTTGCTTGGCTCTCAATTTGTTGAAATCAGCTGAAGCTCTGCATCCATGGCCAGGGAGTGCCTTGATATGGGTTGCTCCTGCCAAGAAAGGAATGGTTGCCAGTTTAGGTGGCGGCCTTCTTGGGAGCAAGGTTTGGCCTGCGTACCGAGGGGAACTGGAGAAATCGGTGCCTCTTGCACTTTTGTTGCTTTCCATCTGTCACTTCTAGGCAGCTTGATTATTTAAACAGAGGCAGGAGGGAGAAAAAATGTGCCTGCATCCAGAGATACTAAGTAAGGTCTAAGCAATTAAACCTACTTTTAGCAGTGAAATAATCCAGCAGGCAAAGGATTATGCAAACTACATCACAGTACTTAATGTCCCAAGAGCCAAATTGAGGTTGGTTTTCGCTCCCTTCAAGTCAACATGTTCCACCTGCAATCAGTTTGGCCAGGGTGGTTGTCTTGTTTTTGTTAACTAGAAATGCCTGGGATAGTGGGAATGCTGTTGTGTTGCAACCGATGTACCCGGCTACCATTAAATCCAATTAAGTCAAAGGACAGAGATGCTAAGGGAAGATCTGTCTGCAAAGTGTGGAGTAGAAGCACCATTTTAGATCCAAACGGAGAGCTACAAAAATTTCCCTGAGTAGAGATGATCAGTATTCATTTCTTCCCCGAGAATATGACAGATCTCTTGCCCTTCCTTTAGGCAGGCTCTGACTAATATCAGTTTCTGCGCTGTTACCCCATAATTTTACTTTAGCCTACGTGGTACTAAACCAGGAGGATATGTTAATAATACCGTTTGCATGTGAATTAATCAGAGTTAAATAGTGTGTTTGGGAACTGATTATAGGGAAAGCATGTGATATAAAAAAATTACAAAAAGTTGTTAGTTTCAGTGATGAATCTTGTTACAAGTTGGCAGTGTATATATAAAAGGCAGAAGGAGTACTGTCTCTAAAAGCTAAAATGTTGCTGAACACTGAAATTATAGGAGTATTATCTCTGAAGGGATGCATGGGGAGGTGCCTTGTGGTTTGATGTCTGTCAGTTGCCTGTTTTGGGGCATGAATCTTGCTCCTGCTTTCATGGCTGTGTCATCTCATCAGGGATGATGGGGATGGAGTTGCTGTAAAACAACCATCTTTAAGCTGAATTGCTCTCCAGGATTTGTTTGTCTGTCTGTTTGTTTGTTTTTATGTTCCAGTAAGTGTTACAGGAAATGAAAACACTGTTATGGGCTTGGAATTACTTTGGAAAACCAGTTTTGGGTAATATGTGCTGATCTGAAAAAAATAGCAACACAACGATGAAAAATGGGATGATTTTGAAGACAGACATCTTTGTGGTTTCAAAAATTGGCATGAAGATAGCACAGCAATTTTGCAGCACAGAGTAGTTTGAGCTTAACTACTGATGGATGGAAAACTCTAATCTAGTAAACACAGTAGCAAGGTAGCCAGCTAGTACAAAAGCAGTTGATTATTAGAATAATTGCATTTTCCTAGCTTAGAAAACTCCAAGGCTTGTAGTTTTAAGACTGACTTTGAGCGTCCTACCTAGATTGGCTTACTGCACTAGGTGATTAGCAGACTGTGTTGTCTTCATTCTCGTCCATTGAAATGGTCAAGCCTCATGTCAGAGACAGGAGCTCTATAATATTGAGCTCTATATTTATGTTTTTTCCAGTGTATTAGGCCAATTTTACATCATCTCTCTTCCATCTCAGCTCATCTATGTGGACTGTTAGTCTGGAAATGGAAAGGTGCCAGAGGTTCGGGTTGTTGGGGTCAGAAGCTCGTACGAGGGATCCTGGTGTTCAAATGTGACTTCTCCAGCCGACTGGTTTCACAACCCCATAAACCCCTTCCTTCACCATGCTTGAGCTTCACATTGTGTAAATGAATGAAAATCCTTTTTTTCAGCCCTACTGTGAGGCTGAACTACTGTTTGTGAAGAACAGTGAAACTTTTTGGGGAAAAAAAATGCTGTAGATTTGTCAATTCACTTGTCAAACTCTTTAATTTTGGGTTATAACTCAAAGTCATCTTTACCCGTCATTTGAGCGGTGCCATTCACTGAAAGTGAAACCAGCCTTTCACACTTCAGCTCTTATCTTGCCATCAGCGTGTCCAAAAGTCTTGTACGTCTCGGCGTGCTTTTACTATTACATAGCAGTGTCTCAAAGCTGTGTAAACACTGTCCCCCATAATTATCAGCCAAACTGAAGCACAGGAAGGCTTGTGTTATTTTCAGGCTTGTTATTTGCTCTTAAAATCTTATGTAGTTTTTCTTCCTGCATAGATAATGCTTGGGTTTTAATAGTATGCATACCAAGACAGGCGTGATTTACAATGCGTCTTATAACTCATTTAGGGTGGTACTTGCACATTCCAGACAAACTCTGTGACACATCAATGCGACAAATGTAACCGATATATTTTCATTGCTGTTTTATAGGTATGGTCGTTCATTTTAATTTCCTGGCCTGTGGTTGTTTTCATAATCTTGGCCATTATCCGTCTCAAATTCCCTCCAGAACCACAGCCAAACTGTAAGTAACTGGTTCGTTTTTATGTCTTTGGGGTTTAGTTCTCATTTCAGTGACTGATGTGTTAATTTGATGCGTTTTGTTACTTTTACAAATTTGGTTCTTTGTAGTTTCCAGTGGAGATTTCCTGGGATGCAGCATGCTGTAAATAAAATGTCTGTGTTCCTCTGAGGTTGTTTCTGTTTATGGTTGGGTTTTTTTTCAAATTAGTTTTATAATTAGAAAACAACTTTAAAGAACTGTCTCATCAAGATGCACTCAGATACTGCTGTTGTAGGCAGCAGTATAAATCTGCATGATAAACCGAGGGCCAACAGAGCAGCTGGGGGGGATCTTATTCAGCAAAATGAGTAAGGGCGTAGGCTTCAAGTGGGATTATGAAGGTGAAGTAACAAACGTGAGATTGGTCAACGTGAAAGATTTTGCCTTGCGTGTGCTACAGGAAAAAAGCACCTATTCAGGCAGCTACTACTAAGGCCCAGCTGAAGAGTGGTAACTTGTTTGGCTCCTGTGACCTGATGGTCTATGTGAGCCCTTTCTAGCAAGTCAAAGAGCAGCTCTTTGGATGGGTGAATATTTGGCGGTGGTTAAATGGGTAAAGGGTTTGCACAAGCTGGCTTTCACTTGCAAGCCTTATTTCCTGGGTCAGGAGAACGTGTCTGCATCTCAGAGCATGGGTGTGCTTGAGCTTGCTCTGACAGACTTACACTGATTTAGTGAGACCTTATCACCATCAGAAGAAGCATGCCTCCAACTCTGGTCGCATTTGTTTATGAAGTTACGTGGTAAAAAAAGCAAGCAGTTTATCCAGTTGGAAGCTTTTTTCTCTTCCACGGTGTTAATTTTGAGTTGGATAAAATCCCTGATTCTGCTCTCTGTGTTCTTCCAAGCTTGGTCTCAGGGGAGGGGAGCGGGTGAAAGGGCTGGGCCCCTCCTTTCAGTGATAGCCTACCTTTGAGTTAGGAGAAATCAACCATGGAGCTACACTGCCTTTGTTATCTGCTCGTTTAGAGGGGCTCCTCGGCCTTATTGCAGAGACCCCGAAAGTGGTTGCAAGATTCTTGTTTCATGTTGCACATCTCATCTGCTGAATTACATCCATGTGCTGCAGCACAGAGCTGTGCCTAGAGCTATTACTGAGAGCCATAGTTTCCCAGCACAGGGTAGGAACAGGGCCTCAAAAATTACTTTTAGTAAAGGATTTGCAACACCTGATTCACAGGAGAGACACCACCTTGGATGACCTGCATCAGGCTGTCATCGACCTGCCAAGAACAAAACCCTAGCACAATGTTGGATTTTTGTATTTGGGACAGGGAGACTGATGCAGGGGGAGAGGAGACATACTCTGACAGCAGTGAGGGCAAGCAGTTGGTTTCCAGTGTTTGTAGCTATTGTAAAATGTGGCTGCGAGGGATCTGTACTTGACGTGTGTGTGCACTGGAAATGTTCAACCCAGTTAGTGACCTGTGTTTCTCTGATTGAAGAGTCTATGTTTCTGTATAACGTGTGAGAAAGGGCCATATAGTGACAAATACTAGATATATAATCAGAAAAGCCCTTGTCCCAGAGAGCTTGCAACCTAATCTGGCTAAAGGTTTTTGTACTTCCTTTCGTAGACAGGAATGGAAAGCCAGAGTAAGTAACTTGGAAAGTATCATAGGAAGTCTTTAATGGAGAAGGACATTCTTGGTGTTTTAGGGCGGCCTTTTAACCCCAAGCCCATCTGCTGGCAGCAAAAGGCATCTTTAGGCATGTTATATGTTTTACATTCTGCCCAAATTCCCTTGAACCAGTTGGAGCAGGCAAGATGGGACATGTTATACTTTGTGAAAACCCCAAGATTTTGCCAAGTGTGGAAATGGCAGTCCTCCCACGCTGCTCCATTGGTTGTACTTCCCATTTCTGATAAATCAGGTAAGATAAACGTCAAGAGAGCCAGCTGGGTAGTAAAATATTTATTCTTCTACTTTACACGGCTATTAGTTTGAATGTATATTTATTTGGAGCATGTTTGCTCTGGATGGTTGCATCTCTGAATTAATAGATTGGAAGGAATGTTGTTAGGAATAGCAAGTACCTCCGTCAGTTGTGCTTTGCAGGAGAGGAGAAGACTGGGCAGTATCTTTGGACTAGTTCCCTCTTCTTCCATGGGTGAATTCTATTTTGGGACAAGTCTCATTAAGTACGAAAGTAAGTGTCTGTCTCTTTTAGAAGTGGATGATAGGAACTCCCTATTGCAAGAGAGGTTTTTATGCTGGAAAATAATGGTTGTGGTGTATTCTTGTGATCCAGACGTTCAGAGACCACCTAAGAAACCCAAGGAGATGGAGACGAACATTAACTAGAGCATCAAACAGCCAGTTTCTGCTGCTTTTCTAGTTAAACAAGACTAGTCACTTGACAATTACCCTCTCTTTTTGACTGCTGGAAAAAATGTATCAACATTTTGATTGAAAAGCAAAAGAGAAATAATTTGGGAATTTTCTTTTCTGATAGAAAAATAAAAAAGGACGGGCCGGCACCTCTGGGAAAACTATTGCAGGAGGGGTTTTTTTTGTTAATTTTGAACAGGAATAAAATACACTTTATGCTGAGTTCCAGTGCCTGCCTTAAAAGACACAATTGTTAAGTAGTGACAAGAAGCTGTTTCTACTTGTGCTGTCAAGAGATTGTTGCAGGTGGACAAAGGTCAGGAAGCACAGAATCAATGGCACAGAGATAGAATAAGCTACTCAGATGCTGAGTTTTGAAATCTTAAAGATAACCCCACAGAAGATCTCAGATTGTACGCTTATCTCTTGTATTCAGGGCCACAGAAATATCATGGAATCTAATATTTGCTCAATTAAAACAGCTCAAATTCGAGCCAGTAAGTTCTTCTGAAGGACGTCTAATACACGATTGAGGATTATGTAGAGAAATTACCTAGCAAATATCAGTCAAGAATGAACAAGTGCCAAGAGCTTCCTGCAAGAGCAAGTTGCTTGCTTTGAATTATGTTGTGTAGCACCTAATGCAATGGGAGCTTGTGCCAGACTGAGCTCCGAAGGGAAGTGACATGCCAAATAAATGTCACCATTCAAGAGGATGCTCATAGGAAAATTGAGGACTGAGGACAACACGGAGCTGAAATTCATCTGATATATAATTTTCTTCACAACTAAAGCATCTAGTATCTAAGAGTCAAAAAACCACCTCTCTTTCTTCCAGGCATCTGTTTGATGATGTATTTCCAGGTCAGCAGAGATTATTGTCAGGAGAAATGAAAACAAGATTTCTCTTTCTCTGCACACACAGTTCCTGTGATGATCTGAGAGTCTAACTACACAAAATCCCCATCCAACTTACTATGCACATCACAGTTGTGGCTTTTGACATTTTTATTACAGCCCTTGAATTTGCTAGAAGGTACTGGGATATGTTTTGTGGCATACATGTGGAATAGGAAGCTCTGGATTGGAAGCCTACAGCGTGAAATCCAGTGAACTGGGTTTGATGGTATCTTCCAGCTTTTTGTGCCTGTATCACCTGTTTTCTAGACCAAGCAGGGACAAAAGTCCCTTTCCATCACTGCAGGTTTTTGCAAGGTATGGGAATTGTGTATGAGATACAATCTGTCCCTCAGGGCTCAACCCACTCAGTCTGCAGAGAAGCCCAATTACACTCCTTGCTTTAACGAGGGCTGTCACACCCTGTCACGCCCTCCCCACCCGCTTTCTTCCTTTTCTGTTCTCCTCCTCTGCCTCCTGTCGGTTTGACCTCATCATTATTCTCCGTAGAAGCTCTCTTGGGTGTGGTTGGTTGTCCACTCATTCAGAAACCCTGCTCTTCAGTGCTGGGGAGAAGATGTGGTAGAAACCTTGTTCTCCTGTTAGACCCAGCGCGCTGCTCCCCCTGGCTTTCCAAGAGACATCCAGTGGGCTGCAGAAGCCATGCCTCATTCACAGATATTTATCCTTCTTCATGGAAGGGAGCTGCGCTCTTGGGTCTAGTCTTAAAATCCACCAAATTCTTTCTGCCAGGGGATTCGTCGCCTGAACTCTTCTCAGTGAAGCACATCTTACCCTTCACTTCAGCATTTTCATACAGATTTCATCACCCCCATGGAGATGCCTGCAGGGTTAATTGCATTCGCTCAGAGATACTCATGATAGACTCTGCAGCGGAGTGCTCCGCAAGGCTGCTCTTTGCAGCCAATATTCTGGGGGAATATCATAATAGTTGAGCACTAGACTGTTTGCCAGTACCGGCAGAGCTGTTTAGGTCTAGTTTAGAGCCAGAGCTGTGTGACACAACACTACGTAGGAGCAAATATTCATACTCTATTCTCATTCTTGTCTCCGCGGTGGTCCTGGGAGAGGGCCCAGGACAGGAGAGTCTCTGAACTGTTCTCCATTCAGTCTTACTGTGATCGGTAGCTACAATTTGAACAGGTCCAGAATTAGTTGGAAAAATCAGTATCAATCAGAGAGCACAGACCTGAGATGCCTTAGGAGAGAGGCTGTGGCTTGTTGTACCTGCAGATGGAGCCTTCCCATGCGGAGGGAAACACTATTACCGTGTTAGAGGTAACTGAGGCATGAGTTACCCTTGTCAGGGCAGTGCCAGCAAAAGGGGCAGGATGCTTTATATAGCTTAGAAGAAAAGCAATAATGCAGATAGGATCCCCTTTTCCATACCACTGGGAAAGGGGATAAGGCAGCTGGTGGTGATGGGTGCAAGGTGTCTTCTCTGCCAAGCAGATGGCAGGCAGTGCCTATCGCCCTCCATCCATGTCACCCGGGTGTGTGCCCCTCTGGCTGTTGTAGCAGTGTGCTGCTAGAGGAATCCAGGGGGCTCCTGAGCTGAGGACCTCAGACCACTTCTAGCTCTGACAGTTCCCTGCCTCAATCCCAGCATGTTGCTCTGGTGCAGAAACCCTTAAACTCACTTTGTCCCACAGTTAACAGAGAAGAACCTCGATCTGGGTTAATTGTCAATGTGAGTGATGGCTGTGGCTGCCAGGACGCGTGTGAGGGCAGATGGCATGGAGCAAGGTGGGCCACAGCACTGTCCTTCCTCTGAGATACCATCCTGGAGATGAGAAAGCTCTGAAAAGATGCTTGCACTTCAAAGGAATTTGCTTCATATTTGGAGGGACCTGAACTCATCTTCTTCCCATTGGTGTGGAAAAATTAATAGGTTCCCATGCTAATTATAGGGAGTTGAGATGGTGGCTCAGCTACAGAGGCCACTCCATTCATTTGGATAGGTCATGGGTATTTATGCAAGGCATAAGTCACCCCAAGAGTTCAACCTACTCTGTACGCAGGCAAGCACACATCAGACTTCCAGCTCTCCTTCACCATTTGCCTGAGGCGGAGCAGCCCCACTCCTCATCTTCCTTTACATTGCTTCATTTTTCTCCCCTTCTTTTCTGTCAGTTTTCTCCTCTTCTCTAGACACAGATTTTTGTCTGTGCCCAACTGCAGTGTGATTAGCAAAATAGCCTCATCAGGTCCCTCCTTGCTTTGGTATGAACTTTGTTTTGTTTCATTTTGTTGTGCTGCTGTTGTGCCAGGGAGCAAACTGCTAGATAACACTCTGTTTCATTGAAACAGTACTGAAGGGGGCTATGAATTGTATTAATTATCCCCACATTTGCTGGAATAGACATATATATTGATTTCCTATGTAAGCAGTGTCCGGCATACAGTTCCCTGTGACTTGTCCAAGCTTCCACGTAGCTTGGAGACCAAGAGCCTGAAGACAGCACTGTGATGCCTCCCTTTTCATAAACCTCCACACCTCCATTTCTTTCTACGGACTCTTCCGCCTTGTGAGGTGTGACTGAAGGATGTATAGAGTTGGAGACGGGAACTCCTGTGGTACCAGTGTTTTTTCCTCCTCACTGAATTACAACAGGGCCTTGGGGCAGTCGTTTAATTCTAATTGACTTCCTGAAGCATCTGAATCCAGATGATGGAATCTAGAAGCACAGAAGTACTTTTCCAAAGGTACTGAGCAGTTTGGCTTCCACTGAAGTTATCAGTTGTGGATGTCTGTGTTTCTGGAAGGCGGGTCACTTTTGTTTAAAGGATCTAGACCTGGACTCCGGAGGCACCCAGCATTGAACAACATTGGTTTAGTAAACACAGCTTTTGTGCAGAATTTTTTTCCCAGAGTCTAGATATGGGTTTTACTTTGAGGCTTCTAGCTGGGAAATGTTCCCACTCTCTTCTTAGGTCCTGTTTGTGCAGTGCCCTGCTGCTCATACACACAGGAGCAAGTTGGCCGTATTACAGCAAGACCAAGTTAGCCTTGCCTGCATTAAATATTGCTTAAAAAAGCCCTGTAGGAAAAGGGCTATTGTACAGTTCCCACTCTCTCGTGGTGTGTCTGCGCTTCAGGCAATGGGGCATCCCTCCACAACGCAGTCGACCTCCAGCACGATCCCTCCCCATCAGCTCTGCCCTGCGGGGCAGACATCTGCTCTGCAATTTCCCCATCTTGCCCTGAATTTGCAATACCTCTTAGAAGGTTTCTATCTTCCCTCCTTTGTTCTTTGTGTTTGGTTTGGGGGTTCTTTCTCCTCCCTTTATACCTCATTTTTCTCCTGCTCCTTTGCAATTTTTATGCTCTCTGGTCTTTGTGATCCATCTCCCTGATCAGTATGTGAACGCAATACATTCGTATTCAAGTGCTGATTTTTAATTTATTAAATAAGGGGGCGGAAGGTGAAGGTCTGTGGGCGAGCAAAACTAGCTTGCCTAGTCTTAATAAGCGTGGAAGTAGTTGCCGTCTGCTCTGGGCTGGTCGTCTTATTTGCAGAGCCTGAAATGTTAGAGGGAAGAATTAGGCAATGAAATGCTTCCTCCATTGAGGCCACCAACACAGGGAGGAGTCTTGCAGTGAGTTGTCTCCTGCTGGGATCTCGCTGTCATTAGTTATTGGGACACTCGAGAAAACAAGGGTGCTGTTGCTATAAAGATGGAAAATGCAAGGCCCTGAGTCTCGCCCACATACACTGGGCTTCTGGGGGGGTTGAGGGGAGTTTTCTGGGGTCCTGCTGAGCTTGCAGTTAGAAAAACAGGAGCTAGGTAGTGGGTGTATGCCTTGTAAATCAGGGTGGGCTGTGTGGTACACAGGAGAACTGGTGTATGTGCAATAGATGCTCACAACATCTTTGATTTGCATGGAGGAAAATAAAAAAAAGTAATCAAATTAGAGTTGAGGGGAAGAGGGCCACAGATGAGACTGCTTAAAGCACGATAGGAAGGCAGTGGGGGAATGCATGTGCTTCAGGGATGGTGAGACTTGGGCTAACACCAGATCATTGTAACTAAGGTTTCCCCACGCTGCCTGCCATCCAGCCTGTGCTGGTACACACGGGCGGCAGGGCGTTGCGCCGTGTGCCACCTTGCAGCACAAACCTCTCCGAACAGACAGCAGGGATGGAGGCTCGCAGAGGAACAAAAAAATGACTCCGGTACGATAGATACTGAGGCACTTCGGAGTGAGCTCAGGGAATCTTTTTTCAGTGCTGTCTGCTCACTAAGTGAACTTCCAGAGGTAAATAGCAGTTCTGCTGGCTGGCCAAAATAGGGTGAAAGAAATTGCCTGCTAGCTCTGGAATGGTTTTAAAAATGGGCTTTGTAATACGGAAGTTAGCAGTGTAGGGACAGTGCAATACCAAACCATTAGCTCTGATCCGGGAGAGCTCTTAAGTGTGTGTTTAACCCGAAGTCTGAGTAATCCCATTAAAATCAGTAGGGCTAATCACTGTTGTGCTGTGCACTTTGGACGCACGGAACAAGATTGGGGCTGTGCTGCCAGGAACTGTAACACTTACTGTCCTCGCCCCCTTTTTATTGCAATAAGTGTAGGACTTGCGTGGGCATTGATCTTGGGGTGTGAAAAAGGTAAAGGAAAGGCTCAGCTGGCATTTCTCTCCTGGTCCCGCTCCCAGAAAAGACCTAGGTAACTGGGAACATGCAGGCCCCTTTCTCCAGCTTTGAGGTCAGATGTGAGTTTCAGAGTGCATAAATGTCACAATGTCACAGCAGTACCTGTGCCATGGCAATTAAATATTCTTTTTTTTTAATATACATACACATCAAGGGATAGACCAGCCTGCTATTTGGACCATTCTCCATGTCTGGAAAAAAAAAAAGTAAAAAAAAAAAAAAAATCCTGCTTCAAAACTAGTCTTATTCCATAGATTTGATGATCGAGTTTAGTTTTTGGAGCAAGATCAAAAGTCCTGGCATTATTCTAAAGCTTTCTACAAAAAATAGGCAATGTAAGTTGTTACGCATAAACAGATGTGAACAAAGCTGGAAATGGGCAGTTACATGTAGTTGAAGAGAAACAATTTCAGCATCATGTGATGAAACAGGCATGTTTGTTTTCTTGACTGTTTAAAAGAATAAAGTTTACAGCAATGCTGTGTGACTATGGAAAAAGACTAGAAAGGAAGAAGAAGAAAGGAGACGGTTGTGCGTACACAATATAGTTAAACATTTTGCTTAGAAAACTGGGAGGAGATCACCGTAGCAGTAAATATTTTCACTGTCTGTTTTGTGACTTCTTAGATAAATATAAATCCCAGCTGATAAACAGAACTGTCACCCTGGGTCAGACCCCCTGCTGCCGCTCGGGGATGGTGGGGCGAGGGGTGGGAATGCAAAGCACAGGGTGCTCCCTCCACTAGAAACAATGTCTTCAAAGGTTTAAGGTTTCTTCAGCCAGAAGCTGAAGAGGTTGAATCTAAGTGATCATATTTAATAGCCGCTGACAAATCTATTTTTGTGAATTTGTCTAATTTGTTTTTAAATGAATGCCTGCTTTTCAGCATACACCACCCTGTGGCAGTGACTTCCACAACATTTTAGTATTTGCTAAAAAAAGGTACTTTCTGTCCCTTTTGGCTGCTGCCTCATGATCTCGTTGTGTTTCTTTGTCCCTGTGTTGCGAGGAATGATCATTTACTCACCCATTTCATCACTGATCGTGATCTTATTTATTACTCTATCAAACCACTTTCTGGCCATCTTTTTCTTTGCTGAAGAGCCCCAGTTATTAAGTCTCTTTGTATGATTTAGCAGTGATTGAATGCATTTCCAATTAAACACAATACTTCCTAATGAAGTCGTTTGCTCATTAATGCCTCTAATTCACCAGTGGGGGAGTTAAGATTTGTATGGATTTTTTATGAACTATGGAAGGAAGACGGAAGGACTAAATGGATAAGGTATATGCATTATTGGAGTGTGAAAACTGAAGCCAAGAGAATTTTTCATGCCCAGGGAGGGTTAGTGACACGACACTAAACTATGGGTGGATAGAAAACAGAAGAATTCAGTGTGCCTTTTTAAATTAATGGTAAAGGAGTAAGAAAATACAGTTAATGTACCTAAATGTATTTAAGTAGCCGCCGCTCATAATGGAAATCCTGCATCTTTAATAGGAATAAAATGGAATATAGATTTTTGTCTGTTTTTGCAGGATGGATGGCAGAGCACGGTAGGAAGCCCTGAAAGCAGACACACAGCATGGGCGGAAAAGGGAGAAGGGATGCATGGGCGATATTTTGAAAGCAAAAGACACGGTCCGTGCAGCTCCATTAGATTTAAGGGGGTTTTGCATGTTCAAATGATGGGGCTGCGGTATAGTTAGCGTCTCTCGGACTAGCAGAGCTGAGACTGGGACAATGAGGGAAAGGGAGGTATTTAGCAGCGCAATGAGTGAACTGGTGCTAGTTTACACCACAGCGCCTGCAGTCCACCGAAATGCCCGCTTTCTTGAAATGAATGCTTGGACTCGGCTAACGCCAATGCCTGAAACCCCAGTGCAATGAAAGAAGCAAAATCAATGTGGCAACGTAAAACATGGTCCATTTAGATTTAAACGTTTCGGTCAATTTCAATTAATCTTGTAGATTGTAGTGAAATAGTAATTTTCATCTTTCTTGTGTGACATTTATTATTGCTCTGACATTTTTCATCATCATTATACCAAGCACCTTTACCTGAAGAAAACAAAATGTCTTGCTTGTGTTGAAGGGAAGTAAGTTGGAATTTAAAACATTCAGGAAAGCAAGAGATATTAATTTTCTTAATTTTATTCTGAATGAAAGCAAATGTGGAAATGCCAGAATTGCCAGTGGCATGCGTGTATTAATTATATGCATCTTGTGTTTATTATTACTGCTGTTCATGCCTTCTTTTCAGCTCTGGGAGATGTGGCTGGCCCGCTGAGCAGGGAGAACCAGCCAGCCCATGCAGCGCTGAGCCCTTGGCCTCTTCTGCCCTTTGGGATGCGTCTTACTTTCCTTAGATTCAGCGCCCTTCTTTCAATGGTGACAGAAAATCAAAGCTCTCAGTGAGAGGGGATTCTGTTGCTGGCAAGCCCAGAAGTCCATCTTTACTCACACGGTACAGATCTGGGCTCAGATTTTGGTTGCAGACAAGTCGATTTGACAAGAAATGTGCTAGTGACCTCCCAGCTCAGACGTGGGGCAGCAGAGGGTGCAGGGATCTCTCCCGCTTGGCTCGTAGGCAGCGTGGTGAGACCCTCCAAAGGTAATTGTCATTTTAGAAAATGAAGAGATTTAAAGCTAAAGGCAGCAAGGAGAATGAAAAATGATGTCATGTGTTGTGTTTCTGCTGTATTGTGGGACATGGCATCATAAAGTTGGGGAATACAGAGCTAGGGAAATCCACACCCCTTGGATATGGCATGGCCATAGACTTAGGTGGAAGAAGGAGCTGCCTTGTGCAGTGTGTGGAAGACTGAAGGGATTCCCAACAGTAGAAATACTGTAAAAGCCACTAATGGTGATAAGCATGATGTTTCAGATTGCGAAACTATCCCCATCGAAACACTGTCCTTTAAAATTTGTAGAGCGTTTATGATTTTCCGTCAATAATGTTTTACAGGTAGTGCTTACGTTGAGTTGACGTGCTGGATAAATCTCAGCCGAGGGAGGGACAGGCAGTTACGAACGTCTCCTGAAGCGCTGAAGGGCGTCAGGAGCCAGCCTCCTCTCTGGCCCTCCTCGCAGTGGTGTACGGGGCCGAGACACGTGATGAATTTGTATGTGTGGGCAGAGCAGCCCGTGTGGCTCCGTGGAGTCACGTCTCCTTACCACCAGCAAGGGGATGGGAGGGCAGGAGGATGGAGCAGGGCGCGCACTCATCTCTTGACTCACCTCCTCATCAGTAAATTCCTTCCTTTGCAGGGTGAGGGGAAGTTACAGGAAAGGGCTCTGAGGCCACACTGTTTGCCTGGGGCTTGGACACCCAAATCAGCCATGCTTCCTGCACAGTGCCTTATGCCGTGCCTCTGCTCTTATCTCAGACACACCGGCCAAGGAGACAGCACCCTCAGAAGCTGAGCTTCCTGTGACTGCGCTGCTCAGCTTCTATTAAATTAAGTTGTTGGCCTCTGCGGCCCCTGAAGGACATGATTTTCAAGGCAGTATGAACAGGGGGACAAGTGCTTGGTGGTTCCGAGGGTGATGAGGTTGACTGCTTGTTATCTGGGAGTGACAGACCTGTCACACCAGCCTGGCCACTGTTTTTGCCTTGGTGGGGCCGGTGCATAAAGAAGGCAGTGTGCACCAGTGTGGCTCCTTCAGCACCATCAGCTTGGCACACGAGAAAGCAAGGATGGGATTCATCTCCCAGCAGTAGGTGTCTGCGGAAAGGGTGCCTGCATCCGAACCAGGTCTTTAAACTTCCTTTGGAGTAGATGGAGATCTCACCAATGCAGGCAGCAGAGCCAACATAACAATTCAGTTTATCCTGACAGATGGAATATGTTATATTTGTGTGCTTGGCACAGGGCGTGGTTGTGCTGGATAATCAGGGTTAAGAACCAGCATAGGTCTAAATTACACCACTTGAGAATTTGGCCCAGACATTTCAGATTTTTCTCTGTGTCATGGTCTTTCTTGAAAAACTTCTCTAATTTTCTAACTGCTGTCAGAGTCCAGGCATCTTCCAGAAAAGTCCTCTTTGGCATTGCCACTGCTTTTGGGCCAAGAACATGGGGTTGCACCAGTTCACATCTGCAGTGACTCAGTGATGGATCGTGGTAACCAGGTACCAGAAAAATGCTCAACATCTGATGCAAGTTGGTAGAGCCTCACTGAATACATCAATTGTATTGGGCCAGCGATGTCTTCACAGGCATTGTGCCACCACCATGAGTAGCAGCACTTCCAGACTTCAGGTCATGAATTCCTGTCTCTTCATTTTTCAGACTGCTCTTTTAAAAGAAAAGAAAAGAAAGAGGCGTACAGCATCATCACCAGGTTCTGATGCTGTACGCCTCATTTGTGATACAGCAACTGATCGTTTAATTGTCCACTTAGTTCAAAGTGTACCACCTTTGAGTCTAATTTTAGAAGTTGTTATTGCTACTTATATCTCAAGGAAGTGTCTTTCGCTGCTCAGGATTCAGCAGGATCTCTTGCATACTTGACTCTGTAAACATCTCGTGTTTCTCCAGAGAAGACCAGTGCTCCTCAAGCTCCCAGCCACATCCTTGTGTTCCCCACTTTGCTGTCCAGCTAGGAGTTAACACAGCTTTAGCTGTTCCAGGTTGCCCAAGAGACGTGAGCTTAGTTCCTGGCCCTGCTTGTCATTGGTAGATGTGGATGGCACTGGAAACTGTAGCCGTTTCCCTCCTGGCTCCTACCTGTCTCACTTCATTGTGGTTATGCTCTCCATCCTGAACTTCATGGCTTCCCAGGTCTTTGAAGCTGCATTTTGGTAGAGACACTGATAAAGTGAGGTCTGTGGTGTGCATTTTTGGATTGGGGTGTGAGTCAATTTCCCGCATGGGAATGAGGGTGCGGGAGATCAGAAGGAAGATGAGAGAAAAATGCCAGTGTGTGCAAAATGCTATTTTGCAGGGCTATAATTGGTGATCTCAAAGGGCAAACGTCCCAGACACGGCAGGGATATTCACACAAGGATGCTTCCAGATTAAAGTGCCCTACTCTAAAGTTTCCCTCATGGGCAGCAGACTTAATTACACTTCAAAACCTTTAGAGTGGCATGTGTTTGGTCCTTTGGCCCCAACACCAGAAGGGCTGCCTGTAGGGATAAGAGAAATCTTTTACTCTCCTTGGTGCTCTGTGATTACCGGGAGCTGGCTCAGCCTGCTGTGTAACTGCCCGGGGGCTGCAGGGAGTCTTGGGGGAGCTTCCCACAGCAGGTAGCCTTCTCCTCTGGCGGGGTATCTCCTTTCATTTTCTAGGGCAGTTCTCTGCTGAGGTATACAAGAGAATCACACCACCACTCAAAATGGGTGCCTTTGACTGTGCAGGTCTCAGCAGCCTCTGTGCCAGTTGGTATCTGGCCCGAAGCAGTGGGAACTCCCGCGCTAAACAATGAGCTTTTTGCATTTTGACCCCAAAATGCAGTGCACACTCATGGGCTGTGACCAATTGTGCTCAGGAAAGTCAAGTCTCCTTGAAGGAGACAGACAGCCATGTACTCCACCTATCACTGCCATCCCCTTGGGGAACATCTGGGTTTTGACCACTGCTATAATTAATAAATGTAGTACAAATGTAGTACGGTGTCCTTGTTGGAGGGGTTAGAGATAAAGCTGTGTCTGGGCGAGAGTCACAGGTTGTCTTTGGAGACTAAAGAGCAAGGTAATCAATTACCACAAGCCTGCCTGCGGGCCTTTTGTAAATCTGGCTCCTTTCCCTAGTAGAAATAATAGCAATGTCCTTTGCCAGGTAATTTTCCAAATTATTATTTTAAATAATATGTTGCTGTGATCCAGCAAAAGAGTTTTGAGATTTATTAGAGCATTTGTCACTGAGAGGAAAAGCAGCCGGTGAACTCTGCGGGCTGGCAGTAAGCAGCATGGGGCAAGTGGCACATAAAATACTGAAGTCTCTAATTGCCCAGGTCCACTCTGTGCTTGCAGAAATGGAAGACAGGGACATACATCTCACCCCGCAGTGGTGGCTGCCAGCGTCACCGGTCACCAAGCAGATGGTACAAGAGATGCTCTGAGATGGCAGGAGACCCGGAGGGGGTGGTGGTGATAGATTGCTCCTCTCTCTTCCCTGGGCAGGTCTGCACAAAAAAGCAAAGGAGGCTGCTGGTCCTGGGACTGTTGCCCCTTCCTGTGGTAAAAGCTGAGACAGAGCCCTGTTTTAACAATCTGACTTGAAACTGAAGCTTGTGGTGTTGCATAGAAACTGATCCAACCAAGTCTTGGAGAACGTGCTCTTATGGGTGCTTCAGGTTACCTTGGCCATGCACCTGCTTTTATTTTATTTTATTTTTTAAAGGCGGAATTCGAATATCATAAACCTAGGGTGCTTTTGTAATTTCTTGCCTGTTTCTTGCATTTCGGAGCAGAGGGAAAAAATCTGCAGTTGCAGTTACCGACAAATAGCTTGACTCCTTTTCCTATTAAATAGCCTTTCGTGGCTCTGTCGGTGTTGAGGGGTGACTTCTCGTGGGATTTGTCAGATAGTGCTGCCAGGGTGCGGTAAAAGAGCCTCAGTGAAACTGAGAATCAAGCCCATGGTTTCGGAAGAGAAAGTAGCACATACTGATAGAAACACATGGCATGACTGCATCATAATAGTGGTATTTTCTCTCTCTTCCTTCTTCCAGGTTATCTTGCACCCCGAAACCTTCCTAGTGCTGGCTTCTTCCCGTTCCTGCAAACCGTGCTGTGTGATTCAGATGCCAGATGTAAAGGCACACCGTACACACCAGAGGATCTGCTGCCAAGACTTAATGATATCTCATCTCTCAGACTGTAAGGGAGTCTAAATATTATCTGGGTGTTACAAGCTGTAAAGCAAAACTTGCTTTGAGGTGGAGGGAGCAGCCACGCATGCATGTATGTGCAAGTATGTCCACAACAGATAAATCTCAGATATCTGAACACTTAGAAATGAGAATATGGGCTGCAACACGGGACACCTTAAAAATATCCATGTTAGGGACAGCTATCGGTAGTGTGTCAGTTGATCCAGGCTTGATAGTAGAAGAGAATGTTGCTCCCTGAGAAAAATGCTTCTGCTTACCCAGATCAGAGCAAAGAAACTTCTTTTGCATGACTGTTGGTCAGGTCCTACAGGGTGTCAGCATATAAGACTTGTACCAAGAGCAGCCCAGCATGGTGATCTGCCACTGCGGTGATTGGTTCAGGACACTTTGGGTGGAAGTGGCAAATGTTCCCCAACAGCTCTAGTTTGAGGTACGCTTGGTCTGGAGTGACTGCCCTTTCAGCACATCCTCCGTGTGCCAACCAGAATGGGTGTTCTCTCTGCATCAAATATATTGGGAAACAAATGAAAATGAAGAAACAGTTTTTGCCCACAAAAGCATGTAGGTTTGCAGCGTGGAGCTGGCCGGGCATGTTTTGTTGGAATGGCGGTTTGTTGAAATTGAAATGTTCAGTGGAGACATTTCAATTTCATTGATGTTACAGTTGAAGCCAAGTAGCATTTGCTTTGAGACATGCCAGCCAGGGTTGTTTCTACATCTTGGCTGCCTGGTTCTGGCACACCCCTGGGGAACATGCTGCTCTTGATCAAGAGCTAAAAACCTGGGCATCTCGCATACAAGGTCCCTGGTTGCCCATCTTTACTTTCAGGTGAGAGGCTGCTCCAAAGTGGCTATGTCAGACCCTCAAAGTCCCCTTTGGCCAGACCCTGAGATTCTAAAGAGTTACGGTGGGCCCCATGCCTTCCACCAGAGAGCCCATCAGTCAGGATGGGGGATCCTGAGGGTTGGTGACTCCTTAAGGGTCCTCCTTAGTCAAAGCAGAGGGACTGGGATTTCCTGGGCCAAGTCAGTGGTCAGGATCTCTCCACTGGTTAGAAGGGGTTTGACTGACTAAATATGTGGATGACTGAAGTTACACAAGGTGAATCCTAATCAAATTCAAGGTCACACAGCAGAAGAGGGCAGAGCCACACAGGGACTGGATGCCTGGATTTGCAGCTCTTCACTTGTTTCCTCAGTGTCATTGTTTTTCCCTGGGCACGTCAAACAATGATTAATTTGGGGCATTGAAATGAAGAAATGGGAACTTCTGGCGCCAAAGCTGGAGGTCTTCCATGGGTTTCAGCAGCTACAAATCCTCCTTGCTTTCTGTTTTCGATTTCTGTACAGCTGTTGAGGAAATAACTGTTTTTTCCTGCCAACTGAAAATCAAAGGATTTGGCCAAACTATAGCTCAAGTCACATGAGTCATTAATAAGCATCTTGACCACTATTGATGCTAGAAGTTGGCTGTGTGAAGTATCATACAGCTATGTGGGCATACCTACCCTTGTGTGGTCAATGTCAGCCTTAGAAATGTACCGTATTCTACAAGAAAAAACACCAACGATTAAGTAGCCACGGCAAAACTAGCAGGATACGGCAGAGTGTAAAGCCTCAGCAGAAGGTTGCCGGGGTAGGGGAAAGCTCCAGAAGCCAACGTGAAGAGATACAGCTCTGCCTCAGGAGCAGAATCACCATGCGTGAGTTTGTCACAGAGGCACAGCATTTGAACTGCAACCCTTCACTGTCTGGGTATATTGTTGTGTAATATTCTAAAGCTTGTAATATCCAGGCTGGTTTTTTCCCCTCCCATTGTGCAACTCACTGAAGCTCTTATTAAACTTGCCCTAAAACTCTGTCATACCAGTGGCCAGCAGAGAAAATGGGCAAGGTTCTCATCTTTGATTCCCTTAATAAAAGGGAACTAAGTACAACGTCATCCACCCTTTCTTTTCCCCTGTAGTGAAGTGTTTGGGAAGGATGAAATAAGGAGCTGATGTCTTCAGGGATTTCTTGGTAGGGGCATGCAACCTGCTGTTACAGTTTAGAGCTGCTCCAGCTTACATTAAGGCCTCTCTGCTCAGTCGGAGTGTCATTAACAGTGCCATGACATTCTGCACTGTTTATTCTGCTGAGCATATGTTGGTGGAGGACTTGATACAATGAGACCTTCTTTCCAGAAGTGGGAATTTGTTTAAGATTAGACCCAATACATATGTCAAGCCTTGCCTGTCCATGGTGTTCCTGCAGAGCAGGCACGAGTGCAGTCCCCTCCGTCTGTTTCGTGCCTGAGTGTGCTGCAGTGTGCTTCCCCTAAAGATATGCCAGGCCTCTAGAAAGAACCAGGCTTTTGCACAACCCAGATTTCAACACATCTGCCATGAAATCCAGCCATAGACCCATTCTGAGTCACACAGTAGTTAAGTGTACCCTTAATCGTAAGAAACTCTGTGAGTTGTTACAGGTGACATCTTCTTTCTTTTTTTTTTTCCTTCCTTCCCCTAGTAAGCGGAGGAGCTCATCCACTGTGGCCAAGGCCAACCATCCATCACCATGGAGCGCAGAGGTTCCTAAAACCAGGAACGCTTCACTGGGTAGGTTATTCACTGCTGTGCAAAGTTCTGGTCTTTAAAGGCTGATCTTTTGAAGCTCTCTGGACAGAGGTGCAATTCGTAGAGCACTGCTAAAATGATTTATATGTTCTATACAGGCACGTGATTATGGCTGTGACATTAATGTAAATTCTTGGGAATAATTACAAGTAACTGTCTGTAGAAAATGCTTTTGGAATTTGGCCAAGAAACCAGGATTAAACTGTTGCGCTTCACAGGAGCAATGGGAGATCACAGACTGTTTGGACATTAATTAAAGACCTGGCCTTTTATGGAATATTGCCCTTTTACTGCCCACAAATTGTCCATAAACAGCTTATTATTTTTTTAAATGTATTTCTTACTCAGAGTTATCCAGCAAATAAGTCTTCTTCTGTGCCACAGTGGATATTTATTGTTGGTGATGTTCTCCTCTGATGTGATTCTCTTTCCTGAAGGAACTTGCAGGCTTAAATTTTCCATAAAATCATTACAATTATTATTTATTGATGGCCAGTACTATCCACAAGCTGTCATGATGGACAGTCCTTTCTCCGGGGAGCTCACAATCAAATGAATGATTACAGATTTGCATTCTGTGACTGTTCTGCTCCAGCCATTCACTGTTCCAATTAGCATTCCTGCCAATGCACTCACTCTTTGGTGTGCGGGCAGAAAAAGGCAGAATGCAAAAGGGACTGAATGCAGAGGCGTGGGGGAAAAAAAAAAAATAATCAGTGAACAGTTATGGGAACTATCAGCTCATGTTGATGGCCACGGATGGTCAGGTAAGAACTCAGTTCTACATCTTATTTAAAAAAATAAAAGAAAAATCATAGGTCGTAGCTTCTGCCGGTGTAAACTGGCGTAGCTCCTTTGGTTCCAGTGGGCTGCGTTGTTGGAGAGTGTAGCTCAGTGCAAACGTTGGCTTTGGTGTACGTCAGCCGGGTACCTGGCTGTGGGCCACTGTGTATTGTGGGCAGCAGTGCTCCGAAGCTGTGTTGGAGCCGCTTCTGCATAACGAGTACCACCCACTGGTGCCAAAGACACCTGGAGAGTTCTTTCTTACTGGGCTGTTGGCTTGAGCTGATGTGGGCTTCCTTGTAAGGGCACCCATCCCTCTTCCTGCATGGGGGAGCTGCAGGACTGGAGAAAGGAGGTGGAAATTAAAGTTTACCTGCAAACAGATAGTTAAAGGCTTTTAATTTAAATGAAGTTACAGAAGGAAATAATGTAATCTAGGATTTAATTACAACAGAAAAAAAAAGTAAGTAATCACAGGATGCCATTGGCTGTACCTTTGGAAAGCAATTAATAATGATGGCATGCCCAAAGCTGTAGTCAGCTATCCTGTGTCACGGTTTGATGTAGCAAAGAGGTTAAAAGACATTAAGTAAAATACAGTGTTTCAAACTGTTATTGCAGCATTTGGGGATTTGGTATCTCATGGAGAAAAAACCCTTCGGAATATTTCATCACCATCCGACTTGACTTCCAGCATCAACATGTTCAACAAAATCCTCAGTTTTGGGAAGGTAAGTTTGCATTGGCATAATAGCTGAGTGGCAGCATTTATGTATAGTCATTTAAAGAGTTAGAAGCTCAAAGTACCAACATACAGTTTTTGTTGCTTTTTGGATGTCCCCTATTATGTGAATGTGCTTTATTTTGGGAAGAGGAAGACAATTATTGTGGGTGGATTTTTAAGCTCTGTGGTAAATTTATTATCTTCTAAGCGGAAACCAGATAAACCAGACACCTTGGGATCTAATACCATGAATTACCACATACGGCCACACACATTGCTGAGATATTTTGCTCAAAACTTGTGTGAGTTAAGGGGTTTAGAGTGTGTTTTCTTTCACATTAAATTAAAGATACGATGTTACAGGCTTTGCTGTTGAATTCATTATTTGCCCACTATAATCCTGCATCAGAGGTGCTGTGTGTTTATTATATAGGTATTGACTATGTATAGGAACGACTCCTTTGTAACAGAAACATGGTACCATGTGATGGACACCAGTATGCTTATGGTTTTGTATAAAGGCCTACAAACACTTACACACACATTTCTCTTTATCTATCTGAGGAGTTTGAGGGATTTCAGTGACACTGTTCACCTGGTAGCATTCTGTATGTGTCTAAGTGCTTTTAATGACAATCCTTTTCAGATGTCACTACCACCCCTTAAAAAAAGTCTCATTGCTATGTTTAAAACCCCATTGCAAACGAAGTACTGCTTTAAAGCTAACTTTAACACCTTGCTTTTAGAGCCAGACCCAATATTCAACTGCAGGCAATCTCAAAGTCATTCTGTGTGAGGTCTTGTCGCGATACACGGCACATCCCGGGCTCACTGAAGAGAAGATGGCAGCCAATATCCACCGGACGTTCTGCTTTACCGACTCATCGCTTTTAGAGTCATTTACCCAAGAGTTCAGAAGTCAGCTCTCTCAGGTGAGTGCCCAGGACTTTTCCTAATATCTGCAGCTAGTAGCTGTGTTAGTTCACACACATTATTGCGGTGTTTTGGAGAAAGAATGTGACCCCCCCTGGCTGGGAGTTGCTCTTCTCTATACCAAAGTGCATACAGCGCAAGACAAGGCTGAGCTAATTTTTTAACCCCAAACAGCAGCTAGAACTATGCAGCCACTCGCTCACTCCCGCCCCTTCCCCCACCTCCAGAAGGGTGGTGGGAAGAGGGGGGAAAAAAAAGGGGGAGGGAAGGGAGGAAAAAACCTCATGGGTTGAGAATAGAGACAGTTTAATAGAAACAATAACAGCAAAGGAAAAATAACAATAATAATAATAGCATGGGTCCCTCTCACTGCCCAGTGAATTGGTACAATCTTGAGCAGTGATTGCGGATTCCTGTCCCCCCCTGGCTAACCCCCCATTTATGCTGACTGTGATGTCTGGTATGGTATGGAATATTTCATTGGCCGTTCCATCGTTCTGTCTATGCTTGTATGGGAAGCTGAAAAAAAGTCCTTGAATAGTGTAAACATCACTGAGCAACAACTAAAACCAATAGGTATTATTGACATTCCTTTCACAGCAGTCACTAGAAAGAAAAATTAACTCTTTGCCAGCTGAAACCAGGACAACAGGATTAGCCCAAAGACCTTAGAGTTGAGTTCACAGCTTGGAAAGGCAAGGACATATAGCTGTCAGCTGGATTTTCACCATGCGAAGGGTTTTCACCATGGCTAGGTCTTGTTTCTTCTCCATATTTGCCCTGCTGCAGTGACAGGTAGATAGAACAGTGTGAGAATATGGTGTAAATAAGAATATTTAAAGCTAGGGGAGGCAATAAATTTAATCCTGTATTACCTCAGCCATATAACTTCATCCAATAACTTCTGCATCTGACCCAACTATTTATGATTGACGCAGTACTCGTCTTTGGGAAAGCTATATAATTTAACCAAATGAATCCTTTAAAGGTAATGCCTTCTTTTTTGCCAGGGTGAGGATTGATATTAATTTTTCTTGTATTCCTAGTCTTTGGACTGTTTGGGACATTGTGAATCGTAGGGCTTGTCTAAACAGAGAATTTATTGTACAATGTGCGATGTGAAGTTAAAGCACATCTCACTCTCTCAGTTATTGCCTGTCGCTAGAGTCCTTTGAACGTATTGTTTGTAGACTTGTGTACAAGTGCAGTGCAAGCTGAAAAACATAAAAAGACCCACTGGCAACAAGGGTTCTTGTTTTTAAATAATTTCTTGCTTTGTTATTTGTTAAGGTGCAACACAACCCACAGTACCAGGTAGCATTCGTCAATGAAATGGTCTCGTTTCTAATGCTCGTCTCCCAAGTGCAGAACGACACCTCCCTGTGGCATCTCCTTTTGCTGGCCCCAGATGTGTTTCAGGGCAGCATGGAACTGCAAGATATAATTGATTTCCTTCAGAATCCAAGCAGGTAAAAATACTGAAAGTGCCAGGAGAGGCACTGAAAGTTGGTGGGTTTGCGTATTGAACTCTGTCATCTCTCATCTTGAAGGAAGGGCGTTAGGCTTAAGAGTATGATTTATTTGGGGAATGATCTGGCTCCGTATTGATGCGTCTGTAAAGGTCTCTATGGCCAGTGAGCAATGTTTTGATTTTCAATGACTCTTGTATCAGTTTTTAAATGGGAGCTTGATGTGAACTCTTAGTTTTCTTCCAGCCTGCTTCCGGCACTTTCTTCCAGCACCGTCAATTCCACATGCAGATAGAAATGGTGGCAAGTAACAGCCACTGCCCTTGGTTGAAGATAAGCTCTCCTGGATGGATAGTTGTTCTGTCAAAGACAGCAGCTAGCTGCTTCTTTACAGAAAAGCATAGAGCCAAATTCAAGTTGCTTTGGAACACCTCAAGCATTTGTAGAGGAGCCATAAATTCGTTTGTTTTTTTTTTTAAAATTGTTTACCTCATTGACTGCTATTTAATCTTTCAAGAATGGCCCCAAGAAAGCAGAGGAGAGAGGGAGCCTGGTTCTTAGCATATGGGGCTTTGAGTATGTGTGACTTTAAGAAGAAAGTAACAGTTATGTTCTTGCTCAACGGTTATATGAAAAACAGAGATGGCTTAACTGCATGAAATATTTGATGCTGTATGCAGCTAGGACAATAAAAACTCTTCTGAAATGGGCTTAGCCTTGAAATCCCTTTTCTGGTCCATAGTTGGGCTAAACTCTCACTGATCTCTAGAAGACTTGAGTTACTCAAGAGATTAAGGGACTCTGTTCTAGATCATCTACTGGATATGTGACTGACACTGCTATAAATTATTCTGGATAGTCCACTTGTTGCGGCACATGGAGGACAGCAAGCAACTGAGTGTCTTCAGACTTTTTTATTTTCTTGGATACATGAGCAGTTGGATAAAGATGCCAAACGGGGCTGTAGAAACTTTGCCACTTTGATTGCACCCAGGCTTAGAGGGACTCACTTTTCATGGCTGGCATGTTGCCAAGGCACTTAAAGACCTGTACATTTAATATCTGGGTAATTTGCCATACTGCATTGTGACAACTATTTGTAAGTCATAATGTCCTTATCCTTAAAGGAGTCAGTAGCAGCGTGGCAAGAATTTTAATTTTATTCAGAGGTGTTTTGTCCATGCTGCTGTTTCAGTCACAGGATTATTGCGCTTGTTCGCATTTACTGGCTTGCAGAATCAAGCCTGGGAACCAGCACTGTTTGAGTGCCCAGGAAGAATTAATATTTTCTGCGCTGCTCTGCTCTACAGCTGTGGAGCTGGGCAAAGTTATCAGGGGCACAACAAAGTGGCATAGAGAATTTCATCACCAGAACCATGCGATGCTTTTATGCCTAGCATCTGGCAGTCTAAGTGCATGAGTAAAGAGTTACTGCAAAGAGATTGTACAAATAGTATTTTTAATGATGCTTACAAAAGCACATCTTAGCTAGCCTGGCCATGTCTCTTACCCAGGCAGTACTGACCTCCTAAAGAAATGCTGTACTGGGAATTTTTTTGTAGTATAAATATGAAGATACAGAAGAAAAGAGCTCATTGTGGCATCTGTATTAACCACGTGATAAACGCCACCACTGTGAAACAGTAAACTTCAAAGTCATGAATTCTAGAGAAAGTTTGGGAATAAATTTTATTACCCACGCAAACCTGATTTACAGACTGAATTCACAAATGCTCCTGTTGTTGCTTTGAGATAGTTTTTGAGATAAGCACATAAGCTGAACTTCTTCTCGAAAGCCAATGCCTGCAAAAGCCCTCCAAGACTGAAATAAAATGGCACCACCACCACTTGTTTTCACAATTGCTACCTTCTGATCTGTATGATATGAATCCACTTTCAGCAAGCCTATGTCTCCCTCCTCCTTCGCTCTGCCATTGCTCAACTAAATACGTCACATAACTGCAGCTTCTTCCCCCTTTAAGACTCTTGCTAACAAGCACCTCTGCAGAATGGAAATGGTGAGCACCAAGGCCACGAAACCTGCATGGAGACATTATGTTAAATGAGAAGAGAGATCCCTGGTGCTCTCTTCTCACTAGCAGTCTGTTCCCACAAATCAGTATGTATTTATTCATGCCACTGAAATCAGCTCAGCTAGGTTCTTTGTGTATCACCTGCAGAACTTCAGGCAGGCAGAGATTGTGCATTTCACGGTGACCCTGTGCCTACAGTGAAGAGCTACTCTTTATACGGGAGACGCGAAAGGGACTAATAATCACCGTGAAGTTTTCAGTAACCTGCACACATTGAACAGAGCGTCTTTTAAATTACTTCCTCTGTGATACAATATGCCTGATTATCAGCCTGTTCTTTCCGAAGACTGAAAAACATTCCTTGCTTCCCCGTCAGCCTGGTTATTACTGTATAAAAGGGGAAAGAAGGAGAATTGAAAATGGCAACTGTTAGTTGCGATTGCATTTTCCAGCCACAGATGTTGTCCCCCAGGGATCCCTGCTCTCCCTGGAGCCTTGTCTGCTCGCTTCTTGGTTTCTTTTAGGAGGAGACTCACCCGTAGCAGCAAAGCCCTGGGCTGGCATATCACCTGAGTGTTTTCTAAGCCCTAATGTGAGGATTTAAGTGGTCTATAGATTTTGCATAACCCTTTGAATAAGTACATCTAATGAGTGCTACACATATGTTTGTGCTAATATACGGCCACAGGTTTCCCATCAAAGCCCTTTGTATTTGTATTTTGTGCATGATCAAACAGATAATTAAAAGTAAGGGCAATGTCTTGTCTGTCAGGCATTCTAAGAATGATAGGCTGTGCTCCAGCTGTTTCCTATTTGAATGCTTGTTTTATTTCTTCTCATAAACCTGTAACCACAATTTATTTTCCTTGTTGTTTTTTTTTTTTTTTCCCTCCTTTAGTGTTGTGCTGGCAGCTCAGAATGTCTCTGCATCGCTTGTGACTGATGATGGATTCGAAACTGTTCAGAAGGGGGTTACAGATCCTCCATATTCCCTGAACTGCTTGGAGCAAGGTAAGACTCCTCCATGTAGTCATATCTCTGCTGAAAACCTGCGGTGCTGAAGAGAAGCAAACTGCAGGCTAATAAGTAACCAGCCAGATTGCATGCTGTTCAGGGCTCAGCATAATGAATTCTTCTTTCAACTTTTTACAAATGTGCATAAAATACCTCATTTCAAATTGAAAAGTAAAAAGCTGGGTTTTGTCAGTAGACAATGAATTAACATGAGTTTGCAGTCTCAGCGCAAATGGGGAGTGGTAATATTTTACCTTGATTTTTTTTTGGGGGGGTCAAAATCTGCCTCTAGTTTTGGGTTCTGTTAAACTCACCTCAGTGTATCAGGGTAGGGGCTGGGCTTCACAACAAGCCGTGTACGGTAAAATTAGCCATTCCTTTAAATCCCCATCGGCTTGCAGCAGAGGCAGGGTCCTCGACGTCCACCTCTTAAAGGAGATTATGTGAATGGGCGAGGGAAAGCTACAGCATCTAAATGCTACAAGGGACAGATTGGTAAATGCCATCCATTCTCTACTTCTTCTTTGGTGGAGGCTGTGGATGTTGGGGTGGATAAGAAGAAAGCAGATTAATGCGGTGCAAGTAGGGAAAACATGGAGATGTGGCTACTGAGAGGACTGGACACACAGGGATATCAAGATGAGTGTAAATGGCTGTAGGAGACATAAATGATGCTGCAGACAAAGCCTACGTGTGCATAGTCAAAAAGCATTCCCAAACAAATGGAAAGCAATGATAATAAATATGAGACTAGCTTGTGCTGCATCACTGATGGCAAAGCGCTCCTAAAGCAGGAGAAGAGCTCCGTTAGTGCCCGGATCACAGGGCATTGAGCTGTTCCTGAGATGAAAAATCATTTCTGTGATGACAGGTAGCATCCTGACTTCCTTTGGAAGGCCAGGAAGGGTTAGACCCCAAAAGAACAGTCAAATTTCTAAACAGGATCTTGTGTCTTATAGGAGCCTAACTTCATCCATGCATGTTATCCTTAACAGATTTGCCACACGGCTCTTCTCAGTTTCCAAATTAATGTGATTTTTACTAATATACTCTTTACATGTTTGTTGTAGATAAAGAAAAAAGTTTGTTGACCAGATATATTTGTAATCACATTGTTAACCGGAAAGATAATCGGAGTTTAGTATCTGAATTGGAAGAAGTTCTGAGGTAAGACACCAGCTAAAGGGATATTACTAACAGTATAATTCAAATCTATGATCTTTGCTCTAAATCACTTTACATTTCCACTTGCATTGATTTCATATTCACTAAAATGCTTTTTTTTCCCCTCCAGAAAAATAAAGTCACAAGAGATTGGTGGAAAAGACTCCAAGAGGTCCATTAATTCAGATGATTTAGAAGCCATACAAAAGTCTCTACATCGTTTAAAAGGCTTTGAGAAAAAAATGAATAGAAGTGAATTAAAAAGCTTGAATCTATTCAGAAATCTGAAGAATGAAACATTACAGAAATTGTATGCAATTCTTGAACTGGGAATGTATCCACATCATGATTATAAATTAAAGGAACCATATAATAAGGAAATAATTGATGAAATCTATAACTTCACATCACTGCAATTACAGAGTGACTTTAATGGGACTTCCATTTTCAATATAATGACCCAGTGGAAAGAAATTCAGAGTGCTTTAAAATTAGCTACAATGATTTGGAATCCAGTTCTGTTAAATAATTCTAATTTTAGTACAGGGCAAACTAAGGATGCTCTCAAGATGTTGCTCTCCACTAGCATGCCATCATCTCTGGAAGACTTCAGAGACCGTTTAAAGGGAATGCAAGAAATACCATCTTTGTTTGCCGATTATCTGCTTAAGCCCGTGTCCTACAGAAACATCCTGGACCAGCTCCTAGCTCTCCAGAAGATGGTTTTTATAATGACAGACACAAACATAGGTTACCAGTACCTGCTCATGCCTGTGTTTGAACTGATGCGGGAAGTAGAAAGCTCCATGGGGGAAACCTGGTGGGATGAGTTGAATGCCTATTGGCGCCTTGGGGAAAAACTGCGATCGATGAAGTGGAATAACACAGGCATCATAGCCTATGGGCAGTTTTTAGAGGTATTAAGCAGCCATATACAAAAGCTGAATAATAATTCAAATAGTGTCTTCAGTGAACAGTTGGATCAACTGTCAGAATTTATAACAGCCGTGTTTAAAGAGTTTGGGGAAAACTCTGAAGTAGCCAATATCTCAGTAGTCACTCAAGCCATACAAAAGACCTTGTACATCTTGAAAGACTTACAGATGAATTATAATGTCAGTAAATTAAAATCTATAGATCTTTTCTTTAATTTTGACAATAAAACCTTAGAGACCTTGTCTGAAATTCTGAGGACAGGAATGAAAATCCTTCGTTATACAAGTGCCAGGGAAGCTTCCGGTAAAGAAATAATTGACCCTGTCTATAACTTAACGCATTATCTACTGCAGGAGTTCAGTGAGTCTTCCTTACAGCACAATACTTCACTAGAGGCAAAAATTTGGGAGTTCTTACATTCAGTCTTGAGTCCTTTCCTTGAGAACAGCGACGATGTTTATAGGACATCCCAGAACTGCTCCGCTCGGGATGTGCTCCACATAACACTTGAGATGCTGTTTGAAAATACCACTCTAAGCGAGTCCTTAGCCGCCAGCCCCTGCAAACCCCTCTTTGATTCCATGGACACAGAGAGTGGAACGATGCCCAATGACACCTTTACAAAAATGTTCCAGCTTGCCATAACAAACCTGAAACTGTCTCCAGAGTTTGCTGCCATCTACGAGAACAGCAGTGAGCGCTTTTCCAAGGAGCTGTTGTGTGTCATCCAGTCTCTGCAGTTTTCTCTGAGTTTCCTTTCCAAATTAAACCTTGCGTCCGAGCTGGAAAACTCTTGGGTACAGGAGAAGGCGAGGGCTCTGAGTGCTCTCATGGAGGAACTGCTGCAGAGTAATGCCTCCTGCCCCATCCCAGTCCAGGATGTGGGTGGTGTGCTCCCATCTCAGCTTTTGGACATGCTCATTCCTTTCATGTTGAATGAAACAGTACTGAACTCCCTAAATTTCTCTGACAGCTCAGCAGACTGGCATAGGCTGCCTGTGTTTTCCCATCTGTTACCAACTGTTACCACGAGGAACAGCAGCATATATGAACTGCTACAGGTGGGCAGAAATGCTTCCAACCAGTCTGAGTGGGGACATTTCTCGCAGCTGTGGCACGCCACTGGCAGCATGTTGACCACTAAATGGAACCTAACTGAAGTGGACGAATATGTGAAACTCCTGGAAATCATGAAGAAAGCTCTAATTCTTGTGGACTTTGGGGTAGCTCCTGGAAAAACATTAGCGTATCAGATCTTTCATAATTCCAGTGGAGGAATTAAATTCTCAGATCAGAATGATTTGTATAGTTCATTAAAACTCTTCTTCAATTCAACGTCTGCTACAAACAGCACGCTGGACTTGGGAAGAATGTTTCAAGAAATACTTCCACTGTATGAAGCTGGCAGGGAAGACTTGTTCTACCCTAATCCCTACGGAAAAGAAAATCAAGATGTTCTAACTATGGCTGCAGTGATTTGGAATCAGATAATTTTAACCAGGCCTCACTTTAATACAGAGAAAGCATGGAAGGTTATCAAAATGATTGCACTTCATGCAATCTCGCTTGAAGACATTGAAAATTATCTCAGCACAAATGAAAAAGTGTCATCATTATTTTCTGACTTCTTGTTGACCCCTGTAACTTCAGAGAATTTTGCAGAACAGCTCTTGTCCCTTGAGCAGCTCCTTGCTGCCCTGGCAAAGGTGAATACCAGTGATCATTATCTGCTGATCTCTTCTTTGTCTAAGCTAATGCAGAAACTCCAGAATTCTCTTCATGGAAGGCAGGGAAATGAACTCGGTGCTTTCTGGCAGATTGCTGAAGTACTCCAGTCCATGAACTGGAATAGTACAGAGAGTCTCGCTTCCCAGTCACTTCTGAACATGCTGCAAAATCAGTTCAGTGCCATGAAAAATTACTCCAGCCCTCATTTCAGTAAGGAACTGAAGCAGCTGATAAACATGGCATCCTCCATATTTGAGCTGTATGGTGAAGAAGACTCCAGAGGAACCAACATCTCCATATACTCACAAGCTATGCAAAGGAGTATCTTCATTTTAAAAAGTTTGCAGAAAAGTTTTAACATCAGTGAGGTTGAAACTGTCAACCTATTATTTGATTTTTATAGTAACTCTACCCAGAGACTGATTGAAGTTTGGAGAGCAGGAAGGAAAGTCCTTCACGACACCAAATCAAACAAAACATTTGAAGAAAAAATGGACATTGTCTATAATTTCTCACAGTTGCTGCTCCAGAAGGAGTTCAGTGAGTCTTCCTTACAGCACAATACTTCACTAGAGGCAAAAATTTGGGAGTTCTTACATTCAGTCTTGAGTCCTTTCCTTGAGAACAGCGACGATGTTTATAGGACATCCCAGAACTGCTCCGCTCGGGATGTGCTCCACATAACACTTGAGATGCTGTTTGAAAATACCACTCTAAGCGAGTCCTTAGCCGCCAGCCCCTGCAAACCCCTCTTTGATTCCATGGACACAGAGAGTGGAACGATGCCCAATGACACCTTTACAAAAATGTTCCAGCTTGCCATAACAAACCTGAAACTGTCTCCAGAGTTTGCTGCCATCTACGAGAACAGCAGTGAGCGCTTTTCCAAGGAGCTGTTGTGTGTCATCCAGTCTCTGCAGTTTTCTCTGAGTTTCCTTTCCAAATTAAACCTTGCGTCCGAGCTGGAAAACTCTTGGGTACAGGAGAAGGCGAGGGCTCTGAGTGCTCTCATGGAGGAACTGCTGCAGAGTAATGCCTCCTGCCCCATCCCAGTCCAGGATGTGGGTGGTGTGCTCCCGTCTCAGCTTTTGGACATGCTCATTCCTTTCATGTTGAATGAAACAGTACTGAACTCCCTAAATTTTCCTGACAGTTTAGCAGGCTGGAATAATATGTCCGTGCTCTTTAACATGGCACAGGATGAACTCCATGTGAATGACCTGCTGCAGAGACTCCAAGGCCCCTTCAACCTCACCAAATGGAGTTATTACTCAAGCGTCTGGAATGTGGTTGACGGTTTGCTAAACACCGAAAGGAATCTAACCGATGTGGCTGCCTTTGCAAAGTTGTTGGAAGTGGTGGCAAACAACTCTGCCAATGATGTATCAGCTCTAGAATTCATAGAAGCCAGTAGCTACGTTCTCAAGGGGCTGAACTCTGATCTGATAAATGAATTCAATATAAGTTCCATTTTGGCTTTTCTCTCCAACAAAACTAGTTTTGACAATGTGATTGATCTTGTTGCTCATCACTTTGTTGTCATGGCAGAAACTCTGTACAACAAGACCCTACCTTGGACTCATAGTGACCAAACTCTGTCACCAACCAGATTGATCACGCGGTGAGTTTGCTTTTGGGGTATTGTAATTGCATTTATGGGTAGTGACCACCATTCTCATTTTGGCATGAGAATTATGTATTTTTCTTCCAGTGAAGCAACTTAAGCCTGAAATCACCATAATTTAGGACATTAGGTGTAATGTGGGTTAACTTGAAGAGGAAATTTCTCCTTTAACTGAACATACAGCTAAAATTGAGACTTTCAAAAATTTTCTGTGTTGGCGTGTATCAGTTCACGGTGGAAGCAGGATCCTGTAGGAGGCTTGCCACAAGTGGTAAACTCTTCAGAAACCCCTTCTTTGTGGTATGCTGCTAATTTTTGATTCTCAGTCTCCTCTAGGTTGTGCCTTTCCATCTATATCTTGCATCCACAGCGAACCTTTCAAGTGTGTTTTCTTATACGTATGTTTTGAGAGTGAATGACAGCTTTGGGAGGTAACAGCAAAAAGAATTGATAAAATAAAATTGGGAGGGTACCCACTTAGGAGATGTCACGGGAGACAAATGACTTCATCTGGAATTCTTATTTATGCTGCCAAGGAACAGCATCTACACAGCTGACAGGTTGCTCGCTAATATACCTTGTCTCTGAAAAAGAAGCTGATTTAAAATCCTATCTTATTTTTCAGATTTCTGTTTTTAGAATTTGAAAACACCATCCTACAGGTGACAGTGAATAGCAGCTATAACCCTTACCTGATGTGTTTAATAAATGCCACTGAAGTTGAAGACAGCAAATTGACAGGTAATCATGATTTCGTTAATGTTGTGGGACCTCAGCTGGAATATGTTGTGCCTGTCTTTTCGAAGTGTTTTCTCTAATGGTGGGAAGGAATGATGCTACATGTTTTCATCCGTTGGCAATTAACTGGAGCTGTGAGACCTTGGGAAGCCAGAGTGCTTTTTGTTTGAGTTATGTCAGATTGCGGATATAAGTTTTCCATCCAACTCTATCCAAAATGCACGTCTACACTTTGCTATGCGATGACAGGCTGCTGACACTTAGATAAAGAAATCTTACAAATAGAAACCTATATTCCCTTCACAGCTTTGTGTACCTGTAAGATGACAGCAGTTATTTTGGAGAGTTAACATGGTATTTCACATTCATCGTATGAGCCTCCTGTAAAACCCAAGGGGTTTATCTGTTCACAGTATAGAGATATTGTGAGTGCTCTGAAGGGCACTGTCAGAAGTCCTGTTACCAGAGTGGGGTGAATTTCTTTAGGACCAGCGCACCTACTTGGACTGGATCTATTATAATCCAAATTACAACCTAGGTCTTTGTCTGGGATTTCAGAAGTCCTGAGCCATGTGAATTTGGTGGAAAATAGTAATGCTCAGGAGGCCTCAGAACAGAAGTGCCGATATTCCCATCTGTGAACTTCCTGCAAGTCTGGCGTTTTTGTCCTGAGTAACTTTTGTTTTCTTCCTTGCACAGAAAACATCACGCTGCTTTTGAAGCAAGCTCATCTGAAAAAGAACCCTTTTATGCAAAATGATACCTCTGAGAAACATTCATCCATACCAGAGCTCCTGAAGCTAAAAGTGAGTCTGCTTAAAATGCTGACTTGAAGGACATCCCGCGGTGATACATGAATGTGCAATAGAGGTTTTGAAAAACAGCGTATGGGGGGAAAAAAAAAGAGTTCTGAAAAGAACAGCTGATTAAATACTAGGACTGAAACTCTGTTCTGTGCCTGCTGCCTGCATTTAAAAGTTGTCACTAAACTGAGCTGAGGAACTTGTTCATGTAAGAGTCTCTACCCAGTGTACACCCATTTTTCTGAGAAGGCGGAGGTGTTCCTGTCCTCCCAGTCTGTTGGATAGAATCCCCTGTGTTTTCCACCAGCCATCCCAAAAGGATGAGGAATGCATAAGTCGGCAGTGGCGGCGTATTCCTCATAAATCAGTGCACCAGTAGTTTTAAAGTTCAGTACATTGAGACTTAGCAAAGCACCTTGCAGAGCTGAGATCGTTCTGGGATGCCTCAGCTTCACTTGAGAAGTTTGTAGGGGGGAGTTTTCGAAGGCACAAATAGCAGATAGGTACCTGTGCCCTGCTGAAAATCAGGGGAATTGTGCATACCCAATTGGCAGTTACAAGAACAACTAACTTAGCTACCACTGTGCCTAAGGCGCTATACCAACACCAGTGTGGCTGGAGTCCAAGTTCCCGCATGCTCCCTTAGCCCTAAGTGTCTCACAACACCATAATGGTTTCTGAGATTAAGGACCTAAGCAATATTAAGTCATGGATTTCCCTCCACAGCTTTGGATTTGGCGGTGCCTCATTTGGATAAAATGCTTCTTACACCATGCATACCTGATTGCACTAAGAGCATGTGTGCACTTTATTCTATTTCTCTGTATGAGAAATAGAATTAAAAAGTCTTTTTAAAAAAAGGTAACAGTATGCAATGCTGTTTCTGCTTACTCTATCTGTAACAATAATATGATGAGCCTTAGTGTGACAGGTGTACTTGTAGGCACAAAACAGAAAACAGTTTTTGCCGTAAGAGACTGATAATGTAAATAGTGATGTCAGACAAGAAGGAAGCCCATAATAGCAGAGCAGGCACAGGACTATAATTTTACACTGGTTGGCAGATGCGCAACTCCTGGTTTCGAGCCAACTCCATTTCACATGCTGTAGTAGAGATGACCAGGTGGTGTCTGAAAGGCTAAACCTGTTGAACAAGGTAGATTTATTTGGTGTCTGTGAAGATGAATTGGTCAACAGGTAAGTCCAAGTGGAGTATCGCTGTGTATGTGTGTTGGGCAGGGGAAATGATAGGTTAAGGCTTGCAAGATTTATTAGATCCTCTGCAATGTTGTGTAGCCAGGTCTGCTACAAACTCAGGTAGGAATGATTGTTATGAACTGTTCTATTGGAGATCTTTTGAATGAAGTAGAAGTATATATTAAAATCTTAATCCTAAAGAAAAACAGAAGGGGACTCTTTAAAACTTGCCTTTTATAATTTTGTCATCTAACTGTGTTTGTGCATTTGTCTTCCTTATATAATTCTGTTATCTAACTGTGTTTGTGCATTTATCTTCCTTTTCAAAATTTCCTTTGAAGATATCTCACCTCCGGCATCTGACAACACTCCTTTGTGACTACGAGAGCTTTCAGTCAATACAGCAGATTTGCCATCTCCCTAATGTTAGCTTTGGAGAACTGTGTGAACAAAGTCAGTCTCATGAGCAGCTCCTCCGCGCCATTGAACTGAGCAATCAAGTAGTGACCAATGTACTGAATCACAGAAGAATCTCTCAAGAGCTTCAAAATCTACTGATTGGGGATGTCACAAACTTCCAGACACAAATGAAGTGGTGAGGCTCTCCCTCCGCTTTAGTATTCTACTTACGAAACGATGAAATGGCTTCTTGCCTTCTTTTCATATTCCCAATTCTGTTGGTTGTTTTCTTTTTCCGATTTAGGTTTCACGAAAATGTACCAGAAATTGCTTTCTTTCGAGAGATTCCTCAGTATATGACTGCTTTGAATTCCATGTTGAACATCACGGAGAATTTAACAGATTCTAGCAAGCAAGGTAGTTTTCTGTTGGTAAACATCATCACTGGTAGTGTGCTTTCTGCTGGAAATCCCAAGAGGTGCTTAGCTGCCAGATGTGATATTAATGAAATAACCATACACCATGTCCCATGTCCTTGTGATCCTTAGTCTAGGGTAACTCTAGAGGCTGTTCTAGATGACCCTCTGTTTTCTGTACAGCCCAAATAGTCCTATGTGCTGAAAGTCCCACGTCTTTGTAGTTGAGCAACTTTTGCTATCGTTAGACCTGTCAACTTCAGCCCACAAATCGGACTGTAAAACCTGGGAAATACGACTGTATTTTGCAAGGGTTGGGTGGTTTTTTTTCAATCAGCAGTGATGTACCTTGCTTCCATACTTTACCTAAAGTCCTCTCTGTGAGCTTGAAATTGCTGTATGTCTGGAGAAAGCTGTTACATCAATTGTTCTTTGATTGTTCTTTACAGAAAAATTAAGAGATGTGTTTAAAAATGTTGACCAGCTCAAAGAGGATCTCAAAAACACAACAGGAATGTCCACAGCCAGTATTGATGCTCTTCTGGAAGCACCTCTCCCAGAAAACAGCAGTCAGGTAAGTTTGCAGTCATCCTGGTGGGAGATCTTGTTGCTTCCTACCTCTCAGACCATTTAAACCAGAATATGTTAATGAATGCAGCTAAGCAGGTCACACTGCATGCATGAGAGCGCACAGAGAGATAGGTGATTCCACAGGGATAGTGAGCATAGATGTCATAGATGAAAATAGCCATGAGAAATGCAGTAAGAGCAGTCACTGACATCAGTTCAGCCATTAGAGACCAAGAGCCATATGGTCTCCTTGGCTGTCACCAGTAGCTGGTGAGCAGCCACACGCTGCCTGGTGAGTGATTGCTCTGATCCGTAGCAAGGGCACAGTTTGCTGTGACAGACTAATGAGGACCGAGTGGGGTCCTCGCTAGGGTCCTCAGTGCTGAGGAGTTGCTGCAGTCCAGGTGGAAAAGCACGCTTCTAGCCACAACGCGTGAGAGCACTCAGGGTCCAAAAATAGCCTCCCGTAATGAGAGATGAGCTTGCTTTCCTCAGCCTCCTGCGCGAGCAGAGCTCCAGATGCTTTTCTGCTTCCAAACCATCTTGTCTGGACTGAGCCCCAAAGAGCACGCCTTTTTCCAAACTTCACATGCATCAGTCAATGGGAAACTGAAGCCACAAAAGCTTTTACTACTGTGCAAGCTGGGCAGTAAAATACAATCTGTAGGATTTGTCCCTTGGAGCAGGAGTAACGGGTAGGCATTTTCTGGTTCTCAGGGTTGAAATATGACAGTGTGGAAAGAACAACAGCAAGGCAAGATTAATCCGTGCATACTGGAGCGAGCAGTCTCACCCCCTAACAAATCTTTTTTTCCTTTGTGCAAACGCAGCTCATTTCTCAGATCCTCCAGCTGGAGTCCTGTAGTGTCCGTCCTGCTGACCCACAGCTGCAAACAGTAGCGGAGGAGTTCTGCAATCTCTCTCTTCCAGAGAGGACTCGCGAGACGTACATCCTGGGGGTCACCCTGTTACGACACTTAGACATTTACAATTTCTTTTACAAGGTTAGTGCTGGATTTGTAGAGTGCTAGTCTTTGCTGCATGTAGTGGCTGAAAGGTCATAAAATATCGTTGCAGTGGCCAGAAGCTAGGCCGATTTACACAAGCCAAAGATCAGGCTTTGCTCATGCAGTAATTTTTATTGCATATCCATGCTGTGACAGCGCGGATATAAATGAGGATCCCAGCTGGCGTAAACCAGCAAACCACATTTAAAGGCACTGGACCTACTCGAAATGCCTCCCTATCTGCTAGTATTGTTTATATGCTGTCACAACCTCTTGAACATTCCCAGCTGAGTTCAGGATTCCCCAAAATAAAGCACTGGGCGGCTATTTTTTTTTTTTATTCCTTGAAAAGGGAAGCCCTGGAAAAGGTCCTGTAAAATATATTTTCCCAGTCTAGTTGGCATTGCCAAGTTATTAAATGATTCAAATATCCCACACACGTGACAATATAAACAGCATGTATAAATACCATTCATGGAAAAGTGTGCATTGAATACATTTTTTTAAGATGCTACAGAAGTAATCCTGGGGGAAAAAAGTTATTAAATGAGAATGCCAATGAATTTGGCTCAGGTCAAAAGTCATAGTGTTTGTGACGTTTTTGTTGTGCGAAATGCTGCCTCTTAGAGATTTGGGTGATATCCCAGCCAATATCTGATGCACATCTCCCAACTGTGGGTGTTGGAAAACGTGCACTGTTCAGAATATGTGATATTCAGGGGAGTGGTTTGCAAACACGCTTGGGGATTTAGGAATACAAATCCCATTCATTTCCCATGGGACGTCCGCTCCATAAACTTCCTAACAGTTTTGAAAATCCCACAATCTTTGTCTTGGAATTAACACACTATGGTCTTGTACATTCATGTGCTCACAGATTCCTGCTAATCATAATTGATTTTCTTCATGTCTCCTGCAGATGTTTTTCCCTAAAGAACTTCAGAAATCCGTGGACGAGATGTTAGACCTTCTGACAAAAATGAAATATTTCAGACACCAGGTTGAGTCTGGTGTTGATCCATTGCTACAAGCAATTCATTCACTGAAAAAGCTCCGGCAGTCTAGAAATGTGCCGCTGACTAAGGTACGTGTAGTCTGCGTGTACTGTGGAAGCAAAACACCCCTGGAACAGTTTCTACAGGAATTTCTTACCGTAGAAGCCAAAGGTGCATTAAATCATAGATTACTGATTCTCTTTTAAAGCAGGAGTGTTCTAAGAAGAATCTCTACCAAACTTATACGTTGCGTTCCTGGGAGAGCTTTGATTTGGAGCAGTGGGACCATCATGTGCCCATGACAGGGAGGACACTAGGAACATGTGCTGTGAGAGGGACAGTAGGAACAAAAATGCAGGGGGTGAACAACTGTTTTGAAGGAGGGTAGACTTCCAACAAAATACTGGAAGTGGTCAGCTTGTGAAAAGAACTGAAGAACTGCCCAGTAAAGGCTATCCAAAACCGTGTAAGTCAACAGCAAAATATGCTCTAGCTTTAGTGTGCATTAGATCACACCCACAGCATCAAGACTGCCCAAAGCGTTCAGCACAAACCCAGTCCTGCTCCGACAGCTGCAGTCACTTCGGGTGCCACTAACTTCATCCTCACTGGATCCAATCCCTCTCCGATCCATAGTCAATGACAGCGTAGATCACAGGAAGCATTTCTAGTAAGCACTTTGCCTGCACATTGCAGAAGCACATGTGGCTGTGGACTAGTTGGGGATGCGGCCATGGACTGGATGGGGATGTGCACACCTGGGTGACAAATTCTGTCTTGTAACCCAGGGTGTGTACGTGTCACCAGGCTCATGTTATAGGCAATTCCTATACACGCATTACAGGCAATTCCCACGCTGGATCACATACCTGGAAATTTGCCACCTGTGTCATAGCAAAGGTTAGCCAAAAAAGCACAATTTCCATGGAAATTCAGTTTTCTTTCGTAGGGACAAACTTTTTGGAAGAAAGCAGTGTAAAAATGCTTAATCTTTGCCTTGTAATTCTGTAATCTCTTTTTTCTCTCAGAATGGGATGTTTTTAGTGTTCAGGATTTATTTGCACTTTGTCTTTTCTGCAGGCGTTATTTAAACCAAACAACTTTAAGGTAACACGTGGCACGTTCAAGTCCATGTCAAAAGTTCTCTGCAACCAGGAGATCACACCTCTGTTTTTTGAGTCCTTGCTTCCAGATTTTGGAGACCCTGTAAGCAACAGTTCTTCTGCGGAGGATGTCTATGTCCAAAAGATGATGAAGAAATACGGGATTCCTCATGACTCCAGTAAGTCTAGTTTTTCCTTAAGGCAAAAATGTTTCAGAGCCAAACTCTACTGTTTCCAGAGAGATCCGGTTCTGAGCTTTTCCCCCATATGTCTCTGGAGAGCTGTAAGAGCTCGTGATTTATGCTAGCTGAAGATCTGCACTGCCCTAATTATTGGTGGCTTATTTCCATAAATGTTAAAAGAGCCTATGTAGCACAGCAGTGCTTGACAGTGTGCATTTTCCCGTTTGTCGATGATCTGGTCTTAGGGTTTGACAGGTCACTGCTTTTCCTTGATGCGCGGTTTTTCTGCCTGTACTGACATTATTAGCTCCTCCAAGTTCACGAAAGTCCGTTTAACCTTCAAGCAGAGAATCTTGGCTCGAACACTGAGGCTCTTGTTGCCTTGAGTTCAGCAACAGGAGATCTTGAGGGTAGATTGCTTTTGTCAAGACACATTATATCAGTCAGTGAAGAGGCCCCTGAAGTCATTCACCGGACACAGCAACAAACTGGGCAGATGGGAAAAAAATACACTGGTAGCTTTCTTGTATCTCATCTATTTGTGCTCTCTGCAATTTGTTTGCTTTTCTCCCCTTGCAGCACCGTTTTGTTTATCCTTTTACCTGGACCTGGTCAAGACCCCAACCGGAGCTTTAATTTGGTCTTTTTTAAAACCAATGGTGCTTGGGAAGATCCTTTATACACCAGATACCACAGGAACTCGAGCAATCATGGAAAGGGTACGGCTCTGTTTACAGTACATCAGAATATACCCGCTCAGAAGCATTTTAATTTATCTAGCACGGGCTCCTTTCTTTGAGAAGCAGAAGTCTATTTTCTGACTGGTTAGAGTATTAGTCAAAGTAGTCAAATCTTTTCCTAGTTGCATTGCTGGTCATATGAGTCATCTTTTGTCTCTGAATGAGTCTTACCTCCAAAAAATTGCTGTTGGTCGCATATTTATAATACGATTTTTTAAGGCCTTCACTTTATGAAGTTTCACCCCCATATTTTCAGCCAGTAATAGAGATGTTTCCCAGGACTAATGCTATAACCAGTACTTGTTCGCAAGCAGACCAGTGGTAGAAGGAAAACTGATATCCAAGGCATGCTCCTAATGTCACATATGAGGGGCCACGTTTTTAAGTACTCGCATCCAAATTCAGCATTTGAAGGGATATCTTGCCAAACAGTGATAGGCTGCTAAGAAAAATCCGAAGGAACCCAAATTTGGTCTCAGCTGTTTTATTGATTTATTTCTTTTAAAAGAAGCTTTAAGGTAATGAATAAATGGATCCTTACGTGTTGTGGGCTTTTTTGTAGTCTAATGCAACCCTGAAGCAGATGGCTGATCTAGCCCTGAAGTCCCAGGAGTGGTTGGACAAGTCTCCTGTCATCATGAATTCACTGACTAAGTTAAACCAGACAGTTCCAATGATTAAGGTATGGGATCTTACCTCCCCTGTGTCTCTCGCGAGAGGGGATTGGGAGAGTGGATTTCTTCACTGAAAGAAACTGGGGTTCCAGGGACCTCAGGGACATCTTAAGTCAGCTGGGAAAACAAGCTTTTGCCAGCTTCTCAGGCTTTTGTCCTGGGCTTCACAGTTTCTGTGCCTGCCTGTTCCTGTAACTCCTGACACACCTTTCCATGCAAATCCTCTCTTGGAAATGATTTCTTTGTAATATGCTCCCTGACACTGGTCATACTGAGGCCTGCTGGAGGCCTAAGATGAGCAGGGAATGCTCTTCGGTTTGTAAATTAACTTTCTGCTTGATGGAGTGATCCAGCCAGCCAAGACCAGGCAAGAAATGACTTTTTCAGAAAATGAAACAGTATCTATAATAAGCATGTAGCTCTGGGTACACACGTAAAAGCTAGAAGATGTCTTTGTACCTCAGTGACTGTAAATAAAATTTCTTTTTCCCCTCCTAAGGAGCCTAGCCTTGCTTGGATACAGAAAGCAGTAGGCTGTAACGTTTCCTATATTTGCTTGCTGTTCTCCGTGGTAAAAACTGTGTCCTTTTCTTACAAGACTATGAAAATGAGATCTCTGGAACCCTAAAGCATTAGAAGTTAATTTCAGTGGCTGGAATTCATTGTCATTTCCATGGCACTGAGAGAAAATCCGGAGTGGAATACACAAAAGTGAAAGGGAATATTCTCTGCTGACTGCACTCATTAGTGGAATAATGAACTATTCAGCCAAACCAAATCTGTCTGCTGGTTTCCAAGCTGAATTTTGGTCACCTACCCATTTTGCTCTGGCTGTGTTCACAGGACTTAGACATAAATGAAATTTACTGCGCTTTTAGAATAACAAAGATTGTCCATGATTTTTCCGTGGGACTCTAGTGCCTGGTGGAGACTCTATTGAGTCTCAGTAGACATCTTGTTGACTCAAAGAAACACTGTCTTGGACTCACAGGGCTCCATGTGAAGTTTTCATTGCTAACGTTTCCCCATCCTGGTACACAGAGTGAAATATGGAAGGTCAGGAAAGGATTAGGAGGGGGTTGTACAAATGCTGAGTGAAGGCAGCTGGTCCGTTGTATTTTAGAAATACACTGAGCAAGCTCAAGGGACTTCTGGTCAAACTGATGCTTTTTCTTTTTGCTTGTTGATAGAACACGCTGCAGAATCCCTTTGTGCAGGTTTTTATCAAGCTGATGGTGGATTTGGATGCAGCCGAACTGCTGAGTCAAATAAACGAACTGGGTAAGTTGGTCTATATGTGATGTACTTCAGGTCTGGGAGCTCCAGAGTCACCAAACTGTAGCCGTCCTCTGGTACTGCTCTTCTCTGGCCAGAATTGGATGCTTTAGTGCAAGGCAATCTCAGCTGTGATTCAAAAAACCTCGTGGCCTATGGGTAAAGACTCTTAGAAAGCAAAGGGCTTCTATGAAAAGACGCTTCTTTTGAGTGTTGAAGGGATAGTAGGATGCGAATCTCTGCAGCTGAGTGTGGCCACTGGAGGACACTGTTTAGCCATAATTATCACTTCAAATGAGCTACCTGGGACTCTGCTGGGAAGCATTGTGGAGAGCACACTTGCATCAGGGTTCAACTTAAAAGTTTTCCAGAGCAGAAAAACAAGGGATCAGATAAAGGTAGTCAGGCTGATGAAGCCAGAGGCATCGTTACAGGAGATGCCGTGCTGGAGTTTGCTGTTCTCTGGTGGTCTTGTATGGCTCTTCAGGATGAGAGCTGCTGATCTGCACTGGGGGAATCATCAGCTAACAGCGGTGGTGGATACATCCCCTGTTAGTGCAGAGCACGGTGTCACGGTCCCTTCCTAGCTGGTCTTATTGTCCCTACCCACTTTTTCAATCAGTGGCCACACATGTCAACATAAATCTGGGTTATGCCAGCAAAACCCAGCATAAAACAAGAGTGCTTGAGTCTGTTGCAGCCAGGATATTTACATACTGTTCATGATGACCCCTGAGTTATTTCATGAGTAGCATCTCCTGTCTTAACTCCCCATAAAATCATCGTGCCTGCAGCAGCTGTTCCATATTAGTTACACTACATTATGCAGTTACCCTTTGAAACAGCCAGGAAACAGCAGTGTCTTTATTAAACTGCATTATCAGGTTTAGTACACACATCAGCACAACAGACATAACTTTTCCTTGATGCTCTTGGATAAAGCACATTCTCCCCTGAGACAGAGCAGCTCAACAGACAAGTTGATTCCATCAAAACCCGTAAGATGGGGAATGAACAGCAAGCATCATGTGCGAGTCTAAAACCTCAGCAGGTTGGTAGCAACTTCTGATTTGGGATGGCTGTCACATCCCACTGCTGGCATCCTCCCAAAGGCAAACTCATGAGCGTATTACAAATGATTAACATAAAAATTGGGTCAACAACATGCCTTCATTGCACTGCTACGTGCAGAAATGTATTTTACACTTAATGTTTAGTATGATGGGTTTTTTTCTTCCTTTCTGGTGTCATTGTTGGTGTAAAGCACAGGATGATGTGAAAGATTTTTGTGCTACATGTAGTGATGTTACTGGGTTTGTGTTTGGTTTTTTTCAGACGATATTCGGCTGGAATTGCAGAACAACGCTGACATTGTCGATCAGCTGAATACATTAGCTACCCTTGCTGTAAATGTGTCCTCCTGTGTCTCATTTAATCGCGTTCAGGCAGTCAGAAACTTAGAGGAAATGGAAATGGTGGCTAAAGAGCTCTTTCTGAAGAACGAGCTTTTTGCAAGTATGTGACAATCTCGAGTCTCCCTGTAAATTAAATTTAGCCTGGTAGAGGGTGGGAGTCCTGCATAAGAAGTTTGGCTTTCCACCAGCAACTGTTGTGGTCACAGCCCCCACCACACAGCAATCGATTTTCACCTGGTGTGGGTGGGACCTGCACACTCAGACCTCCTTATGGCAGTGTTTTACACTCTCCTTTTTATTCCTCCTTTTCTCTTACACCTTCGCTGTCTGTATAGAAAGCCTTTGGTCAACTACTGTTTTCTCTCAATTCTTTGTTTGAGCAAAATTTCACTGCTCTTAGATCTTCATGACAGCTGCCTTCTTTCAGGCTCTCCTGGGAAAAGACGCTTTAATCGAGAAAGATACCACCGAATCACTGAGGTTGGAAAAGACCTTTAAGATCATTGAGTCCAAATATGAGACAGTTCAATTTATTAAAAGGTCATAAAGCTCTTGAGGTGTTCCAGCCAAACACTGCAATATTATATTGGGTCTTCTTGGTCACACTTCTCACGTTTGTGGGATCGGAATTCAGCTTCGGATCAGACTGCAGAGACGGGCAGGGGGGAGTAGAGAATAGGAAGCTTACGTTAATTGGAATGATACAAATGTGTCTTAATTTTTAAAGAATGACCAATATCTCCTCAATTAGAATTTACTTAAGTCCTGTGACCTGTTTGATTTCATATCTCATGATTGAGGGGTAGATGATAGAAACTTTTTCTTTTCTTGGAACTTCAGTCCCTGATAATATTTGCCTATTCCCCTAAAAGCAGTTTTCTTCTATGTTTGCCCTCCATTCAGTCATATGCTTTATATATGGAATAATCAGGAAAAATATTCTGGAGAGAAAAACTTTTGTGCTATTTCCTCTACTCAAACAGACATTTTAAATCAAACTGTATCTACAGCGTGCCATTTCCTAACAGGAACTTGCAAAGCTTTTGTATTCTTAGCAGTCACAGCTTTGCAGGAATTTGCGTGGGCACAAAAATACATGTGTAGGTCATGAAGAATTTTGAACACTGTGTGGCTGAGGCTTTTATGTTACAGCGTTACTAGGTGAGCTCTACTGAGAGAGTACCTTTGGGCACGTTCAAGAGAGGGGTGTGTGCTGAGTGACGTACCCAACAGCTACGTGACGGTCCATGTTCAAAGCAGACATTTTTTCCAAATACAGCTGGTTATTTTGAGAGCCTTTGGTTTTTGAACGCTCAGTGGGAAAAGGTTTAAAGGGTCTGGGGGTGTATTTCACCACCAGAATCATTGGTCACATTGGAAATTACGGGTAGCTGCAGTGACAGTAGTTTCCACTTTCAGACCCTCGATAAGCAGCCTACCCATCTGAGCATTATTTGTGCAGCAAAGAAATGAAATGATGGATTGTAATGTAGAAAAGGCTTATAAAAATGAGAGGTTCCTACATATCTGTGTGTACTGCTCCCGTGCTACTGACTCTGAAGGAAAGCTTTTTCTCTTTCTTTTCCAAGGTATCATTTTCAAGCTGCCTTCAAGCCACAGCAGCCCTGGACGCTCAGTCCCCGGGGACTCGCCCCTCCCTCCTGTGCTCAACTACACCATCCGGATGAGCAGCAGGATCACGCAAACCACCAACAGAATAAGGGAGCGCATCTGGACGGTGGGGCCACACAACTCCACCTCCCAGAGCCAGATTTACAGCCGGGCGTTTATTTATATCCAGGACAGCATTGAAAGAGCCATTATTGAGTTGCAGACTGGCAAGAAGCCAGAGGAAATAGCTGTTCAAGTCCAGGCCATGCCTTACCCCTGCTACAATAAGGATATGTAAGTTTGTGTAGCTTTTGTCTTCATGCTTTGTGTAAGCTTGTCGTGTCTGACTGGTGGAGTTTGCCAGCTGCCCTGGTCTCCTTAATACCATGTTCACACGGCATAGAAATCTTTTCATTTTGTGGTTGTGGTTTGGTTTTTTTTTTCCCTCCAAGGGTCTGAACAAAAAAGAGCATTTTGGACTCTGGTATAAATGGTCTCTGTTTAGTTTGCCTAATCTTTTGTTTTCTGTGCTCTGTATGTACCTGAATTGTCATGGTAACGATAGGTTTTACAGCAGGTAAAATACTCTGTCCCTGTTTTACTACACATGGCGGAGCTGAGACTGGGGTTGGCAGGACTTGGGTTAAATATGATTGTTGGCTTGTTCTGCAGGTGTTTACATGCAGACAATGCAGCAGAACTTAGAAAATTTATTTATTGGGGGGAAAAAAAGAGTCCCTAGGTTTATGAGCTTTGTTCCTAGAGACTGCTATCCAGCTGTGGTATTTGCTGTTCATTCCAGGGATTCTAGCTAATGTTCAGTGTATAGCGAATAGTTCCCAATACAGGTGCCTCCCAGATGCTTTCAGAAGGATAAGAGGGAAGATGAAATTGTACCACTCATCTCTGCAATAACGATGGAGGACAGAGAAGCTTTTCATGCACTGAGTTGCCAGGGTTAACAGCCCTGTTATACAGAGTAGTGCAGCGTGAACTGTGTGTGGACCAGAATAAGTTTTGAATGGTGAAGCAGATCAAAAAGGTTTGGATCATCTTCCTCTCCGCTCATCTTGAGCCAGATCTGCAGCTAGTATAAACCACATCTCTGCCAAATGCAATAGAGAGAAGCAAATCTTGCACAGCTGAGGACCTGCCCCTCTGGCAAGGCAATTTTGGTCTGCATTGGAAAGCTGGCAACGTGGTACTTCCGCAGAGTTATTACCCTGACCACAGCTGGTGGCCAAACTGAGTGGAAAACACAGGGAAGGGATTTCAACGTCCATCCGAAAGTGCTGAAGGATGTTCAGCAAATAGTATTGGTAGGTTGGATGGTCGCTCCGCCCTGACCTGAGGGTCTCCCTTGGACCAAAAGGACAGACTAGACGTGGGAGCTCTTTCTATTGAAAAGCCTGCGCGTCTACCGTGTGAGCTAAAAGAGTATCTGGGAGTTACAGCTATAGGAGCTACAGCAGACCCATTAATCTCCTGTGCCGGCCTGTCACTTAAGAGAGCTGGGGACCCATAATCTCTTCTCAAGGTAACAGCATGCAAAGTGCCTGCAAGTACTCAGGCAGTAGGCATTCAAACCAAGTGTCAACTTCTTGCAGCAAATACATGGATTATTGCTGTGAGATGGTTTTGTACAATGATTAACTGGCTGCTGGAGGCGTTTACTACAGTGTTATCTGCTTTTCTTGTTCTTGGGCTGCTGAGAAAACTGCTGGCCTTCAGGTTTCCCTCCACACCCTGGGTTCAGAGGGACATGAGTTTGCTCAATTATTAGAATACCTGAAGGCTTTGGATTTGGATGCAGTAGAAGTCATCGTAAAATGGCTGTTTGTTGATTGTTAGTGCATAGTTACCATCCTGTAGGGAAATGGAGGGAATATATGTACCGGTACACAGAAGGTATAAGGAAATGCTGCACTTCTAATAGCCTAGAGAGCACGCACAAAGTGGTAGCCAAAAAAACCCCAAGCCACAAAGAGCTACTAGAGCTACTGAAATGCCTTTTCATTGTTCTTTATACATATGGCTTCATGTGCATGGAAGCATTTCCTGAAAGCACTGGTGTATGGGAAATTTTCAGCTTTACAGGTTAAAAAAAAAATTAAAACCAAATGTGATCATATTAATTCCTTACTGTTATAGTACGGTAAACTTTTCCCAGGAATAACACTGATTATTGTTTTTTTAAGCCAGGTCTAGAAATGAGGGAGGAAAGCACAAGCCCCATAGATACAATGAAGTCAATCTCCTGCTATAAAATCTTGCTTTCCATCATAAAAGGAGAAATTTACGGTTGGCCGTTGTTGTCTTTTCTCTGCGTGCATTTGGCCCAGGAAGAAGGTTTTAACTAAAGTGGGGAGCCAAGAATTGTGAAGCCCACGTTGTAGACCTGGATCTGCAATACCTGTCCCGGGGTTGGTAGGCCAGACACTCTGAGGGGAAGCACCTATATTCAGACTCTGGCACCAGGAAATATTACCTGGCTACGAAATTTGGCCATTATATCTATTAACAGAAATGGGACTTATGGCTGGCTGCTGTGATGTTTCAAAATGGGATGGAAACCCATCAGAGAGCCAGGAGATGGCAGTGCCCACGGTGGTTCCTGCTCCTGCCAGTGGTGTTGCTGAGCAAAACTTCCAGAATGCATCTGGAAATTTCTGTGATTTAAAAAAAGAAAAAAGATTTTGAACAGTCATGAGTTCCATGAATAGAAAATCCAATGCAATGGCAAAATAAGCTTTTTTTTTTGTAATTATTAATTATACTCCACGTTTTGAAATATAAGCATGTCTTCTCCTGTGCCAAAGTATTATTCTGAAAAATATATTCTCTATAAAGCCTTAATCCCCAGAACATTTCATATTCAGCTAAAGCCTGCATTTGCCTTTTACAGGTTCTTAACCAGCGTGACCTACTCTCTTCCGTTTGCTCTGATGGCCGCCTGGGTGCTGTTTATAGCTGATTTTGTTAAAACACTTGTTCAAGAGAAAGATCTGAGGCTTTACGAGGTACGGTGAAACTTTCTGGGGCGTGCAAAATTATAAACAGATTTTCCTTATTAGTGGGTAGTATGTCTCATGTGCAATATTAAATGGTGCAAAACAAGCATTTAGGAAAATAATATTCCAAACACCTATGCTTTGACCTGCAGTGTTTGAATTCTGACATTGTAACCAAGCTCAAAACCATGGAAATGCAGGGCATTTGCCCTTCAAGTGGTGAGAATATTGCTTTGAAGTTCCGAACACTGGAAACATGGGGACCTCACAAAATTACAAGTTTTGTGAAGATTTAAAGCTCTCTTAAAATTGACTTTGTGTCATACCTGTTGGGGACAAAGGCATGAAAAGTGACTTATTTCCTATCCTTTAAGTTATTATACTTAATATTTCAGAAGGTGCTACATATTACATCAGCTCCTCTGAAATGAAGGCAACCTTCTTCATTCGGGTTGCCTATTGGAAAAGAAATGACATTGAGACATAGGGAATTTATTAAATTAACTCAGATTTTCAGTGTGAACAGAGTCAACAGAGACAAGCAGCGCAGAACTTTTGTAAAACTAAGCTTTAGTAAGCAACAGGAGCTCAAGCAGATTTGTTTTTATCCAGTACCATGGAAACAAATACCGATTCATCAAAAACATTTCCAAGAAAGGGCGCACTCTGAACTGTGATGAGACCGAAAATGAGTGAACCCCAGTGACTAGCTGGCAGCTCCTTGCTCTAGTTTAGGAAACCAAGTTTCTGCTCCTAAGAACAGGGTGTCGGTAATCTTTTTAGGCATATAATAATCTGCAACAAGACGCTAGTACCTATAGTTTCTTTTGGATTTATCAGTACAAACTTACAGTTTTATGCAAGTCTTGTGGACTTGATCATAGGCTAATATGAATTAATATTGCTTCCTTATAACTATGGTAATTTATCTATTATTGGGGATAGATGAGAAAGAATTTGTTTCAAAGATATTTAAGAGTTTTTACACTCAGACCACTAGGCAATTAGCATTATTTTAAAAAACAACCACAATGCTTTAGAAAAGTTACAAATCTAAGGCCAGAAGTTGCTTTAGAGCTTGTGGGCTGTGATGCTTCATGCTTGCAGATGCTGTCTGTGCTGTTCTTTTGCAACAGACTGCTTGCAAACCTAGGGCATTCCAGAAATGTGAGTGCCTGGTTTCTCCCTGGTTACCAACATGCAATATGCCAAAGTATGAAAGAACATGTTTTAGTTGTACGCCCTGTCGAGAAACTGAAAAAAGAAACAGTTCAATATCAGCAGAAAGATCTCGTAATAAACAGTTGTCATCTGTGATTCTCTTTTTCACCTTTCTCCCTGTAGTACATGAAAATGATGGGTGTTAATGCCAGCAGCCATTTCATCGCCTGGTTCATAGAGTGTGCCGTCTTCCTTCTAATCACTGTCACCTTCCTCATCATTGTTCTAAAATTGGGTGACATCCTTCCCAAAACAAACACAGCGCTCCTGTTCCTGTACCTTATGGACTACAGCCTGTCCATTATAGCCATGAGTTACTTCATCAGCGTTTTCTTCAATAACACCAACATAGCAGCCTTGGTGGGCAGCCTCGTGTACATCCTCACCTTCTTCCCCTTCATCGTGCTGCTTGTCATCGAGAATCATTTGAGCTTCTCTGTGAAGAGCCTGCTGGTAAGTTCTGCTTTTCAATAACCAGGACCGTGTGTGTCAGAGCAGTCATTCACCTTCAATAAACTTCAGCTCTTATTGTATCTTGTGTCACAAATATACGTGAGTTGGTTGCCTTTCTAGATTCCATCAGTGGGTGTTGACAGGTGCGAGAGCATAACAGGAGAGTTGGCCATGGCCTGTTCTGGAATTAGGTGAATTCCATGACTGAAAGCAGTATTGTGGAATTTTAGTGAGTGAGTTCCCACCTGCCAGCTGAATCAGAGTAGTTTGAGCTACATACTTTGCCCTTTATAATTGCAAAGAAAAATGGGTTACGTTCAACCACCACAAAAAACCAGGCTGTCTCAGTGAGGAGTTTAGGTAGTGGGGCTGTGAAGGAGGGCTGGCTCTGCTTATTGCTGGCTCTGCTCATCCTTTAGTTTCCTGTATCTCAAATTCCTAGCCATGGAAATAGATGTAAAGCCTTGTTTCGTACCAAGGGCAGAAATAGGTAGGTATTAGGTTCCAGAAACCAGGCCTGTTTTCTTTGAGTCACCAAATTCAGGAAGGGACATCTATTAATGCAAGTGGTAAAAATATTAACCACCTGGCAGGTAATTCTCAAGCACTGCTGTATTTCAAAAGCCTAAATTAAAGCCCTGTGTGAGGGAGGAAGTTGCGACCTGGGTGTGGAAGCAAAAGGAAGGCAGGCTCTAAGGAGTCAGTACAGCCCGTCACCAGAAGCATCGCCCATCCTAAGCCTGGTCCGGTGCTCTTTGTGACTGTTGGAAAAAAAGACCAAACACTAATTTTCCTGGCTATTGGGCCAAGCCACTGAGGTACCTGATAGGTTGACTGACTTGATTTCTCTTTGAGACTAATTCATAAGTTCTTTGTTTTTAATTTTGTTTATTCCACAGAGCCTGTTGTCTCCAACTGCGTTCAGTTATGCAAGTCAATACATTGCTCGATATGAAGCACAGGGCATAGGTATGTTCATTGTAGACAAAACTAGGCTTTGAGCTCCCGTGATTGTGACATTTCACTAATATGGGTTCTGTTTGTTTTTCGAAATTCCTTTCTGCAGGTCTGCAGTGGGACAACATGTATAAGTCCCCAATGATTGGAGACAACACTTCCTTTGGCTGGATGTGCTGGCTTATTCTGATAGACTCTTTCATTTACTTCATCCTGGGATGGTATATAAGGAACGTTTTTCCAGGTAAGGATACGAAGCATCGAGGCTGGTGCTGTACCATCTCTTTTGGAAAACAACACTGGCTGATTCCATGGTTCAGGCAGTAAGACAGTCTGAGCACACAAGATACCTCTGTTTCTAGATCAAAGGGAGCATGATTTTGTGGTTGTCTGAGAGCAGTATTGAAAGGGAGAATTAAGGTTCCTCTGCTTATCAAATGGGTAGGTGGGTCTCCTGAGGAAGCTGAAGCCAAGGACATGGGAGGATGTGTTTGTGGTCTGGTGGGTGAAAATGAGAACAGAGCATGTTTGCCTGCATTTGTCAGTTGAGTGATTTTGTGTTGTGTTACTTGTATCATTTGATTTCAGAAAGTAATTCCTGCCTTGGGCAAGAGCCAGTACATTTGTCTCTTGCTTTTCTTCCCCACCTAATGAAGCAGTCCACTGGCATACAGAAGTCTACCCAGTGGAAGATGTAAAGTACTCCTGCCCTGCAGCTATGAAGTTACTCAGAATAACAAATTAGTGAATGCTTCCTATTGTGTCAATCGGAAATTCTCTACCAAGTGTCAGTAGTACATGAACACGTCCAGAGGGGAGAGATTTCTGTGGAGTTTATTTTTGCTATTTTGAGTGCACCCCAATTGTGATACTTCCTCAGAAACAGATACCTGAACGAGATTCCTCTTCTCCTTGCAGGTAGATACGGCATGGCTGCTCCCTGGTATTTCCCCTTGCTTCCATCTTACTGGGTCGAATACAACAGTTACCTCCCCTTCTGGAATGAGAAACGAAAAGGCCTTCTCTTCACCAAACTGATGTTAAAGAAAGAAGCAACCCTCAGCAATAAGATATGTATGTGAATGCTAGATGGGGTAGTGATACTAACTAAATGAAGCCAAATTGGTAAAGAGGCACCATGCTCAGACAGCACATTTCTCTATTGATCCTTATTTTGTAGCACAGGAGAAATTGGAAGCTGTTGCTTGCATGAATGGAGATTTGGCTTTTAAATTATACTTGTTCTTCCTATTTGGTGCGGTACTGATTTTCACATGCATGTTTGTCTATGTCGTAGTTGGAGTTGTAGTTACCTTAGATGCATATATGTCAGTCTGCAGTGCTCTGTGTAGAAGTACACTTTTGTTTGTGCGAGCAAATACAGATTGTCACTTGGCAAAAGGGATGTGTGCTTCTTTGCTCGTCTCTTTAAATGTTTAGCCTGTAAAATATTGTGAGATCACACATAAAAGCTTGCTGATTCTACCTAACTGAAAATAACTCAGTAGTTTCGCAGTCTGTTCTCTAATTTTCTGTGCTTGCTTAGTATAAATTAAGTGAGGGGCTCTGAAACATCTAAATATGATACCTTTTACAAAGTGATTAATGCTTATTGTCAGGAGTTATTAGAAGCTGCAGAAGTAAAAAGGAGAAATCCCAGGGAGCTCAAAATGATACAGATCCTGTGAAATGTTCCCTGTGTTCCTAGCTGAAAGGCACCTACTTTTGCTGTATTTTGTTTTTAAAAGCCCCGCTTGTCTGTAAGGTGAAAAAAGTAGCACAGCCCTGTTGCAGTGCAGTAACTGTCCTCTGGCCCTTCAAAGGTGCCCCCCCTCCTCACCTGGAACCGGAGCCCACTGATCTCACCTTGGGAGTCTCCCTCCGTGGCATAACAAAGATTTATGGATCCAAAGCTGCAGTGGACAACCTCAGCCTCAACTTCTATGAAGGGAATATCACTTCCCTGCTGGGACACAATGGAGCTGGCAAAACTACGACCATGTGTGTATACTTTAAAGCTGCTTTTTTTTTTTTTATACTGTGGGGCATGATTGGGTGAACAAGAGACCAAGTGGGGCTGTGCAGTGTTGGGAGACTGAATAAGATGCTTTATTAGGCTAAATCCCTCTTGTAGTTTTATCTTGCTCATGAATGACCTCAGCACTCCCTTCATCTATTAGAATTAAAGGTTCTTTTCTGCTTAGGAACACGCTTTTTAATCTGGTAGGATACCTGTAATACTCAGCACAGCAGCTGTTCTAGCATTTTGTTCCATGACACTTTGGTTAGGTTGTTCTGAAAGCTGTGGGTAGCTCGTGCACGCACTAAAGCTGAAGTGATACTGGCCAGAAAGCTTAATAAAGGTATGCTTCAGCTGTACAAACTCATGTGTCAGCTGGGCTGGAATGGCGGTGGGTTAATATGTTGGCCTTTCAGCCCTTTCAGCCTTGCCATTTATAAATTATTATTTCAGTTGTTAGATAACAACACTAAAACAGACCTGTAGAACTTGATTTCTCCACTGATGTATATGTGCATCGCTCTGAAAGCAACATTAAGCTGATAAATAGAAGCCTCAGAAGAGCCAAAACCAGTAAGACAGATGTGTGCTTCATCTCAGCTTATTATCAATTCATCTCGTATCCTGTTTGCAAAGTGTAGGCAACGGTGATATGCAGAAAAGTATAACAGCTTCTTGAAACTTAGTGCAGGCTTCCGAACCTGACTAAGGTCACAAGTTACTTCTGTCCTTTTTAATGACGGCTAGAAGTCCCAGGAGAGAGAGAAGCTCTGGGAAGGCGCAGGGCAGTCTGAGACGCATCTTCTCCCTTTAGTCCCTGCAGGACAGCACCAACAGTGACCTATAATGTGCAAGTAGTTATTCTGAGCAGAGAGGGTTTGACTTAAGTCTGTTGGGTATAGTGAGGTAGGTAGTTATTTGCTTGAACTAAGTGAAAGTGCTGCCCACTGTGAGATGTCTTGTCCGGAAGTCCTCTCCCATCTCCTGTTAATAATGGCAGTGAAATCAGGTTTCCATGCTCTGATGTGGTTAGTAAGATGAAGATGTGGTTTTCCATCTCTGTTGTGGTTAGCAATATGAGGCTGTCTGGATACTGCAGATAAACCCCAAAGAATGAAGAGTAACTGCATTATGTGCATTCCCAGTGATTAAATTGGAAATCAAGGGCGTTCATGAGTATTGATGTATTGGATATGCAGGGCTCTGACTTAGGGAGGGGGGAAGGCTGAGGAGGATAAAAGTACATGAGAAAAGCAGACAGAGTTCAGTGTGTTGGCTTGGTACTTGCCCTCGTGTTCCTGCAGAGGGGTAGGAGGACGTCCTTTGATGTTAATTGGCCACTGCTCCGCCAAAGCATGGGCAGACAGCAGAAGGAGCAGTGCTCAGTGGTCTCTGGCTGGACGAGGTGTGGTAGTGATGTAAGGAAACTTGGAAAGTGATGATATGTACAGGACCACGTGAAAAAATTACTTCTGGCTTTCTCCTTTTTCTAACTTCCTTTTCTGTTTATGTTTCCCTTACAGATCTATTTTGACGGGGTTGTTCCCCACATCATCAGGTACTATCTTTGTGTATGGCAAAGACATCAAGACTGACCAGGAAGTTATCAGGAAGAACATGGGTGTGTGTATGCAGCACAACGTGCTCTTTAACTACCTCACCACAAAGGAACACCTGCTGCTCTATGGGTACATCAAAGTCCCTCACTGGAGTAAGCAGGAGCTCTACCAAGAAGTGAAGAGGTAAAAAAATAGCAGGGTTGGAGAAGGGAGCGAGGGCTGTCAAAATTATTGTGTGGTAGGTACCATTGCCACTGCAAAGCTCAAAGGAATGGTTTTGAGGACTGCTCCGGACCCAGTGTAGAGTTCAAATAATGCCTTAGTCTGACTAGAGAAACATATTGAGTGTTGATATCTGTGTCTGTAAGAAAACAACGTCTCTTGTCCAGGGGGTTTACAAGCTTCTGTGGCAATTCTTTGGAGATGAATTTATAGGCCTAAGGGTCTAGTCCTTGCTGCTTTACAATTTTCTGCAGAAAGAGATTTAATCAACCAGTCAGAAAGATGATGTCGGCTTTATTGGTTCTGCGGAGAAGTGAAGCAGTCAGAACATCCCAGGAAGTTTGGATCTTGGTGTTCTCAGTTGATGAGGTTGAGCCTTTAACCTTGACTTGTCAGATGGAAACTTTGAAAACATCCTAAAAAAAATGTTTTAAATTAAAATCCTGGTGACTGAGCTACAGGGTGAATCATCTCCCTGCACTGTGATCATTCAGTAGAACAGTCCATACTTGAGCAGTTTTTCATTTGCAGTTATGTTTTTTGGGGGGCATTTTCAGATTCCCTGCTTTTAAAAGATGCCTGAAGGATAACCTTTGGGGGTTGTTTTTGCTTTGTTTTCAAGGACTTTGAAGGAAACTGGACTGTACAGCCATCGCCACAAGCTAGCTGGCTCCCTGTCTGGGGGAATGAAGAGGAAGTTATCTATAGCTATTGCTCTCCTGGGTGGATCAAGGGTGGTGATACTAGATGAACCAACCACAGGGGTGGATCCATGCTCTCGGAGAAGTATTTGGGAAATTATCTCCAAGAATAAAAAAGGTACCGTGATGAGATGCTGCCCAGTGGCAAAGGTGATTTGTGTCGCTTTTGCAAATATGCTATCAGTGGCTTTGAACTGTGGGTTTTGGAGACCACAAAGAATGAATTGTGGGAGACTGGGATTTTGCAGGCCCTCTGGGTGCATCCTGGTTGGTTTCTGTAAATTCACGGTGTCATTTTAAAAGTAACTTTACCATAATGCACAATTTACAGTACAGTAACTTTCAGCTTCTTTCTAATGCTGCCTTTCATCCAGTTTCACTAATAATTATGAAAAAGCACAGTTGATCTTCACCTGGTACTCTCCCCTCATTCAGCATAGCTTTTTGCCTGTCTCATGTAATCACGTGGTGTGTTCATTCTGTGGTGGCTGACACAGCTTTGTATTTTCCAGGCAGAACCATCATTCTCTCCACGCATCACTTGGATGAAGCAGAAGTTCTGAGTGACCGAATTGCCTTCCTAGAGCATGGAGGGCTCAAATGTTGTGGTTCACCCTTCTACCTCAAGGAAACATTTGGTGACGGATACCACCTGACGCTCACAAAAAAGAAGGTTTGTGTCTGAGTTGGTCCTAAATTTTCAGCATCTTAGGTGGGAAACTGAGTCAGTCGTATGACAGGAAGGAAGGTGGCAAGCCATAGTGTCCCACAGAAATTAAGCATGCTGCAGAAAGTTCTTCTCAACCTGAGGCGTCTGCAGTAGAATGGATGTTTCAGTATAATTTCACTTCAGAATGGAATAATTCCACTTCAGAATGGAATTCTGAATGGAATAACTTCTTTATGTGACTGCTTTATTCCCGAGTGAAAGTGGGATGTGTTTTGGGTTGAGACCCTGGGGTTTGGCCACACACATTCAAGAATATGCTAGACTCTTTCCTTGGGCTGCCAGTAAGATCATTTTTTCATATGCCCCAACCATTGAGATACCTGGGTTACGGTGCACTCCGCCTCGCTCTGCCTGTCCCATGCTGGTATTCACATCCTTTTTTTTTATAAATAAGTTTCACAGAATCGCAGAATGATAGGGGTTGGAAGGGACCTCTGGAGATCATCTAGTCCAACCCCCTGCCAGAGCAGGGTCACCCAGAGCAGGTGGCACAGGAACGCATCCAGGCGGGTTTTGAATGTCTCCGTCTCTGGAGACATTTTTCCTTCAGAAAGACAGCCTATATGGAGAGTTCTCCAAAATACAGGAGTCTCAGCTTCAGCCCTTCTACACAAAGCCTTGCAGCATTAATAGACAAGGCAGAGGTCTGAACGTGAGCTCCTGCATCCCAGGTGCATGATGACGTCCTTTTTATCCTCCCTTCCCCACTGGACCTTAGCTTCCTTTCATGTCCCATGAGCTCGGTGACCGCAGCAGGCACTGCCAGGGGCAGAAGCAGGGATTCGCCTGTTTGTGAGCAGGCATGGAGCTGAGCTGGAGCTCTCAGCACCTTCGTCTTTTGGGGGGGCCATCAAGGCTTGCTCAGGGATGCAGGCACTTATGGCTGCATCGGCAGGAGCTGAGTGGCAGATCCAAGTACGGTAGTGGTATCAAAGAACTATTGAGGATGTGGATGTGAGGACACTGCTAACAGAACAAGTGGCCCCCGCCTCCCTTGAAGGAGAGGGAGGCTCTCCAGCAGGACCACTGGACCAGCCTCTGTGGCCCTCGCAAGAGAGGAACTCTTTGTTGAGAAAGAACAGGGTCTCCTTGAGGATTAAAGGCAAGGCCGGGTGCAGAGTGAGGATTGTGAAGTTCAGAGAAATAAAGCAGACAGGAAGAGCCCATCGACAGTATCTGGCCTGAGGAAAAATATTCTGCTTGCGAGGAGGGGAAACTCTGCTCTTGATAGCATTTATTACAGTGCAAGCCCTGTTTTTCATGGGAAAAGACTGCACTTGTGCTGGCAGCCGTGTTCATGTGTCAGCTCTCTTGTGGTTAGGCTCTTTCTCTGTTGCATGACAAACCCTCCATCTAGTGCAAAGTGGTCGATTCATCCCAGTCCCAGTGTCTCTGCAGACAGAGGAGCCCAGTGAGGTCTTGGATGGACGAAGACGGGGACACCCCCGTCCTCTTCAAGGGCCAGAAACCCACTTTCATCTACTTTTGATATTGAAAGTGAAATGCTGCATCCCTGGACTGAGATCACCTACTTATTATTCTATGGGACAGGATTTGGGCTAAATCCTGTGGTAGGAAGTTTGACCTTGCAGCCTTTGGTGACCACAGTGTTTTCCTCCTTTTTCAGAACATGGTAGAGGAGTGTGACACCGCAGCAGTGACCTCCTTGATCCAGTCCCACCTCCCGGAGGCTTATCTCAAGGAGGATATTGGTGGAGAGCTCGTGTACGTGCTTCCGCCTTTCAAGTCCACAGTCTCAGGGGCCTACCAGGCGCTTCTCAGAGCCCTCGATACCAGCTTGAGTGATCTCAGCCTTGGTTGCTACGGGATTTCAAACACCACCGTGGAAGAGGTACGAGCTCAGGATCCGCTCAATTTAATGAAATGTTATGGAGATCAACTTCACAGCACTGCGTAGCTCTGCTTTCTGGGCTAGACAGTGGCATGTTTTCAATGTGAGAGTTGCAGGCAGGGAAAGAAGGGGTTTGGTTGTTCGCTGTGTTACGCTTACGAACATGTGAGTGTGCAGATGTGTTCGTAAATCTATACATATACTAATACACAAAGCGTACAGCTGTCTCACCTTGCTAACAGCTTTTTGGCATTTTACCCAGAAAATGAGATGCTGGAGTTGGACTAAGGAGAGAGGGCAATGATGTGTTTCTCTTTGAACTCTTCTCCTGGTCTCCGCGAACCTGGGTTTGTCTACGGGTGCAGTCAGTAGGGAGGGAGGTAGCAAACTGGCTAAGTGATAAACTTCAGTGTGGATGCTGTATTGTACGAATGAGTCATCTGGTGCATCTCGGCACCTGTCTGTCCACGGGAAATCTCTGGTCAAATAAACACCAACATTTGGTTGCGTCAGAAACAAAAAGTAACTTTAAATGATGAGCAGTGAGGATCTTTGCCTTGCAGAAAGGAGGGAGGGAGGTTTTTACCTTGCTGCTCAGAAATTCTTGCTTGCTTTTAAGGTGTTTTCCTAAGGCAGCGAGAATGAGTTATACGGCACGTACCATGTGCAGCTTGGGTGCCACAACTGTGCACGCTCCCAGCATGTAGGCAGCCGGCATTGTCAGAGGCTGGAGGGGAAAACATCCCAGGGAAAGAGCTCTCCTTGTTCCTTCACTAGTGCCGTGCAGGGAGAGCCGCCAGTGCGCTGCTCTCTGTGTGGATGTGGAGGGAGGAGACTTATGTAGGGCTGGAGCTGACATGCAGCTTCGTTTACACCTACTCAGTCACGTAGCAGGTGGAATGAGGGCAAGGTAAGTCCACAGGGCAGCTGCAAAGGTTTAAGAATCCATTGCTGCAGCAGGAGAGAGACACGATGTGACAGGGAGCTGGACAACAATAATTTTATACTGGGAAAAAAAAAGTTAAATTTCTCTGCAGAGCACAAAGGGAACAGAAAGAGTATTGTAATTCAGAATTGATACACCAACTACAGCTACAAAGTAGGAGAGTGGGTTTTGATTATTGTTTTGGTAAATGGAGTCATTTGGACCAATTTTCCTTCATATTTTCTTGCTTTATAGGTGTTTCTCAATCTGACAAAAGAGCTAGGGAAGGACCAGCAAGAAGATGCTGAACTGCCCCAACAGCTGCCTGGAGCCAGTGATCAAATTGGCAGTGACGAAACATCTATGAGCACGGATACCTTCACAGAAAGAGACGGTACTAAATTTCCTCCAGCTTTTATTCCAGATTTGTCGCAGAGGCAGACAGTGACAGATGGACTGATTTGAGCTCCCTGTCCTCTTTCTTTGTTGAAAACCACATTTCACCCAACCAGGAATCACAAAACCAATAAATCACTAGAAGTACAACACTCAACAGTTGTTTAGATCCACTGGTTTGGAAAAGTCTGAAGCACAGAATAAATTACAGAGGGGTTCTGTTTGCATCCACCTTCCTTTAAATTGATCCAGATTTTAATCTAATCAAATACAACGTGTGGGTGAAAGAGCAAATGTATACCTCTGAAAGTAATTGCTGTAATTGACGTAGGGGATTATTTCTATGTAGCTACTAGAACTGGAGAGAAGCTTTGTGGAAACCCCTAAGCCTGTTGCAAAAGCCGCACAGCTCTGAGCTGGGTCCTTCTCTGCTTGTTGCTGTGTCCCAGCTGCTGCAATACGCTCAAACAGCTCAGACAGTGGCAGAAATTCATGTTCAGAAGACAATGAAGCTACAAGCAGTAGCCCTGAGGGTTTGAGAGCTGCAAATGGTGGCATGGCCCAAAAATGAGTAAAAACCGGGCTGAACAACCTTTCACATATTTTTGCTTATGAATACACCATTTATAGTTAGGGAAGAAGATAAGGGACAACACAGAGGTATTTTCATACTTGTTTCTCAAAGCTGACCTGTACTGTAAATGTTACTGTAAACAGTAACTCATACGCGTAGAGAAGTGGTTTGTGTCACCCCTCATGAGACCACTGAAAAGGATTTGCTTCGTGTTGGGTTATACAGGTTGATATTTCATAAAGTTGGAATAGGTTGCACAGGGTTTGGCTCTGCTTTCAGTATGCCACAACCCAGTCCATGCAAATGATCAATTCATTTGTGTGCCTTGTTTTCTTGTTTCAGAACTAATTCTCTTATTGATTTGCCTGCTTTCTAAATTATGAAATTACTATAAGAATCCTCTTATTAGACCTGCTTTCTAAATTATGAAAATTTTCAGTTTTCAAATATAAAAGAATAATATGTTTTCCTTGTAAGCTGCAGCTGGGAAAGTAGGATGTAGGTAACTTTTTGCATCTAGAAGCCTGTGTTCCTCTTGCAAGATCTCAAAATGAATTCACTACATGTATGCATTTGAAATTAAACAAAAAACTGGTGTTACATGAGTTTATGACTCAAAAGCCAAAATCTGAGTCCTGTCCCAAGCCTGACCCTTTCATTTGTTCCATAGCAGTTTTGATTTGCCATCTGTAAAGGAGTGCAGGAAGGTAAATCTATTCCCAGGGTACTATAACCATCAGTTCCCTGCATTTCACAACTACTGATCCATGACAAAACGCGTTCTTCTTTTGTACCCAGATCAGCTCCTGATTAGATCCAAAAGCCTGCAGGGTTTGCCGTTGCTGCTTAAGAAGACATCGGCTTTGTTCATCAAGAGGTTCCACCATACCCGGCGGGATGTGAGAGGCTTCATCGCCCAGGTCATCCTCCCAGTCCTCTTTGTCATGGCTGCGATGGGACTTGGGACACTGAGAACTAAGGAGACCGAATATCCCGAACTGATGCTTTCCCCCTCTCTGTACGGCACATCCGACCAGGCAGACTTCTTTGGGTGTGTGGTCTTCTTTATGATCCTTAAACCCAGTTTACCATCAGGATTATTTCTAAGCAGACCTCGTGTAAACATGTTACACAGATAGTAGGTAGCTATTTTATCTGTGTAGTTGTTACGCAGATAACATATAGAAATCCTGCTCCTAAGGGGTCTCTCAGGGAGATGGCTTGGCTCAGACCAGCAATCAGAAAGCTTTAGAAAAGCAACCTCTCAGTTGGAATTAACTATGAAATGTGAGGAATATTCTTTGTGTTCCCCATTGGAGTCCTCCAGCCCTGTGACAGCCATACTGCCCCAAAGGGATTTTCTTAATATATATACACTCTTTCCCCAAAGTGAAACAGAGGTCCCCACATCAGTCATCTCCAATGTTACAGCTCTGGGATCAAATTCTATCTGCCTGGCTGACTGCCTGCATCGCCCTCTCCTGCCCGGGCCCCACTAGTCCAAGGCACGCAGTCATTTGAAGGGCATGCGCTTTTTCAGTGCCATTAAAAGATGTCACCACGGCATTATTTGATTGTGCTTAAAAATCCTATCACAAAAATTATTATAACTTGTATCATTCTGATTTCATGAGGTGAACTGCTGTCTTTCTCCAGTGGTTCTCAGTTTTAAGTGAGAAATACAAAATTCAGCTCTAAAGCAGATCTGCTCTTAGGTGTTCTTTCCACTTCAGTCCTGCTAGGTTGAGGGAATGAGCCAGAACTGCATGTCTGAGTGAGTCCTCTGTTCCTAATGTTCTCCGCTTCCCCTGATGGATCTTTGCTAGAGAGCTGGGTCAGAAGCAAGAAGCATCTTCTTGAATGACCAAAACCAAACAGGCTTCACAAATGAGAGCTGACTGAGACAAAACTGGAAGTAGTGCCTGAAAATTGCAGTAGACGCCTTTTCCCTGGAAAGAGAATCTTGCTTGTCCAAAAGTTCATCAGTATCTTGCTTAGATCTAGAGGCAGCAAATCACTGGAGTAGCTGTGCAGCTCTAAGCGATGAGCGGTCCTTTTAAACCTGCCCTCATATACTGCATGTGCTTAAGCGGTTTGCAAGGCCAGCACCACAAATAACCATTTATTTAGCATCTTAAATAAATCCTGTTTCATTCAGACAGCTTTCCTCAGCTCAGTGGTAGTGGAAGCACCTTGAACATATTTCATTTTTCTTCTTTCTTTTTTTTTCCTTTGTTAAATCTTAGGAATTTTAATGAAACCACAGATGCTTTAGTTGCTTCGATGCTTGCATTCCCTGGAACGGATAACACATGCATGAATGAAAGCAATTCGTAAGTAGTTCTTGGTTTTCTTCCATTTAAATTCTCAATCTGCAGGAGAATTGACATAGCACGATTAGCCATTAGATCTTAATAACCATCTTTCATCATCTGCAGAATTTTCATCCATTGGTGCCACATGCAGAGAAAAAAAACCCTTTCCTGCCCCTCTTCAGATTGACTTGCAGCCTCTTCCAGCTCATTAGGAGATGGCCAACTGGCCTTTGGCAGGCAGGCGCAAACTTGCGCTGCTCGCAGACTTCAGCCGGCGGGATGCGAGTCAGTTCTGAGCAGGGAGCTGTGTAGTCACGATTGGTGTGAGGCAGAACTCAGCCCTGCCGAGAGCCTACGTGGCTCCCGCGCGGCTTGGAGCGAAGGCTGGCATCTGCCAGCACAGAACTGTAGATATTCTTGAAACCAGAAAACTACACTGTGCTTTAAGGCTGAGACTGCGACTTCCACACAGTCCCAGGACCTTGACGCTGGTGTTTTTTGCTTCCCTCAAGAAGTATTCACCACCACGAGTGGTCTCCTTTATTACTTTGAGGAGCAAGGGAGCTGCTTTGGTGGTGGCAGGATGCGAGCAAACTATTCTCAGATCTGGGATGTAGGCCTTACCTCCCCAATAATCCCAGTTATAACACTGAGCCCACCTGGAAAGTTCTCAGCATAGCTTTTGTTATCTGTATCTAAAAGCTGCGCCATGAGGGCTGGTTTCTTTTGGGCTCTGCAGATAAATTTTCAAGGAATTGGTAGCAAAAGCCTGGGCAGGCTTGCACGCTTATGCATGTCGCGTATCTGCAGGCAAATATTTATGCCGAGCAGTTACAGCAACTGCCCAGTCAATGCAGTCCATCGCAGGACTCCCCAGTTACTGCGATGGCAATAGCCCTTATTTCTGCATTGTAAAATGATTTTGGCCTTTGCGTGCTAACTCCTTAAGCTGTCTACTGTGGGAATGAAGTGGTGTCCGGGTTCCTTCTAATCAGCTGAAGAACGCCAGGCACGGAGAGCAGCAGCGAGGGCTCTCTGCCGAGAGGCACTGACGGCAGCGGGAGGATGGGTATTCCCTGAAGCACCCAGGGCTGACAAGGAGGTCTGCTTTGCTGCTGAAGCTGCTCGCTGCCATCCTTGCTGTCATTAAACACGACAGCAATTAGCATCGTTTGCACACCTGAGCACAGAGAACCTCAGAGGAAAATGTGTTCATTTGCAGGCAGTGTTTAAAGGAGGACATGCTTGGCCCATGGATTATCAGTGGAAACCAGAGAACTAAGTATTCTGCCTGCAACTGCACAGATGGCATCCAGGTAATTTGAATAAACCCAAAAGAGAAGGAGTTTGGGGGATACTTGGGGTGTCTTGTATGTTGGGAGTGGTTTTGTGGGCAGGAATGGTATGAAGGGGAACTCAGTGTTTGGATTCCTCCTGTCTCTCTTTGGCCTGGTCGATTTTGTACACTGGTTAACCACTGGCTGCACCAGTTTGGGGACAGGAAAGGAAACAGCATCCTCAGAAGATTCGCATGCTCATATATCTGCCTTCCTCCCCGTGGTGGGAAAAGGTTTAACGGTGGTTTTGAATGTGGTATGATTGTCCCATTTAGCAGAGGTGAAACATGTGTTCAAGAGGAAAATTGCATTTTATACAAGCACTGTCATTATATGAAAGCACAGCTATTATTGCTGTTTGCTCTTCAGAATTCAACTTTATGCAAAGTCTAGATCTGTCTGCTTTTACTCTGCTCCTTCTTATAAATAGTAATGATTAATAACATCAGTGATTTGCATTGTGGTGGTACATACAGAACTAGATATGGGCACTGCTGGGCTTTGCGTCTGTATGTGCACATGGGGAAGAGGCAGATTCCACCCCAGTGATGCTACAATTTTACAGTCCAGTTTGAAGTTGAGCTCTCCTCCTTCCAGTGCTCTTCACCTCTCCAGCTTTTTTCCAGTAGGAGATCAGACTCAAGGTGCAACGTGATGACATTTGTTAAGATAAAGCATGTCCTTAGTTGAATGTTCCTAGTCATTCCTTAAAATGCAGTTATTTTATGTGGTTTTTCTGGGCATACACTTAATTTCATATCATTGAAAGTATCGGCATCATTTTTCTGGTAAGTCAGGATAATGTTTGAAGCCGATTCTCACCTCTAGCAGGCACAGGCAGGTGTTCCTCAGCGAGAAGGAAGCTATTTTGTGTATTCTGATGCAAAGTTATGAAGCGATACACAATGGGGGGAGGCCAGGGGTTTTGTTATGGACAAGCTGAAAGAAGTAGCCAGCATACTGTCTGGTAGGACTAGGACACTTCAACCTTATGAAACAGTCGATGTGACTTTGCCCCTCAGCATGTTCAATTATATATTCGGGACTAATCCAAGGTTTCTCTGAAGCTCTGGAAAATCTTCCCAGTGACTGACAGTAAAGCGAAAATGTAGAGTGTAGCTGCTGTGAAATGCAAGATGAGAATTTGAGGTTACCACGATGTTTTCTGCTCCGTGAGTTGTTTTGCCCTCTGCTGTTGTCTGCGCAGTCACTCTGATGCTGCGCTAAGTAGGATCAGCCTTAATTCAGCAAAAATCTTCCAACATAGCATGAAGCACATTTCAAGGTCTCACTGATGTCAGTAGAACTGAAGTGTAGATTTAAGCAAAGGTTGTTTCTAGGCACCTTGCTAAATATGTTCAGGACGGCATGCAGGATGTGTGCCGTGTGGCTCTCTACCCTGATTTGCAAATCATCAGCTTCTGTAGGAATCAGTCCCAGCACCAGAATGTCGCCATTGTGCCTGCTCTCAATCTTGTCCTGATATGCTAGTTTTTAGTTAAAACACAGACACCAACATTCTTGTTCATTTGTCTCCACTCAGACATGTCCACAGACGAACTACACTCCCCCTCACAGAAGGACCTTCTCCACACGGACAGTTTATAACCTCACGGGGCACAATGTGGAGACCTACATTTTGGCAACTACCAAAGACTTCCTGCAAAAACGGTAGAGCATAAACCTCCAGTTCTTCTCTGAATGGTACCGGGAGCAGCCTTTTATACATGTCATATCCATTGGGCTTGAAGAGGTGACAGTGCAGTAGGGGTTGAGAAAGGCCTCCCTGCATCTGGTGAAAGGAGGTAAAACGTCCTGCAATTACGGAGTTAAAGATAAAGGTCTGTGCAAGTGCTCTGCTTGATCATAGCAGAGATAGCCTAGGGATAACATGTCAATCACCTCGTAAGCTGACAGTTGGATCCACAGACAAGTCTTTGTCTGACTCAGAAATGCTTAAAAAGAGGAAAGTCTGACACAGTCTGTCATGAGGTAAACCCTGGGGAGAGACTTTCCTCCAAGTCTGATTCTCTGAAGAGCCTCAGTGTGTGCTTCACTTCAACAAGTGCGTCTGTTCTGGTGAAATTAGAGGCTGAACGTTTTCTTGCACCGTGGGGTTGTTAGGGCTATTAGTGTGTCTGGAATCTGCAGCACAGCTGTGCAGCGTGTCTTGGGGCAAAAATAGCCTGACATTATGGTTGTCAAGGAACGTGTTCATCTGCCATTGATTTAAACTGAGCTGCTCTTCTTCTGGGTAAGAAGCAGTCATTGTATTCCAATGTGGTAGGCGAGCAAGTTTGGAGTCCACATGGCTCCAAAATATTTCTCAAATGGAGGCTTTCAGCACAGTTTTGTGATAGTGCTGACAAGTTTCTGTTTCCATCTTTTCCCCCAAGCAAGGACTCTGGCAACTGGGTTAAGTTCTTTGAAGTCAAGCTAGAATTAACTGGGGTGACAGTGGCATGCTAACATGCACCAACCGAAGGTATTGAAGCTTTTGAATGAGGATAACAATGCATTTCCCTCTGCTTTTCACTCAGGTATGGCGGCTGGAGCTTCGGGCTGCCTTTGACAACAGATCTCCGGTTCGATATCAGACCGGTGCCCCCCAACAGAACATTGACTAAGGTAACTAACCTCTGCCTGCTCATCCTAGCACGGGCAGCGTGGGACCCAGAAGAAGTGATGTTGAGTTCAGGGCTATTTCAGAAAATAAAGCAAAACCCTCTGAAATCTGCAGCTTCATGTGGGAGGGACTTGTAGTTCGTTTCCTTTCTTCTCCCCATTCTTCTTTATTGGCCTGACTTATCTTGCTAGCAGGAGACAATTTTTCTGCTGTCATAATTTTATTATACAGAGGTGAAAAGATCAATTAGTAGCACCTTTATCTCATGACAGAATGTATGTACCTTAACTAGGGCTGGCTGCTGGATTCTGATATACCCGTTTCTCTGTTTCTGCTCAGTGAAAATGTTGTAACGCATCAGCGTTAAAAGCACCGAGGCTGAAATCTGAGGTAGCAGGGAAATGCAAGAGAGTTGAGAAAGTCCTGTGATCCCATTGCAAAACCTACCAGGAGGGTGTTCCTGCAAGAGCAGTGGTGTTTTCAGAGGTGGCTCCAAGAAAAGGGAATCACAGGGTTTATTTTTTCACTAACACTCAGAGCTCACGTAATGAATTTGCAGGTATTTTCACCCCACCAATCTTACAGCTTCATTTTAGATCTGAAAGCATTGCTTTTTGTTTATCACATGTCAGATTTAATATCCAGAAACCTTGATAGCGTTGGAAGCAGGGCAGACTCTAGTCCTTGCTCTGCTAGGGCAAGCAGAATGAAATCACTGAGCACGCGGCACTTGGGGATATGCAAAGGTGGATGCTGTGGGCTGTGTTTAAGCCTCTAACCTTAATAGCCTCAGCTCTCTGTCCTTGGGTAGGTAACTTACACCGCCAACCTGGGTGCTGTGGGTTCTGCCTAAAGCCGGTGATAGTAAATCTCCCCAAAGTGCATGTCCTCTGATCTGACTTTTTCCCCTCAGTCCCCAGGGTTTATCGTGGTGTAGGTAAGAAAAGTTATCATGAGGAGGGAAAGGCTGTTGCTGAATGAAAAAGTGACGACTGGCTACTTTCTGCCCAAAAGCAACCTTCTTCTGTCTGGCTTTCAAGGGATCTTAGACATTTGACTGCTTAGCCTTCTTTGGGAGGTCTCCACCACTGGCGTTCATCAGATCTGACCAGCTTATTACAGAGAAGAAAACAAGTGTCTGTATGCTTTATGTCACATACCCAGCTACTGCTTCTTTCTTCTCTCCCAGAGGCAAATGAAGCTGATGGGACTGTTGTGCTGAAAGTGAAATGTGCTTTTATACTCATTTGGTACTTGATGTGGTTTAATCATTGGACATTAACTTGTAGAGATTATGACTTTAGATAGCAACACGGAATGATTCATTTGTGCAAGCAGAACAAACCAAAATGTTACTAGTAACAGTTTCTCTCCCAAATTCTTTCAATTTCTCAATTGTGTGCAGGTGTGGTATAATCCCGAAGGTTATCACAGCCTTCCAGCCTATCTCAACAGCTTGAACAACTTCATTCTTCGAGCTAACTTGCCAAAAAATGAGACTTCCAGATACGGTAAGTGTCCCTTTACATGAGCAAATAATTTCTCCCCTTTGGGGGGAATATCCTGGTTCTGATGAAATCGATGAGAACACTTACCTTGACTTCAGTGAGGCCATTTCTTTATTCCCAATGATGCAATTGCTTTAAAAACAGAATTGAAAAACATGAATAAATCACATATTTCATTTGTTTTTGTCAAAGACTCAGGGGAGATGGAGAGGGAAGACCCCAGCTCCTATATAAAATACTTCCTTCATCCAAAAAATGCCAATGGTTGCTATTTGATTTATTGCCTGTCATCATGGTACCGAAATAGCTGTCTCTTGAGAGGTGCCCATTAGTTACGCATCAGAAGGGTACTTTAGATCATCTCAGGGGGTGGTTTAGATTAGTCAATTTTAATATGTCACCCTTCTGCTGAGAGCAACTCAGGATGCGTGGGTATGTGTATGTTTGTGTTTGAGAGGGTGAGATTAAGTGAGAAACGTAATTTTCAGCTATATTTTCCCTCTGACATGCGACTTACGCAGATTCCAAGGAGTGTTAGCAGCCCATTTGGGGTTAGCAGTTCTCATGGCTTCTCCTCAGTAATATAATGCAGCAACCCAAATTCCTGACCAGGGCACCCTATCTTTACCATTTACGGCTCAGGCCACATTTTGGGTGCAGCGTGGGCACAAATATGTCTATGTATAAATAAGCCTGTCTCTAGAGGTTGGAGGGGGTGCAGGCAGAAGAGAAAGATTTATGTTGATACCATTTCGAGAAATCTTATAGAGATTTATGGGATCTGACAAGAGTAGCAATTGTGTGCAGAAATGCCCTACCGATTGATTTGCTTTGAAAAATAGGGCCCTTCCAGCCGTGTCCTGGTCACGCCTGGCCCCCCCTCCAGGTGACAGTGACACAGGTGACGGTGTCTCTTTGCTCATAAGACTATTCCTTACTGATGTGTCTGAATTTAACTGTAATAGAAAAGGCATCTGATCTGAAGCTTTGAGTGTCGTGCCACGAATTAAAGCAGCAGCAGAACGCTGATTACAAGTCGACACAGCATGTCTTTCTTCCCACCTCCGCATCCCGATGCACCAAAACTCCCCTCACAACAAGCGAAATCAGTGCCTCGTCCCCCCTGCCATCCTAAAATACCCACCGCCTTAAACCTTCGAGATCTGCAGCGTGCCGTGCAGGTCAGAAGGTTCAAGCTTTTCGGTGTGCACTGCACGAGCGGATCACAAAGCTGCAGCCCCTGTCCGGGTGCGGAGAGAGGAGACCTGAGCCAGGCACTTGCAGCGGCAGGAACGTCCCAGAGCAGCTGAATTATTAAGCAGTGAAGCTTCTTGCTCTGTCTCTGTATTCCCAACACATGCCGTAGCGAGAGCAAAGGCAGGAAGTTCGTGTGAACAGTCAGAAAGTTTTCACAGGGAAAGTTTTCTACCAGGAAAATAACAATTTTCAGTGGGAAAGAACAGTGGCAGTTTTTATTCCATCTGTCCTGCTACTTACATATTTTTGGAAAGAAATGCTGAGTAGTAAATGACCAGACAGATAATTCTCCGCTTCCCACTAATAATCCAAGCCGTAGAATGGGGGAAATAAAATGAATGGATGAGGATTGCTCCCCCGGGGTAGTGTAAATCCAGTTTGAAATACAATCGAACAGACGTTCTGTGTGGTATGTTCCTGGCAGCTAAATCTATTTGTTGTTGTGACAAATAAATGACAGTTTAAGAACCATTGAAATGGCCAGATAAAAGTGTGTTGTCATTTCAGCAGTTTGAAAGAGGTGCCAGTCCTGCTTTAAAGATTTGACTTAGACTGCGTATATTTTTAAAAAATACATAAAAAGCTTTTTACCCTGTCACTAAGCAAGTCATAATAGCTTTGGACTTATGTATATTGTGCTTTCTCTTCTCTCAATCCCAACCAACAAAAAAGAGAAAGCATTGAAATGGAAATTGTGACTCCTAGCCTAAGCTTCAGTAAAGGAGAATGGCTTTATAGGGAAGTATTAGCAGATTAGACAGACGGCATCTTTCTTTCTCTCTCTCTCTCTTTTAGAGAAGGGGAACATTTCCTGGCTGTTTGTGTGTGGCTTTATCAGCAGCCCAAGATTTTAATTCCGTTTCTCTCCCTGATGACAAGAATGAGTTTTTCGTCCCCCTCCGGAATGAATTTCCTATGAAATCTTCCCTTTCAAATTTATTTGCTCAGTACGGCATTTGCTCAGCTAAACCCGCAAGTCTCATCCTTTATGGCTCCCATGTCGGAATGCTCGTTCTTAGAGAAAATAGCCCAGAATAGTTCTTCCTCGTATAACCGCTGAAAGTCAGGCACCTGGCTGTAAGGAGCTTAAATTTCAGAGGTGGTGTGTTCTAGCAAATCTCTCTGGATTTAATAGCAGCGCGAGGTGCTCCAGCACTCCCTGAGAAGCAAGGCATTTACTTAGTTGCCTAAATACTGATTGAGAACCTCGTTTTTAGGCACATTAACATCTTAGCCTAAACCCTTTCTCAGGTGCCACAGTCTTAGAGTCTGGGCTGGTATCTTGGTGGGACCAAGGCAGAGACCTTCACTGGAGGTTAGAACTGTCCCACCAGAACCCCCCAAGTTCCTCGTTTTATTAGAAAACACTGGTTTTATAGGCACAAATTGCCTCCAAACAGCAAATGCACTGTGATGAATAATAGTAGTATATTTTGGGATAGATGTTCTCCTTGGTAAAGAAGTACTTAAACCAAATCTTCTGAACATAATGCATGTGAGCAGAAAATTGTGCCTGATACAAACCCATTTTTAAGGGATCTTTTTGGAAAACATCACACGGGGCTTACTAACACAGTAACTAGATTTTTTGCTAGTTCCCGTGGACAAAATGATTCTTTTTTTTTCCTAGCTGCATAAGACGGAATAGTTCAGAATTAACCCATTGCCAAACTGGGAACAACAGTGCCTGTAGCTTACTTGGGTTTACGGTAGCATCTCAACAGATGTGCGTATTGAGAAAGACATATATCAGGAAGATAAGAGTTGTAGAGAAAGCCAATAGGGAACCATTTGTTTCTGATGATAAAAGAACAAGTGAAATGCAGTGAGATCATCAAGCAGCAACTTTAAAATGAAACATATCCACCAGTTTTGAATGCATCCATGTTGAGGAATCCAACTTAAAATATATGGACCCATGAACGTGTGCCTAATTTTAGGTGTGGGAGTGCTCTTACTGAGGCGAATGATACTGTCACCCAGATGGTAGATGCAGAAACAGGGCCTGGGGTTTGTATTTCAGATCTGCTGTGCGTCGAAGTCAAGTCATAGAAAAAATTCTCAAAATTCTGCCCAAGATCACACCGAGATGACAGAGCAAAACCCAGCTTTTGATCTGCTTTTCTTCTCTATTCACAGTCTTCTGTATTACTGTCATTCTCAGGAACTGGTGAAGGAAGCTTTAAGTTAGCCACGTTTTCAACTTCTTTTCTTTTTGTTCTTGTAGGTATTTTCTTATCAGCTCACCCATATCCTGGAGGACAGAGTCAAGAACAAGTAATGTAAGAAGATTCATTTGGCTGATGCCTGAATTGTTTAGCTTCAAAAGAAGCAAACCAGCTTCTTGGAAACCATAAAGCAGCCTAAATTACTGAATATCTTTCTCTAAATGATCAAACTGCTCTCTTCCTTGTCTTCATTCCCCCTATGCAAGAATAGCATCCTGCTTGCCACAGAGCTGCCAGATCCCCGTTAGGCTTTCTTTGTAGAATCCCATATAGATGTGGAGGTCACAGTTACAGCATCACACGTTTTTGTGCTTTGGCACAATAATAATAATTACATAATTTTCCCTTTGGCCTTTCCAATCAATGCTATGGCATGGTGTTATGAGTCAGTGCTGTGAGTCCTTTTAGCTGGGCGTAATTACCATCAGCAAAAGATGCTGGCACAGAATCAGGACCTCTCTGCTGCTGAGCTCTAAACAATGCCTGTGCGATGAGGGAAATCTGCCACTTTGACTCACCAGAGACATCTTTCTCCACTTTCTCCCCAGGCTCAACAGCTTACTCGACATCATAGTCTCAATGTCTGTTTTGGTTGGCTACTCTATCACAACGGCAAGCTTTGTGCTCTATGTGGTCAAAGAACATCAAACCAAAGCCAAACAACTGCAGCACATTTCAGGCCTCGGGATGACAAGCTATTGGGTGACTAACTTCGTTTATGACCTGGTAAATAATTCATGTTCTTAAAGGCACCAAGAGTAGCAATACACAGCAGAGGAAGAAAAGTTCTTTATTTAAAGCTGGTTGCCTAGACTTCTTAATATTATTACTACCAAGAGTGTTATGTAGTAATTGTTCTCCAAGACACTGAAGACTATTAAATGTGAACCGCAACACTGGATTTTGCTAAGCGAAGGCATTCCTTCTCTCTCGAGTGTATGCAAAACACTCAGCACATTTGTACGAGAGCAACGCAGAACAGGCCAGAGCTTGATTTCGGTTTTAACATGCAAGCAGCAAGCTGCTTTTCTGTTAGCTTGCGGGGCTAGATTCGCATGTCTTTACGCATCTCGGGGAAGGCTTTGGGGCTTGAGGCTACAGGCATTTTGGAAACCCTGGGAGTACGGGGTGTGACATTAGCTGACATCTCACAGCTGACAGTCCCCCGTTGAGCAAAAATCCATTGCTGGGTTGAATGCTCTCTCTAAGATTGTATATTATGAAGGCTTTTAAGCCAAGGAAAGCTACTAATGCAGCTATATGCCTTCCAGAACCTGAGCAAGTGCCCTTCTACAGTGCTGCACTGCGCTGTATAGATTTACCACCTTGTTCCTATAGATAGTTGAGCTCCCCAGCACTGTGCTGCATTACGTGGCGTAGGCATGCCCTTGTTCTCCCTGAAGTTAAGTTTCCTCCTGGTAAAGAGGGTTAATAGCACTGCTGGAATGCATCACTGGGCTAAGAGGATAAATATGCACAGTGTCTGTAGACTAAAGTGCTTTGTGTCTTATGAATTACCTTCGGTGCACGATGTCAAACCCTCACATAGTTCGAGATCTGCAAGTGCAGACCATCTCTGCTTGTGAGCTTTGGCATTGCCAGCGATGCTGTAATGGTGATGAGCTCTACGTATCCGACAAATTTCTATTGATGCAGTTTCAAATCCCAGTGATATCATCCGTTCCTGAAAACATGAAATCTTCAAGGGCGTTTGGGTGGCCAGCCCCCTCTGATGCAGTGAGGGTTAAAGGGCTGAAATCCCTTGGGGAATGTGAGCCTGGACTCTTTCTGCAAAGCACAGCAGCAAGTGTGCTTCTAGGTGTTTTCCTAACACTTACAAAGCAGTCCTAACAATACGGTGCTCACCACTGAGCAGCCTAAGCTGCCTGCTTAAAGGGTCTGGTGTGATGAGGACACCACACAAGTGTCCCCTGCCTTGCACAAGGGGCTTGAAAGGGGTCTGAGGGCAGCGTGGCTGCAGCCTGGCCTGGCTGAGTCGCAGGGGTGAGGATGCCTCTGCTTCCCTCATCTGCGCCCTCGCTTCAGCACTGCATATTTGTAAATCAGCCTGCAGAAAAATTCCCAGGGTCCTTGCCACAATCAGTATTCAGTGGGATGAAACTAATCCAGCGCTCTCGGCAACTTGATATTTCTCAGAGAATCCCTGCCAGTAAATTCTGTTAAATCCCAAAGCTGGGGAAGAGAGGAATCTCTCGAGGCAGACGTTTGGTAGGTCCCTGGCTTGACTCAACATTATAAAGACCGGATTTATAGGGCACAATGAAGTGGTCTGACTGCAAGTCTAACAGAAAACCCAAAGGGGTATTTTTCATTCACAACCTTTTTTTAAGGCACTTTCTGCCCACGGCCCTGAATGTTAAGGCTTAGTCTATTCAAAATGGCTTTGTGGGAGTTCATTTGCAAGACTCCGAAAGTCTCTGGCGGACAGAGACCCCACCTGTACTTGGTTTCCCATAGAAAATCCAAGCTGCCCTTGTGGGACCAGGTTCAGAACTGGCGTTGTTGCTTCTGCATAGTTCTAGAAAAATGTTTAAGAATTATCGTCCTAATAACATCTTTTTAATATCATTTTGCAGGTACTTTTTATGGTCCCTATTGGACTCTCAATAGGAGTTATTTCATCCTTCCAGATACCGGCTTTCTGCAACAACAATAACTTACTGGCAGTATTTCTTCTGCTGCTACTGTTTGGGTGAGTGTGGAGCTCAGTTGTTTAAATATCATTGCACAGGGTGAGGAACTGGATATTGCAGGCTGCTGCAATTTGAGATCCAAGGGAGGAATACGGGGGCTTTTTTCTACAACATGCGCTTTACAAACGGTGACTAGTTGCTCCTTCCAGGAGCAGTGAGCTAAACGACTGTTGTCGTGTCGGCTTTATTCAAAGCAAACTCCACGTGAGGGTATGAAGTATTCAAGGTCACAGTGACAGCCCAAGCTGTAAGCAGATGCTTACTGAACTACTGCAAAATTCAAGATATAAAAGCATTTCAAAATCAGAGAGGGAAAAAAACCGCAGTAGCGCAATTCAGGAAAACTTAGCAGAACTGTCTCCCCGGCTTTGAATTCTGCAGGCCCGGTCCATCTGTTTTCAGTTGGGGCTCCATGTTCAAAGTACGTATCGTAAACCTTTTCTTCAAATCCTTACAGATACAAAGCCATTTTTCCTCCTTTAAGCTCCTGCAATATGGAAGTCTAGTCGCATCCCGAAACAGAACTGTTACATTGTCAGAGTTCTTTAGTTGTTTGTTTTCAATCACTCTTTGAGTTACTGTAGTATTCTCCGCACTGTTAACAATTTATAGATATGCAACATTTTCATGGATGTACCTGCTGGCTGGGTTTTTCAAAGAAACAGGAATGGCCTTCATCGTTTATGTCTGCGTCAACTTGTTCTTTGGCATCAATACCATCATCACTCACTCGGTTGTATTTCTGCTCTCCCAGGAAAAGGCCACGGATCAGGTAGGAATCCTACTAATATTAAATCCTTGCTGAAACATCAGGAAGGTTCTTGTTGAGTTTGGTGGGTTTGATCAGGTCCTTAGCAGCTGGCTGGCTTCAAGGTGTTTGAGGTAGACCAAGCAGAGGACGCTTGTCCTGGGACTTGATGGGACATGAGTCAAATGCAAATCTTGCTTGTCTGTAAATCTGCACCCCCAGCAAAGACGGAAATGATGGTGACAGAGGGAAGAATACAAAAAGAGAGGCAGAAAACTGCCTGTGCGGAGAAGGGGCAGGAGGTGCGTGTAGATGTTTGATAAAAAGTTGATGGGAACCTCGAACCATTGTGGAGAGTGACAACTGGATGTTGTTGCCCCGAGTTTGACGTGTGCAGACAGTGGCAGGGACTCAGTCTCTTTCCATGCTAATTTACCGCCTCTCGACTTTGCTGTGGGCGCTAATCCTTTCTTCTGCTAGAAATGTACTGAAGCTCTGTGTATGAGAATTCGTGAGACTGTGCACTGGGCTGGTTTGCCATGAATTAACTGGAAAAACCCTTCTCTGTCTACTAAAGCCAAAAGTTGTGTTTTATGGAGATGTTTGTCCGAGGAAAACAGGACAGTGCTGCGGGGGAGTGGGCCACGTTTCACAGCAGGAAGGCTGAGCAGCGGTGTGGTTTTGGGAGGCATAGTGCAGCGCGGAGCAGGGTTCGGCTGAGGCTGGGGGTGGGTTTCTGGCTGCCACATGCGCAGAGTGAGGCGGCTGGAGCAGCAGCGAGGGACGGCGTTGGGAACCGGCTGCTGATTACTATGGGTGATCACAACCTCTGAGCTGCCTCTTGACTTTTCTGACCTTGTGCCTTTGAAATGAGCTGCCTCCAGAGCTCTTTGCTCTCAATTTATCTCTGCTCTGAGACACAAGCAAATCCCAATGTAATTGTTACACTTCAGTCCCACAGTAAAACCTATGAATTTATTCTATGAATAACAACAGTGACTGACTCTGCTGCTTTTTGTTTTTCTCAGGGCTTGCGTGATCTTGCTGAAAATTTACGGCATGCGTTCCTTCTGTTTCCACAATTTTGCTTTGGCTATGGCTTGATTGAACTGTCGCAGGATCAGGCACTGCTGGGCTTCTTGAAAGCCTACGGAGTGGACTACCCCGACAAAACCTTTGAGCTGGACAAGACCACGTCTAAGCTCTTTGCCATGTTTATCCAGGGCACTGTGTTTTTTGTCATTCGTCTTACAGTTCATGACAGGATGATTCAGAGAGTCTGGAACAACATACTACAGTAAGTAACATCTGGAGTCTTGCAATGAAAATGGACCAAGCCAGTGCTCGGTGGTTTATTTCTGGGCTCTCGTACCATCATTTTCAATTATGAAGCCCATAAATTCCCAAGACACTTTGCAAATGTGGAGTAAGTTTTCTCTGGCAGCAGTCCCAGTACCTACCAGTAATTAGAGTATTAACTAATAGTGGTATGGGTTACCAGAGTCCCTTGGTAGTCCTTGCTGGGTGAGATTATGGCCCTCGTTTCACGGCTCTGGGTTTGGTGGGCTGATGTTCAGCTGGTTGGTAAGAGGAGTCAGTCCACTGACAGCGTTTGAATCTCCCCGTCTCCTCTGGCTTGGGTGCACGCAGGGAGGAGCAACAACAGTCCCATCACCTGCATTACAAGTGTGTCCACCAGGTGGGACATCCTCCAGCTCAGAAGCTGAAAAAGAGAAAAAAAAAAAGGTGGAAAGAGAACATTGGGTTTTTTAATTCCCTAAATGGTACAAATACCAGGAGAGAATAGAAACTGTCTATCTGTGTGTGTTCGCACGCCCTGGGATCTCACGGGAAGGCTCCTGAGTGTCTCAAGTACACAGGCCCACTGCTGTCTGCTCGCCAGAGGGTAAGGGCCCCTCTCTGCCCTCCCCGTAGGTTCCTGTTTGACAGAGTACATGGCAAAGCATCGCTTCTGCCACCCGCGGCTGAGGAGGACGGGGACGTCCAGGCAGAGAGGAACCGGGTGGAGTCTGGCAAAGCTGACTTCGATGTGGTGCAGCTCCAGAATCTTACAAAGATCTACCACCTTCCTCACAAACGCATCGTGGCTGTGAAAAATATCAGTCTCGGGATTCCTGCTGGAGAGGTAAAAGCATGAGGAAAAGGCTGCAGGCACCTTCCCCCCTGGGCAGGGAAATGGGAACAGATCCACAGTTCTGCTGTTGTCTTGTCTCCCAGTCCTTGCCACTGTCCCAGCATGACTGTGATGGTTTGTTCTGCCCTGACCTCCTCCTTCCTTCCTTTGCCTTATTTATTGATTCTTGGGGTTATGGTAGTGACTAATGGCTCCTGGTGGATTTGGGACACCAAGTGACAGTTTGAAGGCCCTAGAAAGAGTGAGGGGACAGTGATGGAGCTGCATTCGGAGCAAAATGTCTACATCTGTGTTTGTAGAGCACCTAGCACAGTGCGGTCTTGGGGAGTCGCTGTCAATTACCATATGGTAAATGAAGACAGCAGAATTTGTCCAGTTGCAATTATTCACCTAAACTGCGTGGGAGACAGTGAGGCAGGTTCATCTGCTTGTATTTTCCCATCAGGGAAAGACAAATCACTTCAGCTGAACACTTTTTCATGAATCAGGACTTAGTCTAACTCCAAAGAAAAAATCGTTCTTTGGTCACGTCAGTGCAGTTACCTGCAAAAACACTGACTCGTGAGAAAAGACAGGAGCACGGGGAGCACCTCTGAGAGCCAGGGGAAAGTTCCTGGGGCCTCTGGAGCCCAGATCCTGCTTCAGGCTGAGCAGCTTCCTGACTTGTGGGGAAGCTTGGAAGTAATCCTTGGTAAGTGATTTTTTTAATTGCCTGGGTCCCACTGAGATACTGAGCATACGAAAGGATGGAGGGTGCTGGGCAGGAGGACAGCAGCCTCACATTGAGGTTGTGGCGCTGATCTTTCTGGCAGAGGCTTTTTTCCAAGCCACAACTGCCATCAAGATTTCTAACTTCTGGCCAAAGTCAGCCCGATGCTGGTGTCAGCAGAGACCATGGCCCTGCACAGATACTGTCCCTGCATGCACCTCAAGGTGGGGGAGAGCCTTGGACGGATGCTGTGCATCCGCAGTTGTCCCAACACATCGGGATTTTCACATCTGCTGGTTTGTATTAATCATATCAAAATAATAGTAATTATCAGCCCAATGGTGATTGCTTATGCAACGCACAACTGCACAGCTCCAACCTTAGCAATAAAACATAGATTTTAGCAGCAGCTACTGAACTGCACTACAGGGAGCCAGTTCTTAATCTTATTAATGTAGTGCATTAGTGAGATTATTTGACAAAAATCTGGTGCCGCATTAAGGTTTTACCAATGACAGCACAAACCTCACTCACCTCATTCCTATGAGTAGCTCCGTTCCTGTCAACGGGAGGCTTTGCACAAATTAGACGATCAGGATTTGGCCTGTCAGATGAGCTTGCGGCAAAAACGCACCTTGCAGTAAAAGGAATGACTCTATTAGAGACACATCCTTGATTCTTCACTGTATTAAACAAACGGTCCTAATATAATCTGCAGTATATTGCACCATAAACAACCTCCATTATAACGTTCGTATCCTCCGAGTGCCTCTGCCTCTTGTGCAATTCATCTTGCTCAAGGGTCCAACGAAAAGGAAGAGACAAGATGCACTGAGCACTCATCTCGGAGCAATATTTCTGCATTATAAATACAGCGTGGTTACATTTCTACTTTTCTTTCCCACAACCCAGTGCTTTGGCTTGCTTGGTGTGAACGGAGCGGGAAAGACGACCATCTTTAAGATGCTGACAGGTGACATCGGAGCATCCAGCGGAAAGTTGCGGGTCCAGGATCATTCTGGGTACGGAGGATGTGATTTCTGGGGCAGGCGCGCGAGCAAATCAGCCCGGGGGCGGTTTTTAAGGCTGGATGGCAAAGGAAAAGAAATGTAAAAGTCTGAAACAAACCAAAACATTCAAAACAGAGCAAAAATAAATAAGGCGGGGAATTTCATCCTTTGAGGATGGTATGGTTGCTTCCCTAGGGGTCTGCATTTTGCTGTCGTACCTCTTTGTTCTCGGTGGTGTTTCTTCCACTTCATTCCATTACAAATGGGATCAGACTCGTATCCTCAGCTGAGTGTGATCCTGCTCCTGAGCTGGTACCTGGAGACCAGCAGGACTCGTCTCAAAGTGCTCTTTAAGAGGAGTAGGCTTGGCGGCAGCCGTGCCGTCTGCAGTGCTGGTGGTAATTGGAGAGCTTTGTTCTACATATCGTGGCAAACAGATGTCGTAAATGCAATTCCTCCTTTGCAGAACGGAGGGCCTAAAAGCTGAAGGTCTGCAAATTCATAGCACTTTCCTTCAAGGGTTGGGGAAGGGGGTAGGAAGCAGGAGAAAGGGGTTTTTCTCTCTCCTGTCTAATTCCAGAGTGCATTGGAAATTCAGTGTGTTCGAAATGACTTGCCAACTTCCTTACACAGGTCCTTGAACGACATTAGTGAGGCACACTGGTCGCTCTTTGGCTACTGTCCTCAAGAAGATGCCTTGGATGACTTACTGACAGTGGAAGAGCACATGTATTACTACGCCAGGCTCCACGGCATCCCAGAGAGAGACATCAAAGGAGTGAGTGACACTGGGGCTTGACTGAAAGCATTTTCCAGTTATTGAGAGCCTTTACAGTGATTTAATTAGTCTTTCGAGAAATAGATATGCGCATGGTAAGTTATGTCTGGACATTGTTGCGAAAGCGGTGCTCTTGCCCCCGTAGGTTGTACTCCAGCTTCTCTACCGGCTGAATCTGATGGCCTACAAAGACAGAGTCACCTCCATGTGCAGTTATGGCACCAACAGAAAACTGTCGACTGCTCTGGCTCTCATTGGGAATCCATCGATTCTGCTGCTGGTGAGCAATGGGGCCTTGGTGGGGGAAGAATGAGCAGCTCCGTGGGCTGGCAGGGGTCCTTCGACAGTCCAGCAAAACCCCCTCAGGCGCAGCTCACCAGACGCTCCCCAAACGCCCATACTCAGCCTGACAGCTCATGCATCAGAGGAAAGTTTAGATTCCAGCAAGCACCCGAATTTTCTTTGAGGGCATTGAGTGGCGAGTCTGGTGATTTCTCTGTTAGCCATCTTTCAGAGGCCAAAAATCAATCCTATATTTACCAATTAAACTCTCCTTGTTCCCAGCTCTTTCTTGGTTTTTGTGTATCGACTAACCTGCAGAGTCTTGCAAGAAAAGCGGCATCCAAGGCTCCAAATCTGTAGGAAAGCGAATGAGCACCTTCCCTCAGGATTAGAACATAAAACTGTTTTTCTAGGTTTGGCTTCCCCTTTGGTCTATCACTTTGAACTTTCCAGTTCTTCCACGAGATGGGCCATTGCTGAAACACACCTTTTTGTGCAGTTTCACCACTTGCGGTGTTTCGAATGTGTGCAGTGCTCTGTGAGCAGGTTTCCCAGTATTAAATTTTATACCTAGTGGGCATAAGTCTCCCTTGCCCCAACTTATATCGAGCCCAGCGCTCCTGCCTTTACTTCTGACCACACGCACCAGCGCTCTAGCTGCTTTTCTGAGCTAAAAAAATCTCAATGAAAATAGAAGGTGGGGAAATTTCCTCTGTACTGACTGCTGCCTTGAACCCAAGCGGTTTTATTTCTGCCTTCTATAAGGCATTGTCCTCAACAATAACGATTTGGCTAACAATTGGCTAACAGTTTTATCAGCAATGTATAAGACAGGGGATAGTAAACCATCTTCCATCTCCGGCTTACTTTCTTTCTCTAAATGGAGAAATGCAAGACTTGCTTCATCAGCATGCGCGAAGGAGGCAAAACGCAGGTGCACGTGGGAACCAAGTGCCAGTTGGTAGTTTCTTGTCTGAGGTTATGCCTGTGGTGTTTACGGATAGTTAAAACACCATGGTATAAAATGCACAGTAGGGTTATCTTAGCCAGTGCTATCGCACCAGTCAGTTCCTCTAGAGTCCAGCGAAGGCTGAGAGTCTCCACTAGTCGCCAGGAGAGCTGCGCAGTTCCAAAGGGCAGTGAGGACGGAGCTCTTAGTCAAGCTGACTTGCTTCTGCTTGAAGGGAGCGTAGGATGTCTCAGTCAAATCCACAATGCAATTGAAGATAATCCTTCTCCCTGACCTGTACCACTGTAAGCTCTCCTTTGGGTCCTTATTAGCAAACATAACGCTAACGATGAACCTAAAAAGAGCACAAGTGTTAGGAAGATCAGATTCTGAGTGAAAATTTACATTCAGTCCTGTCTTCCCCAATAGGATGAACCGAGCTCTGGAATGGATCCAAATGCTAAACGCCACCTTTGGAAAATCATCAGTGAGGAAGTGCAGAACAAATGCTCGGTGATACTCACGTCCCACAGGTAGGTCTCCAGTTTCGGGGTCTGCAGGAGGTATGGAGAGGTCCGTCCTTCACACTCCCCTTTGGTCCTTGCAGAATTTCAGGGCACCAAGCCAGGTGTGGGGGTTTGTTGTGAGTGAATGTGGGTGCCCACAGAGACCCACAACACTTTAGTACTCTAGGGAAACTAATAGTCTCTGATCACAAAAATAACTAATATTTTTTTATATCTTCTCAATGACTTTGAGTTTCTGGGTTGGTTTTTCAGCATGGAAGAATGTGAAGCCCTCTGTACCAGGCTGGCTATTATGGTGAACGGGAGTTTTCAGTGCATCGGCTCTTTGCAGCATATCAAGAGCAGGTCAGTAAAATGTGCCCTTTCACTTTCACTGAACGGCGTGTGGAGTTACTAACCTACAGCTCCCGGGGCTCGGAACATGAGACCTTTGTTAACAAGGCGTCAAAATAACGTCATTTTCTGGTTTGTTTCTTACTACACCATTGAAATTCTGCATTAACTGATGCACTTTCCACTCTCTCACAGCCTTTTTTCCCAGAGATGTGTTCCCCAAAGTAATCTCTTCACCGCTGAAAATGTGAAATGCATGTTAGGGTTGAGCTTTGATTTTATTAGTTATCACAATAGCTCGGCTGCTTATTAAGATTGACTCCAGGTTAACAACCCTGACCCCGTTCAGGCTGCACTCTGCTTGGATTAGATTTCCCCAAAGAGGCCGTGCAGCACTCCCAAGGGATTTTCTTTATCTGTTTCTCTTTCCTACTGTGTTAATTGTGATTTTTCTTTTTCCCCTAGGTTTGGAAGAGGATTCACTGTGAAGATGCACTTAAATAGCAACACAGTTAACACCGAGATGCTGACAGAGTTCATGAAGTCACACTTTCCAAATACGTGCCTGAAGGTAAGCAGGACAAATGTTTTCAGGAGAGGCCCTCTCAATCCCTTCAAATTAACCAAGAGGATCTCGCAAGATAGACATTTTGTAACACACCGCACACGTAGATCCGTGCTCTCAGGGTGTAAGGGATTCAAACACACACGCTTGTCAGTGCCGTCAGCAACGTTGTCCGAGGCTTGGAGCACCCACGTTCCTTGGTGGCTTAAATAACTTCAGCCAAACAGGTGCAGTGTCCTGTAAGGCAGCTGTTAGGTGACCCTCTGCCTCTGTGAATGGTCCCTGCTGAAGCCTGGGCTGCACGGAGGATAATGAGATGGTCTCATGAGATGGTCAGGTGCTTCTAGTAACTGAATAATTGTAAAACCAGAGTAACTGAGTCACAAATCCCGTCTGTTGTCCGTAACTCCATCTCTCTGTTAATCAAAGCAGCAGGCTTGGCACTGGAAAATGCTATGTTTTACCCTCGAGCTTCCAGCTCTGCGGCTTAGTTATCATCTCCCAGTCACAAAACCCGCAAAAACTTCCCATGGGGAAACACCAGTCAATACCAGACAGTAATATTCCTCACCTTTGGGAGCCAGAAGGAGAGAACACACCCTCTGCCCCTTCATTCTCCCATGGCTCACATCCTCTTTGCTTTCATTCTCAGCCATCGGATCTGTTGGCTCTTCATAGGCAGCAACCTCTTAACTTCACCCCGTCATTCCTGTCCCCACAGGATCGGCATTTCAACATGGTGGAGTATCACGTTCCGGTCTCTGCAGGAGGCGTAGCAAATATATTTGATCTCCTGGAAGCCAGCAAAGCAGCCTTCGATATCAGGCACTTCTCAGTGAGTCAAACAACGTTAGAGGAGGTAAGGAATGAAAGATGTGTGGCCATCCATTTCAAACTGTTAACAGGGGAGCAGACTGATGGTTACGCATAATGGACTGCTGCACACAATAGACTACATTTTGAAAGGGATTTCCATCTATGTTCCTCCGGGGGTTACTTTATCAGTACTACTGCCTCCGGATACCTGTGCTGGTGCTAGGAAACGTGCATGGAAAGCTGCCTGTAGCATAGAGGAACTGCTCTTACCTCAGTGACTGCTGATTTCAGCAGCCTCGTGGGTGCGGATGAAGGGCAGGATTACGTGAATCACCCCTGAGCCCAGTGCTGGGCTTCCCAGTGGTGGACTTTTCCCACCAATCCTGGAAATTTCCTTGATTTTGCTCTTTTTCGTACTGTATTTGGGTTGCAAGTTCATGCAGCATTACTCCAAACCTAGCTTCATGGCTAAGTTCCTTCCAATTGCCCCTGGAAGAACGTTCCCACTGGCATTAAAATCTTGTAGGAAGCACAGCAGCTGAAGGGATGCCGCAAGGACCATCCAGAAGAAATCATCCTGTTTGAGCATCAGCATCTGGTATAATAGGTCTGTCCCAGAGGCAGGAACAAAAACTGCAGCCCTGTAATCCTACGAATTGTTAGACAGAGACCTGGGGGAGGAGATCCTCCATATTGTTTTAATAAGGGGCAGCGGTGAGAGAACCGGGCAGACAAACCGCAAAATGTCCCAACCGCAAAGTCCCAACAGGAACCCCCCCGTCCTGTTTTGTGGGAGGACAGCTTGGATTTGTGTACATGCGAATGCGATTGCAGGTTGTGTTCTAGTAAGACTATTTTATGTATTCATTAGATACTGTTCAAACAAAGACTCTTACATGTGATTATATATACCTATATCTATAATACGCAGTTGTGCGTGCACGGATGTCAATTATATATAGACAGATGGGTTTATAAAGTAATAATATGGCTGTATTACGCTGCGATCAAAATGAGCTACCGCACGGGTATTACTTCGCTTCTACTTTTGAAACATGAGCTGCAGGACAAGTAGGTTTTGTACAGAAATGTCTGCCTTTGCATCCCGGGTGTCGACTCAGCAGTACAGGAGTGGCACATCCACTTATTTACATTAGCCCATAGAAGCCCAACATTCGCAATTCTCAAAGCCCGTGTGAATTCCATTCCTGAGCACTCTCTCAGGCTCACAGTCAAACAAACAGCCATTCCTTTTATGTACTAATTCATAGTATAAATTCTCTATGCTGCCACATACTGAATGTTTTCCTTTAAACTTCTAGGTTTTCATCAACTTTGCTAAAGACCAAGCAGATCCCGATGGCGCGGATGCAGATCCTGATGTGACACTGGACAGCTCTGAAACAAGCAGCCAAGACAGCACCATGAGCTCCATCTACTGAAGGGACCCAACCACGGGGGATCATAGAAGCTGGGGAAAAGACCTGATGACCCCTCGGGGTTCTTCCAGCCTTATGTTCTACGATTCTGGGATAAAAAGTCACATTTTCTTAAAGTACTACTACTTTTTTTTTTTTTATATGCACTTACTTTGTTACTAGGAACATGGTAAGCATTTAAGACTGGCATTTGGTTACAAATCAGATTAGTCTTTCCACAGGTTCTTTTTTCTTCCCCCCGCCGCCTGCCCCTGTTCTTGTTTTATGATCACTTTAATGCCTGTGAGGACTTAGTTGACATCACCTGCTGCTCGTGGCCGTTGGCTTACAGCAGAAATGGCCGTGATGGAGCAGAGGAGCTGTCGGCAGCGCAGGGTGTTTGACAAAAAAAAGCTGCCCTCTCTGAAAGCCCACGCACCGCTCCTTGCTCAGCAGCAGACTTTCTGGGGGACCATGAGAAAGTCGCTCAGTTTTGACAGGTTCCCCGCGGTGAAATGGGGTTCACGGCCTTTCCCTCCCTCACAGGGGTGTTGCGAGGACGTAGGTGTTATGTACTGAGAGTCACATATGCCATTGGTGGGGGCCATCTCTGGTAATGACATAAAGCTTATCTGTATGTGTGGGTTATGTCAGTACAAATATAAATATTTTAAAAGTCAGCACTTGCAGTGGTTTCGGTTTGTTCCTGTACTTTATCCCAGCTCTATGTAACTCCTTGAGTAAGTCCTCCAGTCCCAGGCAGTGCCTGGCTCTTGGTACCCGATGGAAGATCATTCCACCAACCAGCCCCTTTCTTCTTCAGGGCTTCTCCATTACGGCAGAATCACAGAATTGCCCAGGTTGGGAGGGACCTTTCAGATCACCGAGTCCAACCATCGACCTAACTCTGACAAACCCATCACTAAACCGTATCTCTAAGCACTGTGTCTGCCCGGCTTTTAAATACCTCCAGGGATGGTGCCTCAACCACTGCCCTGGGCAGCCTGTCCCAAGGCTTGACAACCCTTTCAGTGTAAACGTTTTTCCTAATATCCAGTCTAACCCTCCCCTGGCGCAACTTGAGGCCGTTTCCTCTTGTCCCATCGCCTGTTCCTTGGGAGAAGAGACCGACTCCCCCTGGCTACACCCTCCTTTCAGGGGGTTGCAGAGAGTGAGAAGGTCTCCCCTCAGCCTCCTTTTCTCCAGGCTGAACACCCCCAGCTCCCTCAGCTGCTCCTCACGAGACTCGTGCTCCAGACCCCTCACCAGAAAAATGGTACGAGGCAGGTATATTGGTTGAATCCTCTGATATGAGGATAAGGTTGTTTCCCTGAGCAGAGTAAAAGCAACGAGCTTCTCCCTCGCTCAGAAATCTTTACGTCTGCCTCTGCCACGCTGCTTCCTTTTCAGCGACCTTCCTCCTCAACACCCGCCTGGTGGCTGCCCCTCTAACTCTAGAGCTGTGTTTTCCCACACAATATAAAGCATAACGAGCTTCTCCTTCAAAGACTCTGGCTTTAAATGAGACCTCTGCCTACCTTAGAGCAGCAGCCCCCCAGCACGCACATCCTGCTTTTTCCCCCCAGAATCATTAATAGGTAGAATGGTTTAATATTACTCGTTATCATAAGTATCAGCATAAGGCTGCAAAGACTCGGTTTTGGGTCAGGGCATTGATGTACGTGGTGCTATTCAAGCACATAACGAACTTAAAACTCTTTGAGCTCAATAAACTTACTGTTGCTGGTAAAAGAGGCTGTGGATAAAGCCAGGTTGTACTGGCCTCGCAAGACCTGGGAAGGCTTTTGGGTTCACGCACACCATTCCAGCCAGAGGGGTTTGGGTTTTTTTCCTTCCCCCCTCCCCCCCCAAAGTTAATCTGAGCCAAAGGAAACTTTAGATGAGAGCTTCAATGACACGTCTTTCTCACCCTGATCATCAGAGGGGTTTTACGAGTTCAGTTCGCATTTGATGCTGAGGCTCACGGATATAATCATGCCAGGAATAGGTACTTTAAATATCAAGGGTGTTTGGGATTTTACAGTGGGATACTGAAGTTCAGAGTTTAGCTCCTGCAAGGAGGGCATCCTTGGTCTTGGTGTAAACTTCTTCTTGATAGCAGGAGGAGCTTTGTTACGGACAGAAGGTATTATCAAGCCCTGCATTATGCCTCAACCTGCTGACCGTAATTAAAACTGGAATTCAGCTTCTTTCCAGAATGCATTTGACACCTGCAGTTTATAAGTAACTGAAAAAGCTGCCCAGACATTCATTGTGGCTTCTATTATTATGTCTCCAGCTCTGCAAAAGCTCTTTTTTTCTCATTTTCATTGCATATCTTATACAGATCACAGTATAAAATTAAGCTTTTCTCTAATGGAGGGCTTGTGCTCCCTGCAAAGGACTCGGAGCATGAATGCCAATGATTTAAATGCAGCCTTGTAATACCAATCAGAGTATTATTTTATTATGTCGATGGCTTTGCAACTGCCAGTGAAAGATGGATCTTCAGACTCTGTCCAGATGTACTTTACATTTAATTGAGGAAGACCGATACAAAGCTATTCTTTTGTCCCTTTAGAGCCTACTAATCAAAAAAAAAAGGAAATGATTCATCGGAATACTTCACTAAGTTGGGGTTTAATTGGCTAAAATAGAGTTTTCAAAAAAAAAGCAAAAGGCATCCTTTCAATTTCCACACAATTCTGGCATTAATAGGAACATCTGCTTCACGCAAAATGTGTCACGGCCATGATATACGCTCCCCGTTTTCACTTGCAGGTAAAGATAAAACATCTGCTATTGCCACCAAGTCGGTAGGTATTGGTCCAAACAAGCCAAAGTTTACATACTTAAGGGAATTTAACTGAAACCTGTGGAGAAGCGGTTACAACTGTTTAGGGGGTTGAAGCATCTGGCGAGGAGATTGTAGAGAACATCACCAGGGGCTGAATTACCTCCTGCGCCACATCGCAAATATCCCGACTCCCCGCAGAGCCTCACAGACCGAACCTGTCCCTTCCGGTGCCAGGACACACGCCAGGCTCAATTCTGGGAGGACGAACGTGGAAGCTGATACTCTCCTGCCTCCAAACACTGGCTCCAGGTTCCTCGTTGCCCCTTGCTCTCCTTGAGGAGGGTTGATTCTGGTTCCAGGGGTGACCAGAAATACCGAGCCCTGCCTAAGAAAACAACTGATAAAATCTGTTTTAAAGATGAGGAGGAGGGTGTACGTGTCAGAGGAAGGATGGGGACGCTTCCCTCTCTGGTGCTCGCAGTAATCTTCACCCTGCTGATGTGCGGGCGTAATAGCAGCTGCCCTCCCTTGTCACCCCCCTCTGAATCCCCTCAGAAATTTTTGCTTTACGTGACTCTGCTTTCAAAAACAGGCCAGGCAGCCAACAAGCTCCGTCCTGTCTTTGGTCTGAGCAGGGAGGTCAGATCATTGAAAACATTGACCCGGGGGTCCCTGGAAGGGACAGAGGAGCGCTCTGCACACCACCGCGCATCACCTCTCCTGCAGCGAGAGACGAACGCTGCAGCCCAGGGGAAAACAAGCTTTTTATCTCACTTTAACGCAATCTCACTTCAGCCACCCTACTAACCCTTGTTCGAGGCAACAGGGAGCAACAGCGCCGGGCAAGCCCTGCCGGAGCGATCACACAGCCCGAATGTGTTAACTGGAACTGTGTGGGTCTCAACTGAGCTTAATTTAAAAATGCTCTAAAATGTTACAGACACAAGGTCTATACAGTGCAATTGCTAAACAGGTCCGGGGAGTCAAGGAGGAATTTCATAACCGGTTATGTGGATTGTGAGACTGACTCCAATCAAGTTTTGTAATTGGAGCTGCAGACTTGGAGACAACGAGTCAGATCTCCACCCCAGCTCCCCTTTGTTTATGGCTTTGTGCTGCTGCTGAGAGCTCGGCGCTTCTCCAGCCTGAGCCTTGCCCAGCTTCGGTCCCCATGCAAATGGCCACCGAGCGCTGAACTTGCCGGGCCGGAAAAGGTCTGGCAGCAGCCAGGGAAAGCTGCCCGGAAGGGCCAACATTAAGCAATGATTCTCTCAGCCCTGACCGGTACCATAAATATAAATTCAGGGTCTAAAAGGGTTTTTTTTATTCTTTCATGAGAACCGCAGGAGTGGTTTTGCTACGGGATGTGATCAGAAAAAATGTTTATTGACCAAACAAACGCGTCCAGGTAAGCAGAAGTCAGTGACCAGTGAGGCGCAGGAGTGGGTGATACCCACAGACCTGCCGCCTGCGTGGACTCTCCCGGGATCCAGGATTGGCAGGATCCGGCCTCACAACAGGCTCAGGATGGGGCCCCAGCCCGTCGTAGGGGCTTCGGCTTCCTCACATTGCTGCAGCTTCACTGAAGCTGCTGTGAGGTTTTTTGGCTTTTTACAAGCCAAGAAAAATATACGCTCCTGCACTTGGTAGGGGAAGGGGGTTTTTTTGTGAGCTGGTGGAGGAAGAAAAATGGTTGTTGGATGGCAACAGCACATAGCATGATTTCACTCTCTTTTTTTTTTTTTTTTTCCAGACAACAGCTGTGATCTTGCATAGCTATAACAAAATATCAACAGTGCATTAAAAGAGAGCACAACAGAGAAAAGAAGCAGTGGGGAATGACAAAGAAAAAAATGAATTCACCAGTATTATTATTCCATGACAGTATTTAAATAAAAAAAAAAAAAATCACTCTAATTAATTTAGTTGTTCGGGGAGAGGGTGGAAATAAGGAAGATGGCACTGAAATAGTAAGAACAACATTAGTATGGGACACAGCCAGCGCTAACTTGCTGTTGGCTCTGCTCCTCACGCCACTCGCATACGCCGTGCCGGTAATGAGGGAGGACGATGGGCCCCGCAAGCACTCACAGCAGCGCAGGGAGCGCAGCACCCCAAAATATCTCTAGCACAGGGAGAGCTGCACAAGGCCACCCCAAGGGGCATCAGTATTTTGGGACTGGGGCCTGACCCATGACATGGTACAATCCTGCAGCACCTGAAAGCCGGCACACGGCAAACCAAGGGACAGTCGCAGTGGCCACATTCAGCCCAGGGTGAAGAGAACAGCACTAAGGTCCTGGGGGTGCAGCCCCCACCTCATTGCTAATTGCTACTAGAAGAGAATTTTGGAAATAGGACATTGCCAGGGAGAGCAATTCTGAGGGCCCCCGTGCTGGGAGATAAGAGAAGTAAATGTCCGTGCTCCCACAAGCTTTAAGGCTCAAAGCAACAATCTGATCATCTGCCCCAGCCTCCAGTGTAATGGAGGCTCTTGAATTTTAAGCAGCAGGTCTTTCACTACAGACAAGCGTTTTGGGTAAAAATGAAGCATCTCTTAGAAAAAGCTCAGGTTTCCACTGACTCCAAAGAAAGAAACAAAAGAACGCATCTTCAGGGCACGACAGAATTTATGATAACGCACACGAGATAAAATCCAAGTGAAGACAGGGTAATAAGTGAGGTTTTTACCTCCATTAGCAGGTCAAGGTGAACTCTCAGCCCTCTAGTGTCTCTGTCCTCGTTACCAGCTGAAGGGGTTTTACACAGCCCTCCGCTTTAATGTGCAGCAGCTTTTTCACAGCCAGAGCCTAATGAATTGAAGTGCATCCAGCGCGTGATGGGGAGGAGGAAGCGGGACGACATGCCTCTCCATAACCAGACCCAACTGGGTTATTCCTGCGCAAGACAGCAATGAATTTAAGTTAAAATGATACCAACCAGATTGAAATGCAATTAAACGAGTTCCCCTAGGGTTGCACATCCAATTAGTAGAGTACCTTTAATTACACCAGTGCAGTTTCGAATAGATGCGTGCTGAGAGGACCATCAGCACAGAGCTGAAATCTGCCTAGTGACCCATATCCATGAGGGCTCCAGAGAAGTTACGCGTAGGTGTGCATGGCTAAGTGGTGGTCTGCTCCTCCACTGGGGGAAGAGCTGCTGCTGTGGCCCAGCCTGGCCCAGGAGCAGGGTTCCCAGTGCTCCTCAGGGTGTCAGCCTAGCTGTGAGTGCTTCTGCGCTAGGGCTTTTTCCCTTCTTGCTCCTGCAGCCTCGCCATACAAGGGCTGGCGATGGAACGCCTTTGTGGACAGCTCTGCTTTGGGATGGCTCACAAGGGATGGAGCTCGTTAGCAAGAGCCCTTAATCACCTTCTCAAAGATCCTCTCTTTGCTGGGTGGCTGCAGAGGGAGCCTGGAGAAGCTCCCAAGCACAGCCCTGAGCTGGGTAACCCAACCCCAAAGGGCTGCCTCTTCTTTATCTTCAGCCAGCCCTAGGAGCAAGGCAGAGGAAAAACACAGAAACCATTTTCACCAGCGATTTTCTCTAATAAATGATTGCCGCAAAGCAATTAAGATCCAGGTGCTTCTGAAAGGTAAGAGATTTTTCTACCCTTTTTGGTGGATGGGGCTTTCCCTCTTGCAGTGACTGAACATACCCTGCTCCCAGGAACTGTGGAAGCTAAAGCATTTGAGTTTGATATGAAAACTCATTAAAATATTAACAGTGCAAACATTAAGAAATGCTAGAAATGCCAGAGTACTTCTAGGTGTTCCTCAACCATCTCCGGGGTGAGGTATGTGAGGTATAGGAACTCAAAACACTTTTCTGCCTCTACTTTTCAGCGTAACAACACCCTCAAAGCAGCCAGATGCAGCAGGTAGAAGTCAGGAGTGTGGTCCTTGGCTATTGAAGCTTATAGCTGGGCTGCTCTGGATTGCAGCAGGCTGTGGGATCACATCTTGGTCCCCCAAAATTCCTATTTAAAATCCTGTCAAAGAGAGAAAGCTAAGCTGAAGGAGGCTCTTTTTTGCCCATTGTAATACCAAGCCTGAGGGCTGGTGCGTGTTGATAATCCAGGGACCCAATTTTAATGCAAAATCATGTCACCTTGCACCAGATTGTGCCCTAAGATCAATACTGATAGGTGCACAGAAGCACGTGCTGCATACATCTTCATGTGCTCCTCCCCAAGTGTTTCTTTAAGTGCCTTCAATGTCAGTAAGATGAGCAAAATTTGAGACCACAGGCTTAATGAGATTAACAATTATAATCGTTCCCATCCATCAGCACAAAGCAGGCTGCAATGCTGCTGAATCCGTTCTGCTTCAGGAACCCAGGAAATCAGAGCTGCACCTGATCAGCCAGACAAGGGCAGCTCGAGGCTTGCCGTGAAAGAGGAAGAGAGCGATTGCTCGGGCTGACTTCTTCATTCATTTTTTTTTATTAGCCTTCAGAGCCTCCCTAGGAATTATTAAAGCTTCTCCAGGGAGTGCAGCGCCGCAAAGGGAGCATTTACTCATGGGCTGGTGCTTCCCGCTGTGATAACCCTCTGTGTGAATGTGCTGGAGGGGCTGCGCAGGTTTCCTCCCTCGCATGGGCAGCGAGGCCTCTCCTTTAACCTGCTTTCTACATCTTCAGCATTTGAGCATCCTCATTATAGACTCAGCAAGAAGCTTTTTTTTACCCATAAACAGCTCTTTGCCACGCATCAGTGGATGGCAGCAAAGGCAAAGCTTGTATGTTTGTTATAAACCACCCGGGTTGTCAGTCTGATGTTCCCTGGGTTAACCGGAGCTTCCTGCTCCTCAGGGTTATACACTGGGATTTGTGAAATTGGGTAGGATTAGGGAATACCACGGAACTGCAGCAACGGGGACCTTCATGGGGAGGTTTGGGGCTGAAAACTAGGCAGCGTGTGCACAGCTAAGGTACGAACATGTGTTTGGGGAGGCTGCTTGTGAACAGTCAAGCTTCAGGTCTAAATTAGGAAAAGGTGTTTAACAACAACAAAACCCCCAAACACAAACAAACAAACAAAAAAAAGCCCAAACCTTCAAAGGTCCTTTAATGTGCCGGAGCTGTGTCCCCAGATGCCTGCAGGGATGGAGATGCTGGAAAAGGCTCAGCCCTGGCCGCTGGGAGAAGAGACGGGATGGTTTGCTCCATGCGCCTTTGCCGATGGTGGGGGCAGCAGGGCCGAGGGATGCAGTTTCAGACAGAGTTCATATTGCAACCGCTACAGAACTCCCACGTGCCAAAATAACATAACTCTGGAGGCGAACAGAAAAAACGTAATTACTGGGTGAGCATTAGTGGGGCTTCAGCCCTGACCTGTGAGAGTGAGAAACCTCCACAGGTCCCTTGGAGAGTCTTGATGTTATAAGGATTATTTTTCCTCTGTCAATATCCTACGTGGGGTAGTTTCAGTGCTTGAACTCGGCTCGTATATGACACGTTAACATAGTGCCCCTTTGCACAATATAACACCACTTCTCACACTAAGTTAAATGGGAGAGATTGGTGTCATCCCAGGACTCCTAAATGTCTGTGTTACTCATCAGTCTCATCCTGACAAACCAAAGCTGCTGTCTTGTGTTTCCCTCCCACCTCCTTGGGCGTTTTCAAGCTCTGGCTCAAGCAGAAATTACCGGGTGAGATTGCTTGGCTTGCGTAATGGAGCACGCCAGCCTATGTGGTCATACAAGTCCTTGAAATCATCTTAAAAAATGGGATGCTGTTTTTCCATCCTCCCAGGCTGTGACATTGAGGTGCTCAGCAGTGATCTCATGAAAATAGGAGTGTCCGTGCGTCCCCAAGGGCCTGTTTGCAGGGAGGAGCAGGAAAAAGGAGCCTTTTGGGCTTGGATGGCTCGGGGCGGGGGGGGCCCATCAGCAGGGCTGGGGGTGTGCATAGGCTCTGGGAGGGGAAGTTTTGTGCGGAGGAGCTCACAAACCATCTCACTTGCCTGAGAAGTGAACCGAGAGGAGGGATTGTAAGAAAATCAGAGCACAAAAACAGGGCTCGGTGCTTGGTACGTTCAACTGACAGACTGCGATAACTCGGAGGGGAGGGTGCGACGGTGTTGGCTGCTGCTGGGGTTTCGGCTCTCTTCCCTGCAGAGGCTGGCAAAGACGGCTGTGCCCCCCAGGCCAAAGGCAAAGAGCCCCTGCGGCTCCCGGGTCACCTGGCATTTCTTCTGGCAGTTTATAGCAATCCTATTTGTGGATTAAAATGCAGCCATCAAGGCTGCTCGTACAGGATTTACGACATGGCCTCAAAATACAGGAGAAAAGGAAAGCTGAACTCTCCTTTGATGTTTGCAAGTGTAAACTGCAGACCTGAGCTGAACGCGCTGTAAATAAGGATCATTAATCATCAGCTAAGCGGCATGCGGTTGCTGTTATTTATTATAACAACATAAATCACCAGGAACAGCTATCGCGGTAATTTGGATTTAGTATAGATTAGTATAGAAAAAAGAATAATCTTATGTATTCAAAAAAAATACATTCCCCTACTTGTAAATACACAGAGATGTGCTGGGTGTTTGGTCCTTAGCTTCCTCCTGCTAGGAAGAGAGTGGGGAACACGCTGCGTGAGCTCTGCCATGTGAGGGTCTGCAATGGGTCAGGCCAAGCTGCAGCTGAGCAAAATCTCTCTTGCGATTATGGGCTAACTCAGCACCTAGGGAAAAAGAAAGTCCAGGAGGTCTCCGACACATCTCGGGGGGGCACCTCTCTGCGCCGGCCCCCAGCCCGTCCTCCAGCCCCTCTGCAGGGCATGAGGCTGGAGTTTCCCAGGTACTGCAGCACTGCATCCACATATCGTTGTAGTAACCCCTTGGTTTTCCTGTTTTTTTCATTTGCAGCTCAGCTCTGGCTTTTTAATTTAAAAAGCGTGAGGCATGGGTTTTGTGGGATGCTGAAGCCCTCTGCTCCTGCCTTTGGAAGGAAGGCTTAACAGGGAAGAAGCATTTCAATTTAAATTAAGGGAGCATTACCCACACATTTCATATTCTCCATAAATGCCAGCCATACTCCTGGCTGCTATATTATTTTTTCCCACAAAATTTGACTTTATTCAAGCTAAAAGGTGGAGCTGAGCTGCTCATAAACTAGAGCAAGGCTGGCAGAAGCACCAGTTTGACCACACCTGGTGTTTTGGTTGTGAAGCTCATGCCAGGGCCGGAGAGGTGGCCCCATCCCTCCCCACAGAGCATTTCTGAATGCGGTGGGGATAGAGCTTTACCCCACAGGGCTCCCCATCTTGGTGCTCAGACACAGCATCTGTCCCTGCCCTTGAGCACTCAGGCGTAGCCAGGGGGTCCACTCAACTCCCCAAAAATGACTTGATTTCTTCAAAGTGAGGCAGGTTTGCTGTTAAGAAGTCACGGCAAATTTCCCCACGAAAGGGGCCCAGCACCTGCCGTTCTGGTAATCTGTTTTATCCTGATGAAATTTGAGGTGCTGGGCCCTTACCGACAGTGTGGAGATCCCTGACTGACCCCAGGGAGCACACGGCAACCAAAAGGTAAATTTAAAAGCAAGGACTTCAAAGGGACACTTGACTGTATGTCTTCAAAAGGAGATGTACAAGGGGGAAGGGAATCCTGACAAAGGCACCTTGATGGAAAGGAAATGTTCTTGCTTTCTCCGGTTAAAGAAAAAAACACAACCAATCCACAACACCCAAAAAAGCAATGTTTGCAGTGGAGCATGTGCTGCCCTTGACATTTTCCCTTGGGATCGGATGGACATGGAGACTCAAAACAGTCACAGGGTCACATCGTGGTGCACGTGTCACAGCCCCATTGCGGCTCTGGGTCTGTGGGCCGCTGCCCCATCGCCCCCTCAGCACAGCCAGGAAACCACAATGAAATCGTTAATGTCACCAGCGCCATCTTAGCTGGGGGTTAGTCCCAATTAAGAAACGGGCCTTGATATTTGGGAAACTGAAATCAGAAAAATAAGGGTTTGGGCTTTTAAAATTTAACTGAAAGGGAAATCAAAAGGATTTTATGTTTTGGGGTGGCCCAAAGATTTCTCACAGGCTTGATGCTGCAATGATACATTTAACAACAGGCTCGTAAATCACAGGTAAAGAGAACCAATGCGGTGTCCGAACACGCAAACAATTGCCTTTAATTGCCTCCGTCGCTTTTAGCCTGTGTTTTGTGTGTGCCAGATGAACACTCCTCGAACCAGGGAGAATTTCTCCAAGCATTGAGCCAGAGCCGAGGCTCGCATTAATTAAAATTGGGTTAATTATAACAACTCGAGTACAATAGGGATAGTATAATAGGACTAATCAGAGTGGGGCTAATAATAAGAGGGTTCAAGCCACAGCAGCCACTGTCCAAAACCTGTACCCAAATTCTTCAAAGGCTTCTTTGGACTTGTATGGTGCTCAACTCAAGGGCAATCCAACATCTAAAAGCCGCTGCAAAGCTTTGACTGCGTTTTCCCAAGCATCCAGGCTTGCGTCGCACCGACCATATGTCTGCCTCTGCCTGCTAGCAGATTGCACCAAATATTTTCCTTTTTTATCGTGGCTGAGCAAACAAACACCATCTGCGGGGCTCGTCGAGGGAAATCCTGGCCCCCTCCGCACCAACGGGAAGGCAGCCACGCGTGTCCACGGGGCCTGACGTTTCTGCCATCCATACCCTGAGACAAGAGCTTTTCTCTGCTCCTCATCACTGCCCATCCTCTTGAGTTAGGACCTGGCATTTTGCAAACAGACTTAAAATTCAGATTTTATTATAGAACTGCTGGGTCCCATCAAAGGAGACTGCCTACCGATGACTCAGGCTTGTGGGACTGCCTTGGGATGGTGGAAGAGGGGAAGGGGGCTTTTTTTTGGTTGGCTCTATCCACACAGGTATTTCTTGGATGTATCTGCGCTGCCAAGGGCTTTAGGCATTTTCCACCCTGGTCCAGGTCTGATGGCGATTTTTGATCCTGTTTGACCTGTTTAGAGCCAGGGGGCTAGGTGGGTGGCTGATGGGGATGCAAACTATTCCCCATTCAAACCTTTATTCCTTTGGAAGGTAAAACTCTGGGAAGGGGACACTGTTTGATATGGAGGGTCTGTGCCATTCCTTCATGCACCCCAGCACTGGCAGGGAGCGCCGGGAGCAGGGGAGCACCAGCAGCTGCTGAAGCAAAGGTGTGCGCACGGTCCCCAGCTCCATCACTGGGTGCTGGGCTTCCTCCTGCTTTGCTTTTCTCTGTTACTTGCCTTTCTCTCAGAAAAAAAAACACCCTCTTCTGGAAAAAACAGAACAGTAATCTCAATTTTGTAAAGTCCCCCGCAGTTTTGACCCAGCCGGGAATTCACAGAATGCTCTCGCCGAGTGAAGGGCCCAGCGGACGCAGGTGTAAATTACCTGTCATCACAGTTGCTTTTCCGCTCGTGCTTCTGCAGTGCCAGGTCCAGAGCATGTGCTCTGACCAAATCTTTTGTACAAGTGCCCTTTGGATTTAGCAATTCGCACAACGAAAGCAGAACCGATGAACCACAGGCTTCTCTGCTGCTGCCTTTAATTAAAAATGCCATGTCTAACACCAGCAGATGTTCCTGCTATCGAGACTCGACTAATAATTTAATGCCGTGTAATGCAATGCTGACTGTGCTGCTTAGTCTGAAAGCGTAATAGACTTTTATTATTATTATTTTATTATTATTATTTCCTTTTGGGGATCAAATCTCTCAATATTTGAAATCTTAAAACTTGCTATTCTAATGGCCCTAACCAATTACTCTGTTGAATGATCTTAGCAGCCCTGTGTCTTTCAAGGCGGTGCCGCAGCCCACGATGCCTCTGAGACCACGGTGCGCTTGCAGGGCTTTGGACGTGCGGCAAAATTGGCCCCAGCGGGGCTGCCTGAGGAGCAAACTAAGCCTGTTAAAGGCTTTGATTCAGATGTTGGGAGAAAGAGGGAATTTGAAGCGTCAGGTGGCTCCTCCTCCCATTTTTTTCCATTCTTCTGCTTAAGTGGATCCATCCTGTTGCTTACTGTGGGTGCATGGCACGTCGGAGCTGAGTACCCCTTCCTGGCAGGGTGCAGTTGTTTCAGGATGTGCCCGGTACTTGAGTGGGCAAGAGGAGAGGGACCCCCCACTCCTTGCAGACACCTTGGCTCTTTTAACCCCTGGGAAAACAACTGACTTGTGAGACTTGAGGGAACTGCCTCCCTCTGCACGCTCCTTGCCGTTACATGATGAATCATGTAATAACTGTATATTTATTGAAAAACAGATGGGGAGCTTCGCTAATGAATATAATATCAGGTACCGGTGTATTTACATAAAAGGGTCTTTACCAGATGGGCAATGCTTTGAAATGAAGCAGGAGGTAGACGAGGATTTTTTACCTTCCTCGTCGGCCGAGAAGCTGAGCGCCATCCTTCAGCACAGGTTTTGCTCTGAAGCCTCACATTGTTTGAAAATCCCATTATCAGTTTAGCACGGTGAAGATGATCGTTGCCTCGGTAGGGTATGGAGCGGCTGATTCATGCATGTACCAAACGCGACTGTCGCACTATATCACACCACTGCTGAAACCGTTTTACTGGGTTTGTCATGCAACAAATTTATTTTAAAGTGTGTGGACCTTATACTGCCTGGAATGGCTTTACTTGTACTTTAAATACTGCATAAGCCAAATTTAGAGATATATTTCTTGCTTCCTCCTGTTCTCTGCATCATTTTTTTTGCTTCTGACTGTCCAATTGGTTGCAGTAATTCACTGCAGAGGAAGACGTTTCTTAGATTTCCAAGAGGGCCAACTCCTTAACCTTTATAAAATTAGGGAGAATGAATCACTTGTGACTTTTACATCTTTCTCAAACACAAGTATTTGTTAGATGCTGGCTGCCCAGAGCAGTGCTTTGCCTCAGTTTAACTTAGTTGTAAACGTTTGTAAATTCCCACATAATGTCTCCACACAATGGAGACTACCTGTGGATTTATTGAGAGGGACACTAAACATATTTCAGCCGGAGGAAAGGAAGACGAGGTACTTATCTGTTTTATTGTCCTATACAGTATATATCGGCATCTCATATTTTGTGAACATAAATGCCAGGTTGACTCAAGAGATCTATGGATCAAGTGTTGTTTGTAACCTGCGCTGAATGCCTCAAATTGCGTTAAAGTTTCATCTCGGCAGCAATGCCTTTTGCCATCTTCCAGTAACCCTGCCACGCACTGGGAGATGCCAGGCACTGCTTTTTTGGAGCACAGGACAAGTGCACAATGGCCAAGTAAGAGACAGTTGGACATTAAGGTTGCATCTGGCAACTGTTCATGTTTAAGGGACAAATGACTGTTTTAGTTTAGTTTGAGAGTTTATCCTGGTTTCAGCGACGTGAGGGAGAAGGTCCCCGTCCCAGCTCCATGCCCTGCAGCCCGAGGAAAGGAGTGAAGGTGCCCTCGCTGTGTCCCTCGCTGTCATCCCTCTCCTGCATCCAGATGTTTTGGCACCTGCACCCAGGACGTGAGGAGACACCATGGGATGGACCAGTCCCCGACCTCACTGGGCTTGGCGACAAGCTCCCCTTTGGGCAGGACAGGGCCCAGGGCACCTCTTGCTGCCCCCTTCCTTCCCCAGGACAGGCAAGAAGGACACTTTGTTCTGAAGCAGCTCTCCACAGTCAGCTCCTGCCAGAAACACGCCTGAGTCTGCCTGCCCAGGGGCATCTGATGCCTACACATGTCTCTTAACAAGGTGCGGTTGGCATTTGCTTTTGTTTTACTTCCATGCTCGCCTCTGAGGCTGTTGTTTCTTTCCCCAGAGCTGCTTCTCTCCACCACAGAGGGCCTGACGATCCCAACCACTGGGGATGACAGGCTGTTAGCAAAGGGGACACCGCTCAGTGTTATTAACGCAGCGGGGGGTTTCCTGAGCACCAGAAAACAACAGGCTGTTACAGAGATACAACCGCACTTTTCACAGCTGGATCCAAGTGCACAGATGCAGCTACTGTGCTGTCAATGACAACAAACAGCTCTCCTCTCTGTGCCAAGGAAACCGAGGTGTGTGGATGGGGTGTGTGGTAGGGATGCCTACATCCATACCTCTCCCTCCGGGCTCCAGCCCCAAGTCTGCAAGGACAGAGTCACCTGTAAAGGACAGGCTGTTGTTTAACCCTTCGGATCCTCCATACAGCTCCACAGTTTCCTTTCTCATGGGTAAAGACCATGAGTTATCATGAAGACAGAGAAAGCCAAGATGTTGTTTGCTGGGGTCAAACAGGTTAGGAGATACGATGACATTGATTTTATAAAGGCTGAATATGCCACTGTTCAAACCAGCGTGATGGTGTTTCACCCTGTGACACATCAGCTTGCCCTAGATGACAGCAGCAAATTTTCTCAGATCGATGGAGCTGAGAGATTTCACAACTCCCTATCCGGTGTGGAGCTGACCTCCTTGCACCTCTGGCTAATGTTAGTAGCAAAGATAAATATTTAACCTTCCATAAATAAAGGAAAAAAAAATAACCTAATTTAAACCATCCCCCATGTTCAGGAGCTACAAAGGGAATGAACTACCGAAGCAAAGGAGCGTGAAACCTGTAAACTGAAGAAACCCCTTCTTGGAAGACAAGGATAACTTATTAAGATATGTTTTCAGCCCTGATTTAACACTTATCTGAGTAGAAGCCCTTCTCTCTAGATGAGGTAAGAGCTGTGGAAAATGCCCAGTTGCCAGCAGCAGTCAAATTAGTTCCTGTTGTCGGGCTGCCATTGCTCAGCTGAGCAGCGGTACCCAACGTCTCGCTGCTTTTACTTCACCCAGCAAGCAGGGACGAAGGGAAACCACCCACCTGCAGGAAGCAAACGGAGGCAGACACAGGATGAGAAACGCTGCCAAAATTTCAGAAGGGCTGCTGGGACACCTCTCTGATGGCTGTTTTCTATGACTGTCGCCAACCAAATTTTGCAGCTCCATGCCGCCACATCCTTTTTATGATGAAGTTCCCTCAAAGAATAACTCGCTCGCTTTAATCATGTTTTCTCTGAGATTTATGGCTTGATGCTTATTCACCAGCGGAGCTTCTCGATGCGAAATGTCAGTAAGCCTGTTATAAATCGCTCCTGGCATTCCTGCTCTATCTTTTATTTGGCCAGGAGTATTTCTACCTGAAAGTGATAAATTCCTGCTATAACTGCTTTATGTGCTTCAGTAATTACACTGTACGGGGAAGGCGGGGGCTGCCTCTATGGAGGTACCACCTCAAAAAAGCAACCTGTAAAAAGTGGAAGATTGGGCTGAACCCTGCAGCGCTACTGGACACACAGGCCGAGGAAAAAACCACCCTTGACACTCAACGTAACAGTGACCAGTGAAGTGTCTCGGTCAGACTGAAGCTGATGAACAGGTGAAAGAGAGGGAAGAAAATTAAACATTTAAAGTCGGGGTGGAACGGCATTGGCAGGGGGCGGGTGGCCTGCCTGGGCTGTGTGCTGGGTGTGAGGGGAGCAGGCCCTCAGGACCGCCATGTCGCGCCCGCCCGCCCGTTCCTGGGCTCATTTCAGTTGGAGACGTTTGTGCTGCCTCAGACATGTTGGTTATAATTGGAACGATGTATACAGATGCATGAGGTCTGAGTATTTGATCGATTTCATAGACTCATAGAATAGTTTGGGTTGGAAACAACCTTAAAAGTTGTCTAGTCCCATGGGCCCTGCAATAAGCAGCGATATCTTCAAGTAGATCAGGTTGCTCAGAGCCCCATCCAACCTGACCTTGTATGTTTCCAGGGATGAGGTATTTACCCCCTTTCTGGGAAACCTGTCCGCTGTTTCACCATACTCAGTGTAAAAACTTCTTCCTTAAATCCAGTCTAAATCTACCCTCTTTTAGTTCAAAGCCATTACCCCTTGTCCTATTGTAACAGGCCCTGCTAAAAACTGCGTCCCCATCTTTCCTGTAGGCCCCCGTGAAGTACTGGCAGGCTGCTGGCTGGTCAGGCAGGACTTGCCCCTGGTGAAGCCATGCTGGCTGTCTCAAACCACCTCCCTGTCCCCCATGTGCCTTAACTAAGCTTCTAAGAGGATCTGTTCCACAATCTTCCCAGGCACAGAGGTGATGCTGACAGGCCGGGAGTTCCCAGTTTCTACCCTTTATAAAAATGGGTGCAATGTTTCCCTTTTTCCGGTCACCGGGGACTTCAACTCCGCCACACAGGATTTCAACATGCTCGTGGCTATTCTTCAGAGACAGCTCTTCATACTCCACCCATTTCTTGATGTAGAGGGCAACGCCTCCACGCCCCAGCCCCGCCTTCCTCCCCTGTCCCTTCGGAGCAGCCTGCACCTGTGGACAGCCGAGCTGGGTGCTACCGGCCCATCTCAAACCCGAATTTCAGCCCGCCTGCCGGCCAGCCCGCCATTTCCCTCAGCCCGCCCCTCGCTGCTGGCCCCGCCCCTCCCCTGGCCCCGCCCCTCTCCCCAAGCGCGGGAAGCGCCGTGACCGCGGCTCCGCCAGTCGCGCGTGCGCGTTGCCTTCGGCGCCTGCGCAGCGGGGGCGGGCGGGGGATTCGGATCGGTGGCGGCGGGCAGCCATGCGGGAGGCGCTGCGCGGCCGCTCGGGCAACCGGCCGGCTCCGGGCGGTGAGCCCCCCGTCGCCGCCCCCTCCTCTATGGCGCCGCCCGGCCCCCCCTGGGCCCGCACCCGCGCCGCGCTGGCGCGGCTGGAGAGAGCGCTGAGCTGCTCCCGCTGGTAACGGACGCCCCCCGTTCCCCTTTGCACCCTGGCCGCTGGGCTGCCGGCGTGCCCGTAAGGCCGCGTGTGTTAAAACTGCCGCGTTTCTCCTTGCTCTGCCCACAGCGCCGGCGTCCTGCGGCAGCCCGTGTCCCTGGGACAGTGCGAGCACGTCTTCTGCCTGTAAGTAGCGCGGTGCCGCCCGCCCCGGGCCGCCGTGCTGTGGAGGAAGGGTGGGCGCCTTAGGGAGGCGGACACCGGCGGCGGTCTCCGGCCGGGGAGGGGAGGGCGGGAGCCGCTCTCCCCGGGCAGGTCCGGCTCGCTGCTCTGGGCCGAGTGTCTGGCGAGAGAGAGCGAAGGCCTGGCCCTGTCAGTGCTGGGCTGGGCCTCGGGGTGTTGGCTGCGCGTAAAGGGAACCATCGGTGTGGTGGGGGGGTGTGCCTGCTCGTAGAGGGGTAAGAAGAAAACCGTGTCCAGTTTATTGTCATCTCCAGCTCCTTCCTCTTCCTTCCTTCAAAACAAACACAAAGAGCGGCCTGGAAAGATGCTTCCTGTTTCCAAGGGGGCTTTGCTCTGCTTGAGAGGATCGGGCGCTGCTTGTCATTGCTTTGGCCTTCTGCTATGCTAATGGCTTTGCTCCTTCAGTCTGCCACCGTAGCCGTTCCTGTGTTCATGGTCCATCCAAACATGTTGACAAGAGGTAACGGGCACAAACTTGAACATAGGGAGTTCCAACTAAACAAGAGGAGGAATTTCTTTACTTTGAGGGTGGCAGAGCCCTGGCACAGGCTGCCCAGAGAGGTGGTGGAGTCTCTGTCTCTGGAGACATTCCAAACCCACCCGGACGCGTTCCTGTGCCACCTGCTCTGGCAGGGGGATCAGATTAGATGACCTCCAGAGGTCCCTTCCAACCCCTGTCGTTCTGTGATAGCATGAGTACCTCTATTGATAGTTTGCCACATAATCTGAGCTAAGTTAGAAACATCCTGCTAACAAGGCAGGTCTGAGGAGGTGGTAGTTACTTGGCCTGTCTTAGGACATCTTTGGGACAGGCAGCGTCTGAAATGTTCTTGGTCCAGAACCTTATTTGGGGAAGGTCGTGGAACCTCCTGGCTGCCCTGTATGTCACTGCTCCTCATACAAATGCTGCTTGTAAGCTAGTCACTAAACTCTAAACTCTAAAACTAAAACTCTAAAACACTAAACTCTTTCAGTTTAAAACCATTACCCCTTGTCCTATTGCTACACTCCCTGATAAAAGAGTCCCTCCCCATCCCTCCTGTAGGCCCCCTTTAGGTACTGGAAGGCCACTATAAGGTCTCCATGGAGCCTTTTCTCCAGGTTGAATGTGTTCATATCTGTCTTACAAAATGTTTTGGGTTTTTTTTCTCAGGTGTATTGTAGATTGCTGAAGGGTAGCATAAGGGTGGCTTAATAAACATAACTGTTTAGTTGTCAAGCATCTAAGGCTTTGTGGTTTTATTTTGGATAACCACAGTGTATTCTAGGTGTAGATTTCAAACACGCACTGTTTGTTGAAGTATTTTTTTTTTTTAAGAAAAACTTTGAAGACATCAGAAGATGATGCAGTGCGCATTGATGAGGCTGGAAAGAATAGCAAATAGGAGTCTTAAGCATTCATTAGCAGCTACTTCTTACTCCAGAAAAAGAGTTTATTTGCTCTTACCCAAGTTATTGTTATACCTGATCTTTTATCCTTTGTGTGCCTGGACTTTTCGTCATCAATGTAACATGTCCTTTGATGACTGCGTCTTGGGTGGTGGCTATTTTTTTAAATAAAATAAGGAAATTTAGATTAATTTGTTTACAAGCAAATTTGGTGGGGCATGGATTGAATCTGCAGTATTTTGACATGAACCGATTCTGATCCGTTGCTAAGACAGAATATATTTATTAATATACCCGGGAAGGAGTGCGGTGAATGGCCAGAGCTGGCTTCTGATACATGAAGTAAAATATGTGAAACTAACAAACTGCAATAATCAGGCCACACATAATGTAACTGGTTCTCCCTCAGCATGGGTTTTATTATGGGCAAGGATATTTATTAAGATCAGTTTCTGCAGTTTTGTCTGAGTAACTCTACTAAGTTAGTTATAGTTAATGGATAATGACTGTAAAAACCCAACAGCTAGAAGTAATTAGGAAATGTCATGGTATAAAAGTCATTCTGCATTTCCTTTGCACTACCTTTTACAGACATGGGAGACCTGAGGCCAGCTTTCTTAGAGAACGAGACCTGGCGGTTCTTATCTTTGTTCCAAGTGCTTTGTCAATGTCATCTAGAATATGTCAGAGCCAAGAATTGTACTTCATTCTCCCAATCGTAGCAGTGTCTCAGCCTCGAGGTCCTTTACGTGCTCAGAGCAGGCAGTGTAAAGCGCAAAACTCACCTAGCAGCAATTCTTACGTACCAAATTTCCTGTCTTGGAATTAACTGAAGGCATGATACTTGTGTGGTGTTTGAGGGAGAGATGCCAGCTCGGAGAACAGATCTGTTTAAAAATGAAGACTGCAGAAGAATATTCCTATCTCTAGCTGAGGTATAAAAGAATGTGGTGTTCTAACTGTTTGAGACTAATTGTTATCTGGAGACAAACAGCAGTGGAGCGTTAGTATATCTTGAAAATTTGGATCAGCTTATGAGTCTGTGGGAGTCACACGATAACGCATCTTTCATGACAGTGTCCTGACAAGGCTCTGGACTTGGCTTGCTTAATTACAACTTGTCACTTGCCATGATAATTATGTCCTCTCCTGCATTTGTGACTAACGCATGTGGGCTTTACAACAGTGGTCTGTCAATGCTAAAATAAGAGTTTCTTGCTGAGCATCTGGCTGTGAAAAGGTTGATAGCGAGTACGGTAGATAACTTATGCTGGATAATGGATTTTCCATTTGACTTTCAGGTCTTGTGTGGGTGACTGCATTGGCACAGAGTGCCCAGTGTGCCACATGCCAGCCTGGGTGCAAGATGCGCAGATAAACCGGCAACTAGATAACATGATTCAGCTTTGCAGCAAACTGCGGCATCTACTGGGTGTGGACACCTCAGGTGAGAGCAAGCCTGGGTCTCTGAACCCGTGAATCCAGAGCGCTCTGTTTCATTTCACAGGCTTTATAGACAATGAGCAGTGCAGCCCTGTTTAAGATTCTGAAAGGCTGTTCCAAATCATGTTTGGAAAATTTGATTTGAAGAGAACTGTCTGTATGGATTGCTCGTTCTTTGAATCCGTTTTACTGAGAAATCTGCATGAGTGGGTTAGTCCATAATTCATTAGAATCTGTCTTCCACAATTAGATGAAAGTGTGATACATTCCCAAGTCATGTGGTGGTTAGTTGCGTGAACTAGGGGCACACGTTGTCATATTTTGTGCTCTTAGCAGAGCACAATGTGCTCAGTAGAGCACAGTGTAATGTTCTGCAGTGTACACTTTAGAGGGGCCCTGTTGAAGGATTAATGCATATATTCTCTTGCTTCTTGTTTATGTGCACCGAGATGTGCGTGCTGTCCCAGTAATCTTCAGTTTAGGGTTTTTGCACACCACAAAAGTTATCTGTGTTCCTTGCCTAAAAGGGGAAGGGCGTAAGTCTCAACTCATTTATTTTCTGGTCCCTAACAATCAAAATAAGTTTGCTACAGTGGAATTTTGTCATTGCTGACTGTGCTAGAAGATCGCAGAGATCGTATCTGGGGAATTCATCTCTTTATCAAATTTTAGGCTGATTGTCAAAGTAGGAAAAAATGAAGTGAAACGAGCGTAGGTGAGTGTATGTCTCTTCTGCAAGCCCAGAGAGGAGCGTTTTATATAATACCAAGTTTTAGAAAACATTCATTTAGCTGTCAGATATAGAAAAGGTAATTCTTTCTTCATTGTTGCTTCCTAATATGTTCGTCTAAATTAAAGATTCTTTTTCTAAGTAATCCCATCTGCACCTTCGTGTTCATTTATGGGGTAGCTCTTTATTGACATGAAAATACGTTGAAGTGAGGGGGCTGGAAGCTTATGTCAAACTGTAAAGGAATACATTTTATATAGATATAAAATCCTACGGTGATTAAAGCTTCTGGAGCATAGAAAATGTAGATGATGGCTTAAATAGGATTTCAGTGAAACATTTTAAGTGGTGAAAGCTTTTAAAAGCATAGCTGGAGGAGAATCTCCGAGAGGAGCTATTTGTGACGCTATAAATAAAGCCTTTAAAATACAACATGGTAGTGTTATTGATACTGTTTAGCCATTTTGAAGAACTCTTACAGATGGATTAATAACTCTTAAAAATTGGTCTGATGTTTAGCTGTACTAGAAGTTGAATAATGCATTTAATCCCATAGTTCTTCTAAAATAAATTTGCATGGTGTGGCTAAACCAGTGAACAAGATGAGGTCCTTCTTATCATTCCTTCTTCTGACTTAAAAGCAGACACAAAATTGAAGTTTACAACAGTGTTTTATTTGGGGCTGAAGTTATGAACTGATGTGGGAGATGACTGTCCATCACTTGTAGTCTTTGCCCTGTACTAAGGATTAATGGCCTTTTGAATGTTTCATACTGAGGTTAAGTGAAAATCCTCCTGAGTTGGTGATAGTTCCCTGTCAGGAATGGTTTGGATACGTAAGTAAATGAGCACACCTCTTATCAACAGGCAATTATGTGTTGTACTATGGAGTTGCATTCTTGTTCTTATGGCACTGTACTTCTGCCACTTTCCTGTCAACAGTATTTTCTTTTTTGTTAGAAGGTCAGAAATTGTATTTTATGCTCCAGTAAACGAAACAAACTGAAAAAATCAATCTTTCTGTGGAGAAAACGAAGAGAAGCGGTTGAAAAAGGAATCTTTACATGTATTTGTTTTATGTCTTTTGCATATTTGTTTTATATGCCTGGTTTTGAAACAATCGTGGTTTGTCTCAAGGCTTCTGTTTGAGATCTTTGTTAAAGTTGAAGTGTCTAATGCAAATGCATCACAGTATGCAGTTTTTAAATTTAGGAGAGACCTAGTGAACACAGTAAGTTGTGTGTGTTATCTTTAAAAAAGCACAGAACTGCTATGATTGAAAACGATAGGGTTAAGCTCATGTGTTGAACAGTTTGAGTAGAAAAATCCTTGTACCCCCGGGTGGGTATGAGGGGGATATCACTTTGGACTCTACTGGGATAAGGACAGCTTTTTCCCAACGTATGTCTGTGTTCTAAGAAGCAACAGCAAGTAATTCAGGAAAGAGTGCACAAACCAGCTAATGTTTTCCTTTTTAAATTAAAGGGAAGCACAGCAAATGACATTACAGAATAGTACTGGGGTGATTGGAGGGGAATTGGCAAACAACAAACCTGAAACTGGCTGGAAATTGCAAGCTGTAGGTAGCAAATGCTGAGTCTCAAAATGAATTCACTTATTGGAGAGGTTATATCCTTAGTCTGTGGCAAGGTGAGGAGAGCTGGCTGACCTTTTCACTGCCTGGTGTTGTACCTTTATGAGGGTAATGGGAAGCTACCTGGATGGCAGGCTTCACAGATGGGATGTCTGCACCTCAAAAGCTTTAGCTCTAAGGTTGCAGAGTCCAAGACATCTCGAGAATTGGAATTGATGGGATGATGGGCCTCATAGGTGGGTAATTAGTAAGAACTTGTTTAATCATGGACATAGTGTATGTAGTATACTAGAGATGAAGAAGGTTGATTTACAATAATGACTTTGAAAGTGAATTTCTAAATACTTCGGCAGATTTTTCTGTGTTATGTTCTTTAAAAAGAAAAGATTGTTGTAAATTTTCACAACAGCCATTTATAGATGATTTTACCTTATTCTTTGTAGCATAATCTGCTTCACTCCAACACAGTGAAAGCAAAAGCCTTCTTCCCCGCTTTTCATACAGAGCTAGACCTTGCAGGTGTTGGTCAAAGCTTCCTAAGCTCATGTTGATGCTGGTGGACAGTAGGAGAGATTAACTTTTGATTAGCCTTTATAGTATCATAATTTAGTTTCACATTTACTGATGTGGAGGGAAGGACGTTGAACTCCTGTTGTAATAGATTACATTGCATTTCATGTATGCTATGACATTTTTCATAATAGCTAAAGATGAGTTTTTGAATAGCTGGAATTTCTCCTTTTTTCCCCCTGTGTTGAATACTTAACTTGCAAAATAATCATTCTTCAGCGAAGGCACTAATGTTGCACAGATGGTACCAAAGCACTTCCCTTTGATTTTTAATAAGGGACTAGTTTGTCAAAGAGATTTCTCAACTTCTGTTCTGAAACCCATAATAGAGAATAATTTGAAAGGCACACAATGTGCATCATTATATTCCTTTGATGCAGATTAATGATAGCTAAACCACATTTTCTAATTGCTCCTTTTTTTTTTCTGCTCTAGCCTGTTATTGTACTACAGCAGAACTTGGAGATGTACCTCTCCAGTCGCAATGTGCTGTGTATCTCCTAATATTTTTGTCTACTCTCAACCCTTTTAATGCTTAAGAAATTCAACTCTATTAAATATCAGCATTAAGAAACTTGTGCTTATTATGAGCAAATAAGTCTAATTTAGAAAGAATTCCGTTAATATATCGTGTATGTGAATGTTATGTTTAATAGGTAATGGAGAGTAAATTTACTGCATTTATTATAAACTGATTCTAATACTGTTATTGTGAGTAGTCTTTACACTATTGCAAATGCTTAAAATATAGAATTAGTAAGGCATGCTTTATTAAATTTTGGGAGGGTACTTCTTATGTATTAAAAAGACAATTAAATCTTAATTGTATATAGTAATTTTTTTCATTCCTGTTGAAACACAAGACCTGACTTCCAACTTTGAGACAGCAAAGAATTCCTTTGAATCGATTTTTCCATGAGCAATTTTCTCTGAGGGTAGTTTAATTGAATGCACTTAGCTACCGCGTATTACACTCTTTATATAAATTAACATTTACATATAAGACCATAAGATCTCCCGTTCAGTTTCTTAGCACTGTGTCTCTACTCTCTCCCTCTCGCAGCTCTGTGTCCATCAAAGGATTTGATTTTTGAGGAGGGTAGATCGGCCATTTGTCCTTATTACTTCTACACCCTGCATTGTACGCTCTGGAAATGGAGGAAAGGGGTAGCAGAGTCTAAGAATAACCTTTTTTGCAGATGCTATACAGAACTGTTCAGGTAAAGTTGATGTTAGCTACAGAGTATTCTGAAGGATAGCGTTATTGAAGAATGGCTGAGAGACAACACGCACCCGGGCAGAAATTGCTGTGTCTTCCTCAGAAGGCTATGGAGATGCCCTGGATGCGCGTGACTGGCCTCTCCATGTGACACATTTCTTACGTAGTATGTGTGGCCTTTTAATCATGTTTGGCGAGTGCCTCCCTGTTCTAAAACATGCAACGTACTCTTTTACACCTGAAACAGTTGCATATGAGGAAAAACAATCCTGGGAAAATATTTATTTGGTGTATTTTCAGCAGGGTTTTAATACCTGGCTAGTAAGTCCCTGCTGAGCAACCAGTAATGACCAGTTCAGTTTAAGAGCCCTGTAGTTGATATTTCACAAGCTTTCTTGCTGCCAGAAGTGGTACATACATAGCTTCCAGTGTAAATACTTAATTGTGTTATGCAGCTTTAGATCCTACTTCTGAAAGACAGTGCCTTTGATTGAATTTGTCACTTGGAATTCAGAGTCTTATTGTGCTATACACATCAAAAAGAATTCTGGACATCACAAAACTGTTGCACAAATTACTTTTGCAAGCTGATTTTATTCTTGCTTTTAACTGGGAGATGACTGGTAGTTCTAGCAAGGTAAATATTTTAGAAGGAAATCTAAACAGTGAAGGCAAGACAAATAAATAGTAACTGTGTTTTATATTTTGCATCTGTTTGCAATCAAGCTCTTTCTTTTTTTATATATTATTGTCAGAATGAAATTGGCTATGATATCTTTCCGAAGGCTAGCTAGTTATGAGATTTCAGTCTCAATTTCAGTACTTTTTTTCCTGTTGGCACCAGGCTCAGCCCTGCAGGAAAACCAAATAGCTGCAGCTCTGTACTGATGATTATCTTTAGATACCTAAATGAGTGATTAGCTAGCCTCAAGCTGTATTCTTAAAGACACTCCGATGCCTTACATATTACTCTAGTTAAATCTCCTAATATCTAGCATATTTTAATTCAAGGGGTAAGTATGGTAATTTAAATCAAGATTGAGGAAACATTTAACCTTGAAATATTGCTTTAAAAGAAAACTGCAAATGTCTATTTTGGTGTTGAATTACTAGCTATACAGTTCTGTTTTAAGTGAAATGTCAGACTTTTTTTTTTTTTTTGTGGCTGAGTGATTGGGCCTAGTTTGTCTGCTATCTGTGAGTTCATCACAGCTTGCTGTGGAAAATAGGCCATAAATAGAAGAGGTGGTATGGAGAAGACAAACCATCCATAGAAAGTTAATGCACTGAAGTGAAAGTAATACATTGTTGTAGTGAGGTCTGACTTTCACTTTTAATAATCAAGACTTCGTATAGTTCAAGAATGTTTAAAAAAGCCCCACTAATCTCGGTCTTAGTTCTGTTTAAAAATAATAACAATACCCTACTTGCCTCACTAGGCAAAAATTAATATTGGTTTCGTGATTGGTTGCTATAAAAAAAAATCACTAGGGCTTTTGTGAATGGTAGCTTAGTCCCTGAGGTTGGAGGCAACAGAAAGTTGTGCATTTGCTTTGGAGGACTTGTCCAAGTAACATTAAATAATGTAGGTTTCCAAGAAGGAGTCTCTAAAAAAAATCTGTTATAGTTCTTCTGCACTGAAAGAGATGTTGTCAAATTAAATTAGTGTCTAACTTAGAGGTCACTTTATGCTGCTTAATTTATTCTTAAGCCATTGAGGACACCATTTATAGTCCTTGTTCTCAACTGTTATTTCATGCGTTAGGAGTACAGGATATTCCTCCGTCATCTTGGTTATTGATTTGTAATATGCTCTACGATGTGACTTATAAAACTGCTCCCCTGCATATTTTTAAAGAAATGTTTGAGATCATCAAAATGTGTAGCTTCCTTGGAGTTATTTACTACCAAGGGGTAAAGGATCAAGTGACAGGACACAATTACTTACAGATTTTCTATATAGTCCTCTGATTCATCTGCTATATCTGTGGAATCAGTCAAAATTTGTCAGGAACGTTCAACGTTCTTATAAGGACGTTACTTTTGCTTGCTTACAGTTATTCTTCCTGTTCATCTTCAGATGAACTGTAATACCTTCTTAGAAAATGGTTTTTGTGGGTGCACAGACTACTTTGTTAAACCCATTTCCAAGGAGGGCTAAGTGAGAGAAGCAGCTTCTCTCCTCTCTGTAAACGCGGTCAGAAGTCTTCCGTGCCCATGTGCCTTGTGCACCCAGACATATGAGGAAAGGTCTCTACCAGGGTGCTCACTTGCCCAGCAGATAGCTTTAGCTGCACTGGAATCCCTGAACTCCAGAGTGGTGTGTGACCTTGCCAGTTGTTTTAAAGCCATTACACGTGTCTCTTCAGAAGAAATGAAGGCACTCATAGGTTGTATTTAGTAACACTTCATCAGTTATTACAGTTGTTATTCTGATCTTTTTCTCTTTGTGATGTTTTACTGACAAGTACTCTATAAATTATTTTTCTTCTTCCCTGTTGCATTTAGATTCAATGGAAGATATGTCCACACCAATGGAATCAGACTTTGGAAAAAAGAATAAGAAGGAACAGATAAAAATGTGGTTCAGCCCAAGAAGTAGAAAGATTCGATGCATCCTGAACAAGAATCAGCCTGAGACTAAAAGCCATGACCTTTGTCAAGACACATCTTCAATTTATGATTTCATTCCTTCCCCTCCTTGTGAAAAGCCCTCCAAGCAGACAGAAAAGCCACCACAGAGACAGAGTAAGAAGACGAAGAAGAAACATCTAGCAGACATTAACAAAGTGTGGAGCTTAGAGAAGCCTGAGCAGAAAGGAGGAGTTGAGGAGAAGACTCCTAAGGAAAAGCGTGTGACCATCTGCAGTCAACTGGTAGTTCTGTGCACTCCAGAACCAAATAGCCCTGAAGAGACACCTGAGGAGTCTACAAAGGAAACGGTCTCCAGCAAAAATACAGAAAATGTGGAAATAGCACCACAGGTAAAATCCTCAGAGAAGAAAAGTAACAGTGAGGTTGCATGTCCTGTGCAAGTTAGCAAGGAAAAAAATTGTGCTACAGAGACATCGCTGTCAGTAGAAAATGAAACTACACCTTTAAAACGTGGAAGGGAGCAATCCAGACTTCCAGTTACTTCTCAGTCTAAAAGACCAAGAACTGAGAGGAGCACTGATGGGAAGTCAGGCAGGCAAGCAGATCGCTCCGAGGAGTTACCTGAGGGTTGCCCTATCTCCCCAGCAACTGGACAGAAGACACCAGTTCATGTTTCTTCCTCTGTATCAAAACTCACTGGCACCATAATGAAGACAAGAAGCTCTGCAGTCTTTCAAGCGATAGATAGTTCTTCACTTTCAAAACCTCCCTCTACCCCATCTTCTTCTAAGTCCTGTAATCGAGTAGGAATACCACACAGTCCTTCTGTGTTGAAGTCCCCTGGTGGTAACACAATTGCCAGAAGAAATTACAAAGGAGAGACTTTGCTGCATGTTGCTTCCATCAAGGTAGGACCATCATCTTCTAGCAGTCTGGCAATTTAAACGTATACTTCGTGCTAAATCATTATACAGAAATACCATGTGGTTAATAAACTGCCTAAACTGGTAGAATTGATTCACCCGTAAGCATCCTGACATTTATTCAGCACTTCTGTTTGTCGAGACAAAGGCTGTTCTTGATAAATAACTGTGTCCTCTTTCAAGGGCATTCTAATAAGACACTCCTGCTGCATGAGACCTTTTTAAAAGGAAGTGGCAGCTGAGCTGAGTTGAGTTCAAATATCTTACTTGATACCATTGATATGGAATGAGGGACGAGAAAATGAAACATTGTCCTCACAGGACTAAAGAGCTTTAAAGGATAGATCTCTTGTTACTTCTCGTCATAAGTCCTGTATATTCCTCTTTATTAAAGCACTGTTTACAAATTATCCTTCCATGATTTGCAGGGAATTTGTAAGGAATACTGTCGTGACTGAATGGTTCTAAAAAAATTGATCTGCCTTGACAAGTTTTCACACAGTTATGGTTTCCAGCCATATGTCTGATATTTCTTTGGAACACAAATATTTCATCTAAGAAAAAAAGAGCCTCTCTGCTGCTTATTGTGAGACTTGGAGTAAACAGCGATATGCCAATAAGATGAATTTTCATTGCAAAGCATTTTTAAGATTAACGAGTAAAAATCAAACAGTTCATGCTATGGACGAAAAGAATAAACAAGTTTTGATTATTCAAGTTCAGCTGGCACTGCTTGTTGGCGTTGGTACAGCCCTCTGAGAAAGGGATAGGGCTATTTCAGTGGGCTGAAAAGCTGACCTCCAGCTGTAGTGTAGGCGGTGGAGTAGGCACACACATCAATGGCTTTTTCAGTCTTGTGTGTGAATTCATTTTGGTGTTGTCTTTTAATGTTTATAATTATTGAGCTAAAATGGGAAGTTGCTTCTGTTCCTCATTAGTTTGACTGTGGTTTTAATCCGTCAATTCCCTTTGCATTGAGGTGCTCATTAGTAAAGGCTTGTTTAACTAGGTAGGGCTTCAGGGTGATCCCAAAGTTACCACTGTCTTTGAAATGTAATTAAAATAAGGCAGGGAGAGCGGTCTTTTGGCTATGGTCATAGCTTGCTTGCACATATCTTTGTTTCCAGCGACTAAACTTCTAATGCAACTCTGAGAAAGTTGTTTTACTGTCTCTGAACCTCAGTTCCCCATCTGTAGAAGGAGGTTATATAGATTATCTCCTTTTACTTGTAGTGTTCTTTCTTCTTGTTAAATCTTGCTTAATCATGGGTATATTACAGCATTTTTAAGAAGTTGCTGCATCCCCTGGTAGCCGGTAAATGTAGGCACAGTTCCTAGTCCATGTCAAAGTGGATTATAGAATCACAGAATGGTTAGAGTTGGAAGGGACCTTAAAGATCATCTAGTCTCATCCCCCTGCCCTGGGCAGGGACACCTCCCACCAGCCCAGGTTGCTCCAAGCCCCGTCCAACCTGGCCTTGAACCCCTCCAGGGATGGGGCAGCCACAGCTTCTCTGGGCAACCTGGGCCAGGGGCTCACCACCCTCACAGCAAAGAATTTCTTCCTAGTATCTAATCTAAATCTCCCCTTTTTCACTTTAAATCCATTACCCCTCATCCTATCGCTGCACTCCCTGATAGAGTCCCTCTCCACCTCTCCTTGTAGGCCCCCTTTAAGTCCTGGGAGGCTGCTATAAGGTCATGGGGTTTGGTAACATTCTGCTTTGTGGAGCGGTCAATGAGAAATAGTAGTGATTAATTGCCATGAATCCGCTGGGGATGTGTGGCAATTGCAAAAAACCTTTTTTTTTTTTTTTTTTTTTTTTGCATGCAAGTATCTTTCATATAACTAGATCACTCTTCGAAGTTGTAGAACCCTGCTATGGAACTGATAAATGTGTTTTCTCGAAGAAAATGGTCTTGAAAATACTAGGTTTTATACTGTATGTATATTCTCATTGTGTTTTGTTTTGTTGTTTGGTTTTTTTTCCAAATAGCATTGTCATTTTTTCTGTTTCTGGAAGAAGTATTTCTCTTCCAGTTTTGTTCTGTAGGTGATTTTTTTTTTTCTTGTTCTTTCCACAGCTAGTTATGCTTTTCCATGTGTGTAATGGGATACAGACTTGTAGCTGCCACCCTCTCCCCAAAGTGAAATAAAGTCTAATTCTCTGGGACTTCATTAATTATAAAAATAAATCTGTATTTTCATTAGCTGTTAGGGTCTAATACCCTGAATTTAATTAAAGCTAATTGAGTTCTCCCTTTTTTCTTATTTAAAAGAGATAATAAACAACATTATCAGGCATTAAAATTAAGTGTATTGTGCTGTTTCAAATGATTCTGAGGGATTGTCCCCGTTTACTACTACTAGTTATTAACTTACTGAAATCAAAATGGTTCTCAAGAAAGGTTCTAGTGTGGATGAACTCAACGCTGAGTTAAACTCATAATTTAAAATAAATTTGGCTCTTCCCATAGCAAATGCCAGTCATGTTTATCTTCCTCCATAGTCATTAAAGGTAAAACTTCCAATTAGTTAAAATACAAAATGTGACGCTATTGCACTCCTAATATTCTAAACTGGTGGGAAATTGCCCATTCAACAGCACTTCCGCATAGGAATTTTTTTAAAAATAGCAAGTAAAATAACAAGTTGCTCACAGGACTAGCTCTTCTGTGGCAATTAAAAATGCAGCACGGTACTACTTAACTAGTTAGTACATAGTCTTAAATCTATTATGGAGAGAAAAAACAATCATAGTTTCTTGGTACAGTATTTCAGGTCTCAGTTGTGCCTCTGTTTCTTCTGCATTGAGAAGGGAGATGATGGGGTGGTTCACAGCGTGGAATCGCTGCCGTTGTGGATCCCAGGAAGAGGAATAGCAAACTGCAGTGCAGCAAGGACAACAGAGGACCATGGCAACAGCCACATGGTTACAAAGGAGCGGATGCGGGGTAGCTGGGAGGAGGTTTTGATTTTTATGCTTCAAGTTAGAAGCAATTAGAGAGTTGTCCCTGTTCTGAGGAAAGAAGAAATTGCATCTATGCAGAGCATCTACTTAGTCTGAAGAAAAAGAGAAGGCGCGTTGGGACCTGTTTTGGTTACTTCCTCTTCCAGGGAGCCTTTATTTTTGACAGTTGACCAGGAGGGCCTGCGTAAGGGCTGCACCCATGGCTAGCCTGCTGTGCTGGACTCTTCATATTCATTATACTTAACGCTGTAATAACTACTAGATAATTCCTTCTGAGCCTGTGAGACTGTTCTTCCTTTTTATTGCTTTGTTAACAGTTAATGACACATTAGAAAGGAGAATGAAAGAAGATTTTGTGGTTTTGTGAATATGTGATGGCCAACATCAGAATACCTTTTAGATCTGTCTTTTTTAGGTGTCTGACCCAGTCAGCTGTGCAGTTCCTTGCTTTTGATACTGGATGGGTATGTATCATGGCTGAGTGTTGGGTCACACATGCCCGTGGAAGGAACATCTCCCCTCCTGCCTTTCCTCCTGAGCCTTTAGGTACAAGAGGGGAGTTGTGCTCCTGTGCAGTTGGATGCTCCCAGCCTCCCTGAGCAAAAGGCAGTAGATGGACAGCATCATTCCTGCCAGCTGCATTATGGTTAATGAATGCATCTGTTGGTCCAAGGTATTTTTGCCCAGACCTCGTGATTTTGTGTGGCAGGTGACTTAGCTGTGTGTATAATATCTGTTTCATTGGAGAGATGCTGGCAGGCACTGGCAGGATGACTCAGATGCAGGTATAGCACCTGCTTTGAAATTTTAGTTTGACATTGACTCTGACGTTAAAGCCAAGTGGTATAGGAACGGTAAGCAGCTTCTTTATGAGTAGTATCCATATATACTGGTAGCTTAAGACAAATATGAAGCAGTGTAATGGTTTCAAATGCAGAACTTAAGAATATGCAAAGTGTCCATGAGTCAAAGCAATCTGTCTTTCCAAGTGCTGATTTGAAAGCTTGGAAACAAATTGCCATTTCTTTTTTCAATAATGTTTGGTTGTTACATCCCTTTCTGAGGTGGGTTGAACTTAACTTCTTGAGTGTTTTCTTTTTGTTAAAGGTTAAACATAGCTACTTGTGTGGTTGTTAGTTAAGAGATGGTCTGCTGGGCAGCGAATTAATTTAGAGAAATTTGAGGTGAGAAACCTGCTGGTTCCTGGAAAAAGTTGGTTGGAGCATTCACAATTAGTATAACCACTCTGTAATTCGTATTTGCCCTCTTTGAGTTCTAAATGAGTTGTAAATAACCTAGTGTTCCTCCTCTCTGACGTAACTTAAACAAGCAAATGTATTTCGGTTTGAAAATGGGGGTTTTGTTCATTGACCTAAAGATGGAAGTCGCTTGGTTACCTTTGCAAATAAAGGGAGAAATGTTTAGTTGAAGTGGTTCAGGTTTTTAGCTTTATCTTCTGCCCTAATTCTTTGGATCTCTTTCTTTTGAACTGGCAGAATATGTTTTCATTAACTTAATAATTTAAATGTGATTTTTGGGTGGAAAATATCTGTGGTTAATGGAAATAGTAAAGGGTAAAATGGAGCTCCCCTCCCTATAAAATAGAGCAAAAAGGAGACTTGCAGTTCTTCTTAACCATCTGTCTGTGTTAAAATCATGACACAATTGACTTGGGGGAAAAAAAAAACAAAACCAAACCAAAAGAAAAAACTTTGTCTAAGCCAAGTGAGGATGGTTTTTCTGGGCTTATGCCATCTGCGTCTGCAGGAACTAAATTCTCATCGGGAGGGAGGTGTTTGTAAAGCTGTGTAAATACCCTTCCCTGTGTAAGCTAATGCTGTCTTCCACATCTGCCAACAGATGGCCCCAATGCCTTTCTTGCTTCCAGGGTTCTCAGAGCTCCCTTAAGCTGCAGCAGAGGAAGAGCGAACCCCATTGCATTATTGTGTTGTCACTATACATATGCTTTGTGATGAGCTTAAAATGTCCTTTGCTTTTTTTCTTCTAAACGGATAATTTGAAATTCTGCAGTAGTTTCTGCCTCTTCAGAAGCTGGTTGTAATCCTTCATTGATAATGAGATTTAAAAATAAACACTTCCCTGTGAATTGTTAATGTTAGTGTTTTTCTACCTTGTGTTTGTCCTGTTCTCTACTGCTGAACAAGTAGTATCTCCAGTTATGTTTCCACTCTGCTGTTGCTACAGACTGCTAAGACAAGCTGTGAGGGCCCCTCGTTGTATCATCTGTATGGTTATAACCCCGTATTTGGGACTGGTGATTTTACGCTCGCATTGCTAGATCAAGGAAACTCAAGGGGCTAAATGTAAGAAGTCTATTTCAATGCTAGTCAAAGCACAACTTAATGAAGCATGTTTGATTTAGTAATCTCAAAGCAATAGGTGGGTATAGGGGTAGTCTCTTCTGCTTTCTTACTTGTGGAGGGAAGACATATGGTATATAGATATTTGTGGCTGAGTCTTGCACCTATGAGGTGCTTTGCCTTTCTTGTTTAGAGTTGAGCAAAACATTTATTAACCTCTAAATGTGTGAGTAATTCCATCAGCTCTGATAGAACTGGTCAATATGTTAACTGCACTTTTTTTTTGATCACTATCAGGTGATGGTGACCCTCTTGCAGGAGGGACCCTGACACGTGTCTGCTAGGGCTCTGCTTCTTGACATTTAGTCGTCATCTTTTTTTTTTTTAACTAAATATTGACAATATAGTAACTGACTAAAGAGCCTCTGAGGGGACAAAAGGCATGTTCTCCTAGCTATGAACAATTTTGTTAACGTATCTCTTGTAATCCCGATTGACAGCACCCATCCAGTCATCACTCAGTACAACTGGCGTGACAGCTTCCCCTCCCTTTCTGTCACTCTCATTGCTAGGTGCTGGTCGCAGGGAGCAGGTTCCATTTACAGCTGTGGTGATGACAATATTTTTCTTCTGTAAACAGCAAAATACCAATTTTCTAATTCTGAGTTAGACCTGGATTTCATTCTGTAAATGTTGTCAGTATTGGTGTCCACACCAGCAACGTTTTCTTTGATGGAACTGTAGTAATCTCGTACAAATCAACGTTCACGTAACTGTTCTGAAAAGCTGTGATACTACCTAATGCCCACACAAATTATTAACTGTTCTTACTGCTTTAAAGGAGTATTCTTGAAATGTCAAACCCTTGCTGTACGTATTTGCAAACTTAACTTTAAATGATAAGCTTAGATCTCACTCATTATAGATAATTGTATCTTCTCTCTGTAGAAAAAGATCTAATGCTGAGCACTGTCTTAGCTGCCTCTGAATAACTCTGCAGATTGATGCATGTCTCTTGCAACTGTAAAGTATTCCAACAGCAGCGTATTCTTTAATTGCTTTGAAAGGTAGCACTTTGCTGGGACATCTAGGTTGTTAATATAATGCATGAAATTTATCTCTGATGTGTTAATTTGCTTGGCTGTCGTAAAGCAAATTATTCTCACCATTTTTTTGGTGAATTTTGAGTTTACAATTGTTGCTTGCTGGATTTGTTTCTGCTGAGCAGTTTGTCTTCATGTTTGCTAAATTGTTACTAAAGAGTAAAGATTATTTTGTTTTTTCAAAGTGTTCCTTCATAACAAAAAATGGGATGAAGTTTATTTTTGTTGTATTTAAAGCTTCATTTAATGTTCTCTCACTTTTTCTAAGGCACGCTGTGGAGTAACAGTTAGGAATTCCTTGACTTGCCACTACTTAAGGGCACGGAGCTTTCTGTATACCATGGACCAATCTTCTCTTCCCCACCTCCAGGTTCTAGTATTTATATATGGCAAGTTTGACCAAGGGCTAGAGCTAGATACCAGTTTGTGTATTAGCCTTTTCATTGGGGATCACAATACCCTGGTAGAGGGAAGGTGCCAGCGGTCGTCTTGACATGCTTGGTTGCAGGGGGAATATCCTAAAAAAAAAAACCAACCTAAAACCAAACTAACAGAAAAACCCCAACAAATAAAACTGGGACACTAGTGATTGGTGGCAAAACATGCGGAAACTCAAGATCTACTTTGCTAGCTTAGCCTTTGAAAAACTTGCATTATTTAGGTAGTTTTGGTCATTAGATGATATTTTTTTCGTTACTTGACAATAACTTCCCAGTTACCCCATCAGCTGAGAAATGGTGCGTAACTGCTCCTAGTCTGTAGTGGTGCAGGTAAATCAGTGCTTTGGCCTGAGAGGTGGTACCTGATGCTGAGAGGTGTGGGACAGCCTGGCCCCATTAGTTGTGTATCTGCAGCTGTAGAGCATTCCCAGCATTGCAGCAAAAATTTTGGAACAGAGTTGAGAATTCATTCCAATAGGGCAAACCTTTGCAATTGCTGCTCTGTAGTAACAAATGCCAGAAGCAGGAACTGGCTGAAATGGCACAAAGCGAGTTTTACGTGCTGGGGGTGCAGATGGTGCTGTGAAAGGAGAAGGGGGTCGAAGTCGGTTTGGTTTTACTCTCTTTGGGTTACTTTTCCTGCCTGCTTTAGGGCAACCTGCACTCTAGAGATTTCCTTGCCTCAGGTTCTGCAGGAGTCTTCTCCTTGCCTATTTATAGCTGCATCTGAATATGCTCCAATCTAATTAGCAACTTTCTCTCTTATACTTGTCTTTTATGAGTGTCAAAACCTCCGATTCACTAATTCTGTCCAGTTGCTTCCTTCACCTTGTCTCTGCTCAGCCTCTTCCCATAACCTCTGCATCAGTTTCCACCCTTTTCCACACACATTTCCTTGCTTATAATAAAAACTGAATATAGTGTTCTTCCAAAAAACAAATGAAAACTATTTTGGGAGAACAACTGTCAGAGAAAACGTCAGTGAGATTCAACATGAGTAGTAATTGCAGTGTTAAATAAAAGTCTTTCCCTTTTTCTCTTGACTTGTGGGAAAACAATTTATAGAAGGTTGTCAGGCTTATTAATCTGTTTCACCTCTGCATGTTCCTAGCCAGTTATTTAGATTAGTTTGAAAAAAATCCAGTGTGAAGGACAAGGAATTTCTGAAGAAATGTTCCTGATTTTAATCCTTGCAGTTGACTCTAGTGGACAGATTGCGATCAGCAAAAAATTGTCCATTTATTCTGAGTTAAGCCTTATGTGCATTGTGTTTATGTAAAAATACATATTTGTGTAAAATGTGTAGGTGCATCTAAATGAATAGTAATGATAAACTGTGGTCTCCAAACCAGTCGGCTTTTTGTTATCTTGACAACATCTAAACAGAAGACTTGTATAATTATATTTTTATTGCAGCTAAATTTATAATTCTGCATCTCTTAAATTTTTGTTGTCTTTGTGTATCTTTTTCATTATTTTTTAATAACTGTGTTTTTTTCCTATGTAGGGTGACTTAGCAGCTGTTGAAGAGCTGCTGAAAAATGGGGCAGATCCGAATGTCAAAGATAATGCTGGCTGGACGCCACTGGTGAGTGGTGAAGACTTTTTTCTGTCATATATCTTCTGATCAGATTTCGTTTCATCCCTCCTTTCCTCTCCTATATTTTAGTTCCCTTTACATGCATTTAGGTGAATGCAATTGAAGAAGTGATGATAAATTCAAAAGAATTTATCAGCAACTACCGACCTGCCCAAATCCAACTCTCCTTTGCTGGAGTAGGGCATGATAAGGAATCTATCAGCCTGTGATTCTGCAAATGCAGAAAATATAACTATGATAACTAGATAATGATCAGTTGCAGGCAATATGTATATTTTATGGGTTCTTAATGTCCTCAGTGGTTTTTTTACCATTTTGGAAATATATCAAGTAGTTGAATGAAAAAAATTGCTCACTTGCATTACAGAAAATAAACAAAAGGTTCTTTTCAACCATGACTTCTTCCTCTCCTGAAGAATACTCTTGTCAGAGTCTGTAATCTGGGAGGCTTTGTTCCCTGTAGTCTAATTTGCACACAATTGGCCTTTGTTCAGTTCTTCGCTGTACTTTTTATTAACGCTGGGTTCCAAGGTTAATTCATGTCAGGAATGTAATGCAGTATCCTTGCATCGTCTTCCCCAACCATCTACTGAGAGGGGTTTGAGAACAAATGTGGTGCTAACTGGTGTGACAGAGGTCCTTCCTCTGAATTCTGTTTCACTTGAGTTTTCTCTCTTTGCTACTTATGGCTTTACCCAACTAGCATGAGGCATGTAATCATGGGCACAAAGAAGTGGTGGAGCTGTTGCTGCAATACAAGGCGTTAGTGAATACTACGGGGTACCAGAACGACTCACCGCTTCATGATGCTGCCAGGAATGGGCACGTGAGCATTGCTGAGCTGCTGCTTTTGCACGGTGCCTCCCGTGATGCAGTGTAAGTACATGTGGGATGTTATTTTACCGGTGGCATTAGCTACAGCTACAACTTCCAGGGTGTATGTTAAGTAAATATGAAGCAAAGCTGGTAATAAATGTGATTTATTTGAAGTGAGGAGGTGGGTGTTAAACATATGCTCTGCTATACTTATGTCCCTCTTTTCCGGGTCTTTCCTTTCCGTTTTGCCATGTCCTAAGCTTTTCTGAGGACATCCGAGTCATAGATAGCTGGAGTATTGGAGGCTGTACTAGGAAAGTAACAAAACATAAGCATGTTCTTAAGCATGAACAAAACATAAGCATGTTCATAACCCTGTTCTTACACTTTTCTGCTGGCATCTTGTTATAGCTACTGTCAGATCCAAGATGCTGAGCTAGATGAGTTTTGAACTGCTACAGCTGTTTTTTGTCTCTTTACTTTTACTACACTACTTACTAGCATAAGGTGTTTCTGTCCCGTCTCTTCTGCCTTCAAAAATGGCATAGATACAGGCTGAGATTTGGGGAGTGTTTTATATTTTTTCCATTCGGGATCAAAGCACTTCGTACACTTTTAATTTTAAAAAAACCCCAACCTTAGAAATGTTTTCAGTTGAATCTTCCATACAGTTATGCCTCCTGAAGATTTTGGCACTTGTGTATAGGAGGTGCTAAAGTATCTGTTAGTCTATGAATAACCCTGCAAGCTATTATTTCAGACACTAAATGTGGCTTTAGGTGTTGTAGTATTGTGCCAGGGCCTGTGTGTATAAAATTTGAGTCCAAAGCATGTTGTCAATAGGTGTGCGTATATAGTAACACGATAGGATGAAGTCTTGCATGACACATAAAGAAGCATAAACAAGTTCTGCATAATCACTTCAGCTCTTGAAGCTCACAGAATTAAGTTACTCTGTGGAAAAGCACAGAGTTTTCAAAACCAGTCCTAATCTTGAATATAGTGGATCTAAAAAACAACAAAACATCCCTCAAATCTTCAGCATGAAAAGGTAAAACGAGAATCATTTCTTCATCTTCACTTTGTTCTTAAAGAAGAAAGACCAGCACATTACACCTTGAAAAGCTGACAGCTTCGGAAACTCATTTTCAAGCCACTTGAATATTGGAAACTCGCTGTGTGACACTTACCACTTGTCTCTCTGGTATTTGAAAGCGTAGCGCAACACTTTTGCAAAGCAACGGCTTTGATGGAAGGTTCTGACAGAAGTTAGGTACTGGAAGATTTCCACAGCAGAGACTCCAAATGCCAACAGTGGACTCCTCAGGTCTCTTAATAACCTTAGTCTCTGACACATGCGTGAGCAAACGTGACTTCCTATTGAAAGAGGAACTTCTTAATCATGGAACGAAAGACGTATGTAACCCTTAAGCTCTGGCTTAGCTTTTCACTGAGTAATGGTCAGTTGTGTGTTAAAACCGCGTGACGTAGGATATGTCACATCTCTGCAACCAGCTACCTCTTGCAGTACCCTGAAGTATGAAAAATGGCTTCTAATCCTCTTCTCAGTATGCACTGCTCTTGACTTAATCTCCAGGGTGGTTGGAATCTCTAGTGCATGGTGCTAATAAATATATATTTTTTTTTTTCTTTTAACTTAAAATTTTTTTGGGAACAAATTTAGCTGCCTTTAATCTTTGTTTCATTTGTCTGGCAGAAGGAACCACAGGTGCTTTGGCAAAAATCCAGTCCTGTACGCTCCCCCTCTGGAAAAAATGAGGCTTCCAAATCATCTGTAGGCTCTCTGTCTCTGTCTGAAATGCCTGTGACTGTTGCATTGATGATGGAAAAGATTGGGATTTCCTCACACCCCCGTTTTTACAGAGAGCATTAGAAACATAGAGAAAGGGATATACAAGCAAAGTGTTTAGTAAATAGTAAAATTTTACTGACCTTTTCCAAATGCTACCAAGAAACAACAGAAACAAGAACGATATGTCTAAGACTTCTGAGAATCCATCTTGTGCCTCCCTCCCTCCCTTCCTGTGCCCTGCTGGCTTCCAGCAATGAATTGTGCTATGATCTTTCCCTGGATCATGGTTTTTGCAAATATTACAGGGTTTTTTTCCTGCCACTTCTGGTAGTCCTAATTAAACAGTGGTTGGATTTGTCTAGGAAAGTGGATTTGAACCTTCTTTAATGTAGAAGGCTTAAATACTTTTTTTCTAGTGGATGTAGGTGCCCTTATAATGAAGTCACATCTGACAAGAAGCTTCCTTTTCTTCACTGACGTTTTTCCTAGATCCCTGAGACCTACAGACTATGGTTTTAGAAACAGGAGGTGAGCACAGGGTGATCACTTAAGATGGTGCAATTATAGTTCTTTTCAGTATGACTAGTTATAATTGGCCTCTTCGTACTTAACGCAGGATCTGCTCCCCTTCACATTTTTACTCTAGGATCTTTAAAGTTGAAATTAAGCACTGATGAGTAGAACTTGCATTTCTTCTCAAAGGTTTATTTTCGTTAGGAATATATGTAAGGAGCACCTTAACTTTAGAGGTGTGTGGTGTTTGAGCTAAGACTTCACCAAACCAATTTTGCCAAACTGATACATTTGTCTAACTTTAACGTGCCTTTTTATTTTTCTGTGTATGAAATTCTTTCTAGTCCTTTTGTGGCTTCTGGTCCTCTTCTGGGTTCTTCAGCCTCTTGGTGAAGTAACTTTCAGTTCAGGAGAAGGCCCTCTTTATCCTCTCAAAGTGATTCTTTATTACCCCACAGGGGTGGGGAGGAAAGTTTGATTAGTTCACTGTGGTTTCTTAAAGTCTTTTACTTTAGCTAAGCTAAGTAAAACGTGAACATGATAAATGTATTCAAATGTGACTTGAGACACTATGGAATATATAGCATGAAACCCCACAAAAGTGACTGATGTCTTGCCACGGTTTTGTCCACAGAATTAACTCAGTTTTGTGTCTTAATGTCCCCTGTGTGTTGGAGAGTTAATCTACTGGAAGAAAAACAGAGCCTGTGTTGAATAGTCTGCTTAGAGCAGTAGTTTTGAAATTTAGTGTGATACTCAGTTGTGCACGATTAAATATTTTTTAAGGATGTGCAGTATTTACTGACTGTATGCCCAAAGGTAGGTAAGATCCACCGGTCTGTAGAGGGATGTAAGATACATCTGGGAGCAAACTGAAGTCTGAGGGACCTCAGTTCATGAGGTGCGCAGATATTAGCATAACCTTAGCCATCAGACAGCTGAGAATTCGCAATTTCAAATTTAAACCATCAGGGTCGCAGACCCATCAAGTACATCTCATTCCAAGTGTCTTTCAGGCTAGTTGTTTTTCTCCTCGCATGTTAATACCTAGTGCATTGAGAAGTAACTGTATGCAATATGAAGCAGCTACATATCTTTTGGACCAAGTGAATACAGATGAAGGCTACCTCTTTTTGCCAGAAAGCAATCCTAGGATTTCGGTATTTCTTGGCAAAAAAATTTTTTGGGAAATCTGTAAGATTTAATACTTGTGGCACTTCGTTTGCCCTTTGAAGCTTTCACTGACTGGGAAAGATACAAACTACAAATGAAAAATATTATATGGACCAGTGGACCTATTAATTGTCCTGCTGGTCTAGTTAATTTTTTTAAGTTAATCTCCTACACATAACTAATTTATATTTTTATAGCTTTTTTCATGCGCTTACTCTCTTGAATTCTGTCTCTTTTCCTTGCTTCACAGCAAGCCAAGTGATTTGAAAAATTAGATCTGTGCATTTGCAATTTCACAGTACTTCCTAAATGCTTTCACTCAAATGGGCTATCTTGCCAGTTCTTCATGCACAGTCAGTTTAGCATTAGTAAAAATTGTTGTGTTACCCTGATTTTTTTTTAGGTGTGAGTTGTCTTTGAGTAGTTGTGAGTCTGAATCTGGACAAAAAAAACCTGTGGAAATGGTTAGGGATAGACCGTGGTCTTCAATTTGAATAGCATAGGATCAAAAACGGTTTATAACCTGCAGTTAATTGCAGGAGGCGTTAGACCTGTGACACTGACATAATTTTGTCGGCTTTGTCTAAGTCAAGGTAGTGCAGGACTCTGCTGTGCAAGTGCAAGACAGTATGGTTAACTTCCTCCTGACAGCAGGTTAATTAAAACCCTGGCCCTGTTTGGATATCTAAGGCGGTCTCTCTGGCTCCACAGATTAAGTTTTTTTTCCCTTCTGTCAGGTTCAAAAAAGATTTCTGCTTACCACACTCCCGGGATGCGAGCGCTGACTGGAAAGCCCCAAACTGGTCAGATTTCCATCTGGGAAATACAGTACTGCTCTGGGACATGGTTGCAGGGCTTCCGTTCAATACCGAACTCTTTTTGCAGGGCTGGGGTAAAACTTGGTTTATACTCGGCTGTGGAACAGCCAATAACTTCTGGTGTCAAAACGGAGTGGCTTAAAACTCCTGATTACAAAGTATTATATAGCCATTGTTTGCTTGTATCAAAAGCTGTGAAAGTTTGGGGCTTCTCAAGAATTGACAAGGGTGTGTCTCCCTGTTTGTGCCACTGGTTGCTTATTTCCTGAAAGTTTCTGAAACATTTAGAAGGTAAGTGTTAAGTTTCTTTTTGACTACAGCAATAACTTCTGTTGTTTTCATACCTAAGACTTCAGCAATGTCGCACCGTAAACTAAATCCAATTTCTAAAGCTTTTCATAAGAAGTTCTTTGATCTGTCTGTCCTTAAGATATCATCTGTCATCTCATGTAAAGTCCTACTCAGCAGATTACATTAAGTTGCTCTTCATTGGTCTCGCCTTTGTTCTCAGCACAGACATCCTGCTCTTTGATTGGAATTTGTTCTAGCTGTAAGAGCCCTCTACTGACTACTCGGTACCTTGATGACTGACTAATAGGAGACCGCTTGCATCAAAGGGTACATCTGACTCTTGAATGCTTGAAACAACGTGCAAAAAGCTCCACTTGCATTCTGGTAGAGAGAAATATGCCTTAGAAGACGTTATATTCTAGCTGAAGCACCAGAGACACTTATTTCTCTCTTGTAGGAACAATTGTGTCTTCCATCTGAGTGTGGAACTTGTCCTGTTAAGCAGTCATGTATGCTGGACCCATTCTCCACAAACCCAGACCTGTAGTAGGAGCACAGAGAGTTATTGATATTTCTAAAAATGTTCCATTTGTATATTAGGGTGGACCTAATGTGCATGTCTCGCTTAATTTTGTTTTGCAAATGGGATCAAAATTCATTTTTTACTCTGAACAAGGTGGAGGATTTTGCTTGTTCAGCTTGGCTGAGTAAAGACAGATTTGAGCACGGGTGTTTGCCATATACTTCTGTTTCCTGTTCTTGTGCGTTACAGGTGTTCTTGTGTCTGCATAGATCTGGTCCTTGATGTTGACCATAAGGTTAAAAATAATACACATTCCTAATATATTAAAAATGGTTCCTCAAATAACTGCACTGCCAAGTGTACCAGCTCAACAAAGACTGGGCAAGGTCTCTTTCTGATCATGATTACTTACTTTTGGGATGGTTAGTGGCTGCTTAACTAAAAAAGAACAAATCTGGTTTTCATCCTTTTTCTTTGGCAAGGATGTGTAAATTACAGCAGTACCATACTTGAAATCTGTCGTTAGGATGTGTTCCTTCTCTTAGTTTTTATTTTGTAAACCCTCTTTTCTCCTGTTTCATCTACTTTTTCTCACTTTCTTAAAGCTCAGCAAGCTGCTTTGTTGCAAATTTTCAAAACTCTTAAAACCATCCCTTGGGCTGGTGTTCCTGTTTTCAGACCTCAGCTCCCAAGTTTGTCAGATTTTACTTCAACGATGCCAACTTTAACATCTTACGAATAGCCATTAATTCTTCAGTGCTGCATAATGACAGGATAGCATTTTGCAATACACTGGTAAGAGGCAACTGAAATGATCTTAAAAATGCAGAAAAAAATTTTAAGTGAATACACAGGGAGTAGCTGGAGCTTTTATTTTTACAGTTTAATTGGCAAAAAATGTTCTGTATTTAACTGTGATGGCCTATATGTTTATCTATGGTAAACATTCGTGAGTTTTTGGTTTGTTTTTTTTTTTTCCAACAGTCAAGGATCTTACTGTGACTTACTGGGGGGAGACACTCCCAAACCTCTGCTACTGATGCGCAGTGATTTCCTCCCCCTGCTTAGTTCACAGTGAAAGGTCAGCTATCTAGTCTAAAGGTGATTTTAGTCTATGTGCTAATATTTTTATTTTATTTTCCCCGCCCCTCTCTGGATGCATTGTTTAAAGGAACTCTGCCCTGCAGCAGTTTGAGTCAAATATGGCCCTTATTTAAAGAAAGGGCAAAGCTACCCTGATGGTGCATGACAAAGCAGGAACAGCATGACAATATTTAATGGGCTACAGCTCCCAGGGCTGGGCTGAGATTTAACCAATTCTCTTTTAGTCGGCAGAATTTGTGATATGCTAGTTCTTTGCTCATTAGTAACACAGAAGAGCTTGGGGTTGGTGATACTGTAAAATTAGCAATTGTGAAAATACCATCCCAGAATCTTCTGTGTGGGATTTTTGTGGATTGTTGTTTTCCCGGGAAGCTGTGTTAGTGAGCAGAGCTCTGTCGGGAGCCGGGAGAGGTGCTAAGGGCAGATGCATCCTTCAGCTTGGTACTGGTCAAAGCCCCCCCCATTAAGTCAGAGTGAAGACTTAATGATTGGAGGTTCTCTTCGGGCTGGATTGGGTTATGGTCATATGTGGAATTCCCTGTAGATCTTCCTAGATTCCTACTCTGCACAGCAGTGTGCGGCTAAGAAAGACACAGTGCTTGGAAGATGCAGAGATTTTTTGACCTCTTTAAATGTTTCATTGTTTGATGACTAAGCTTGCTGGATTTCAGATACTGAGTCAGGGCTATGTTCTTGGTGACAAGCTTCCCCTTTCTAACGAGCTCTTATTATGCCTTTTGAGAGCCAGAGCTACATGAGGTGGGGAGAAGAGGATCAGCTGGAATCACCATTATTTTCGCAAAGGGCAAAGCAAGCAGAATATTTCCCAAAAAGTACTGTCAGAGGATCGTGTTTGTTAATGGCAATTATACCTGTTCTGCAGTTTCAAGCTTTCCTCCGCTCACTCCTGTCCTGCAGCTGCAAAGTTGTGTGAAGAAGAGATAGAAGCCATGGCTGTGCTTGATGCTGTGTTTATAGCAAATCATATCTGTCTGAGTAATGCCAAAAGAATGAGGGAGGAAATGGGTCTTGAAGCATATCTAATAACCATGAGGTGCCACAAAGGATGAATAGTGTTCAACAAAATTGGCAACCAACTAAAATTTGAATGAATTGGCTGTAACGTGCGCTGTGGAACAGCACACTGAGGGGAAAATGAGATGCATGCTCAAATTTTGGAAGTGCGAGGGAGTCACAGTTCCCCAGTAGGAAGCAGGTAGCTTTTCCCATAAAAGCACAACCACATCAAGCTCCAATGTTTAACACAGATCATAGAATCTTCTGACATGGCTTTTATGGCAAATGGGTAAGCCAAAAATACATTTTTCTTGGTTATAGGACTGCAATGAAAGTTTAAAGCTGAAATTTCTGGCTCTTGCAAATGATAACAAAGTGTCTCTGGAAACAGCTTTAACAAGGACTGTGGTTTATTTAACTGAACACACTGCTCTGAACATCCCTTACTCCTCAGCTGAATGCAGCAGCTTGTAATTCAGTATCCATCTGTCTTGGATGCAGTTCTTACTTGAAGCTTTGTGGTTTTTAGCTGAAATTACATATTAATAAGAAAGTGGGAGGGAAAGCTACCCAGCTAATGTGCCTAGTTAGTTAAGAATCAAGTCACATTTTATTTACTTAAACCCATCTGTACTTGTTTTGCCAGTAATATATTCGGTCTGCGGCCTGTGGACTATGCAGAAAGCGAAAAGATGAAGTCTGTGCTGATGTTACCAGTGAAGAATGAATCATTTTCACTTAACCAGCCCCGTGAGGTAAGCGTGTGTGGCTTTTGTTTTGGTTTGCTTTTTAAAAAAAACATAATTTTATCCTGTAAATATTGAAGGCTTGGACCTAAGTACAGAACATCACCTGCCTTAACAGGGAGACTTTAAATAGGTTGCGATGTTAACTTGGACAATATTTCTAGAGTGTATGCGGGACGGTTACAGGCTATGGTATTCTGTGTTATCATAGCTTTATCTAGGAAAACAAAGAATGCTTCTTGTAACGTGGCTTCATTCTAGGAGAATGAGCACTGTGTTATTCTTGAAGTATTGTTGATTGAACATGCTATTGTTGTTGTTTCCTGTGTATTTAAATTTGTTCTACTTGCCGAACTGGCTGAAAGCAGCAGCAGTCTTTACTCCAGGTGCTTTTTGTGTGCTTTTAAAAGGCTATTCCAGTATTGTCCTTTGTCCAACAATGAAGATGTTGAGAGCAGTTGAGAACAGCTTTTCGAAGATTGTTTTGGGGGTTTTGTTTTTGTTTAACCCCTCTTTTTGCCAAAGATTTCTCAGGATTCGTGACCAAAATCAGGTTATTCAGACTTAACGAGTTACTGCATTATGAAATGCTTTGTGCTTCCTAATGAATGGTGATTAAACTCACCTGGCTGATACAAGTAGTCCTGTTCTGCTCCAGGGTATACAGCTTGTTGTGATCCCTCCTCACTGAGGTAATAAGATACCCATTGGGCAAAAGTAAACTGTTGGAGCTAAATCGGCAAGGATATGACCGTTCCTCCCACCTGTAGCAAATGTAAGATGCAGCTTTTCTGTCTCAAACAAAACACTCAGCATTTGTATTTGCGTTGGGATGAGTGTGTGCCAGCGGATGGTTACCAGCTCCTACGAATGACTTGATCCATGTGGAATCTGGGAATACTTATGAAGACCCAGGAGCTGAAGTATTGCATCTTTGTCAGCGTAAAACTTGAGCAAGCAGCTCCTCTTACTTTGCCTTATAGTATCTGCATAAAAAAACCCCTTAAGCATTCATTACTTACAGGGCAATGGATTAGGGACTGTTTTAGTAAAAGGAAATGCAGGTGTTTAATTATGTAGCATATCTGTTGGTCATACTTCACTACAAGTAGGAGGCTTTACTGCTTCATCGGGAAATTTGGTTCTCCTTCAACACCGCAGTCAGCAAGGCTGTTTATACTATGTTCCACCAGCTAAATGTGTGCATACCAATGTCTTAAAAAAAAAAAATAAAAGCAAGGAAGAAAAAAATTGATGCACAACTGTTTTGGTACCTTGCTTAAGCTAAATGAAGTACCTCTAATGTCAAGCTTTTTTCCTCTAGAGCTGTTTTTTTATAGAGAGATTTATTTATGGACCCTGCCCGCTAAGTTTGCCATGAATTGTTTTTCAAAATGCTTATTCTTTATTAAATAAATCTGTCAAGTTAGTTGCTTTCTTTATGTTCCCAAACATTCAGCTTACTGTAGGACTTTCTGTTCATGCAGGCCCTAAGCCCTAGCCAGCAAACAGACGGACCCCTTGTTCTGCTGGGGAGCAATCTTAGTTCCAAGCAACAGAAGTCGCTGATCAAACTAGCAACAGTTCTGAAGGCCCAAAGGTGTACGGAATTTAACAGCAGAGGTATGCAGTCTTCTTGAAATGTCTATGTCTAAACATGAGTAACTACAGTTCTGCACTTTATCCTTTAAGATACAAGCTGCAGCAGGGTTGGTTTTTTGTCGTTCCTAATAAGTGCAGTTTCTGAAATCCCCGAATTATAGCAGTAGTAGAACAATGATGTCTTGTGTTGCATGTAAATGCATATAAAGCCTGCCTCGTTAGTGAGGCAGGAGACTTCTGGGGGAGCCACAGTTTGACATGATATTATCTGTTATTTAAAATCCGTAAGTTCTGCTTGAAGACCTCTTCTCTTTACACTTCTTTTACCAACTTTTACCGAGATCTCTGCTCATATGAGACATCCTGTAAGGTTTTTTGTCTTGCAGAAGTGAGTCTTGGGCAGATGCTGCCTTTAGAAAGAACATGTCACTGACTACAAGTTGACAATTTTTTTTTCTCACGTGTTACCTTCCTTCAAATTTTGTTCTTCATTAAGAGGATGGGGCCAAATTATGTGACTTGAGGATCATTTTTTTTTTTGTTCCTTTTTGAGGGGGGGGGTAACATTGTCTTAATCCCTCCTATTAGTTTTTCTTTGGAGTGATGCTTCTCCTGCTTGTAAAAGAAATGCTAAGGTAATTTTCCCCTACCATCTTTCACACCCTGATTAATACTCCAGAATTATGAGTTGAGTTGTGTTAGCTTTGTGTTAAAGCAGTGAGATTCCATAGTAGGATTCCTGTCAGAGTTAAATATAACTTTAAAAGGACTGGGGAAAAAAAGTACTATCCTGTAAACCAGAACCTCCTTTGAAGATTTATGTGTTAGCTTAGAACTATAAAAGCATGGCTTCCCTTTTTCACAGCAAGTATATGTTGAAACCCACAAAACTTCTAATAGCACTTCTACTTACTCGTATGTTAGTCTCAAAAATCACATACTTGTGCTGGAAAGAGTGGTTCATAAATTATTATAGTCTGTTTATTATTTAAATGGTGATTGATTGCTTTTCAGCCAGGCATGGCTCTTGATTTTTATGTGCTTTTACTTCTACCGATGTAATCTTTCTCCTAGTAACTCATCTTGTTATCCCTGATGCTCCCATGCCAAGTACTGTCAAATGTATGATGGCTGTTCTGACTGGATGTTGGGTCCTCAAGTTTGAATGTAAGTATAAAATATATGGGGTTTTTTGGGCTTTGTAACCAGAAATTGTAGATGGGATTCCAGAGAAAATTTTCGACAACTGCCCTCGTATCGATACTATCAACATAAAGTGTTAGGGTTTTATTTTTTAATCTCCTGAATGACTAGAGATTTAATTAAATACAACTAGTCCTTCCTTGGTAAATGTGTTCATTTCATTATTAGAGGTACTGGGTAGGTACTCTCAGTATCAGTGGGGAGTGAATTTGTACGTTGCTACATTAAGAAGGATTTGGAAGATTAGAAAATATCCTGGGAGAGGAGGAAGGAATTTATTAAATTCTTGGATTTCTTATAAGCAGCTTCCATTGAAATTGATAGGAAACTTGCGGTGTGTGATCAAGACCTGCGTACTGGAGTGTTCTTCAACTAAAATAGTAACTTCCAGGGAAAGATGACTTGCATAGCGTGCCCTTAGCATGAAAGTAGTTTTGATGTCATCCTTCATGCAATCTGTAATTAGTTTTTATGCAGTGCCTGCTTTTTTTTTTATACAGCTGTTCTGTGGACTTCCACCCCAAATTCTGGGTTTTATTTGTTCATTCTAATGTGTTTCTTAGTATCTGCTTTCATTGTAGTTGTAAAAACCATCTTCTTCCCCTTGACCTTTATGGCTAAGTCCTTTTAGCCAATAAGTACACTACAAATGAGTTAATCATCCATGGAAAACTCACAGACAAATTTAATGCCAGTTTTCTACTGTGTGACTAAACATCAGAATATGAGGGTTCTTTAAATTTTCCAGACACTAATGCTTATGAAGGCACTGCTTCAAGCTTCAAAAGATGCATCATAGTTTTTCAAATAAGACACATCATCAGACTCTTTGAACCTTGAACTTTTGCACAGTGTTCATTTGGCTTCCAATAGTCAGTGGACTTGTTCCAGGCTTTTTTTTAAAGGGTCTGTTGAATTGGTGTCCCCTCAGAAGTGTTTTCTATAACACCTACACCTGTTTGTGGCCTTATAAGCATTTGCAAAAGGAAAACAGTTGTGCCCAGCAGGTCAAGGGAGGTGATTCTGCCCCTCTACTCCACTCTGGTGAGACCCCACCCTGGAGTATTGCGTCCAGCTCTGGCGCCCCCAACATAAGCAGGATATGGATCTGTTGGAGCGTGTCGGAGATGATGAGAGGGCTGGAGCACCTCTGCTATGAATACAGGCTGAGAGACTTGGGGTTGTTCAGCCTGGAGAAGAGAAGGCTCCAGGGAGATGTTACAGCAGCCTTCCAGTACCTAAAGGGGGCCTACAGGAAAGGTGGGGAGGGACTCCTTATCAGGGAGTGTAGCGATAGGATGAAGGGGATTGGTTTTAAACTGAAAGAGGGGAGATTTAGGTGAGATATTAGGAAGAAAATCTTCCCTATGAGGGTGGTGAGCCCCTGGCCCAGGTTGCCCAGAGGAGCTGTGGCTGCCCCATCCCTGGAAGTGTTCACGGCCAGGTTGGACGGGGCTTGGAGCAACCTGGTCTGGTGGGAGGTGTCCCAGCCCAGGGCAGGGGGGTGGCAGTGGGTGGTCTTTAAGGTCCCTTCCAACCCAAACCATTCTATGATTGTGTTGTCTTTGTGCTGTGATTCGTACAAATAGGAGTAGCTTCTTGTTGAATATGTGACATGGAGAAATACTGTTTATGCTTAAGCAAGCAGATGGCTTTAATAACCTCCAGAGACTTTGTTGATAAGCAGAAGGGAAATGGTTTCCTGTTTGGAGGTAGGGATGCTGCAGGAAGCTCAGAAGGCCCAGAAGCAATGTTTGGGTCGTGTAACTGGAAAGGATGCGTGCAGGTGCTCTGAAACGATATCCCGTTTAAGACTGAGTAATCTTTTTCTGTGGTGAATCCCTTTGCGGGCTCTTGGCTTCACTCAGTTCAGGAGGTGTGCGTACCTTCTGTCATACGTGCTAGGGTGGTTGTCCTTCATTTCATCTTCTTGCTAATCAGATGCTTAGAAAACTAATGTTGCCAGTAGAGGTATGTAGCTTTCTTTAGCTGAGTGGTAGGGAGATTTAATTAGTGAGACCTAAGTTTAAATCTTTGTGGAAGAACTTTTATATTTAGAAGAGATTGGAAAAGAAAAAATAAATAAAACCGTGGAGGGGTTATTCAGGAAATATTTTCTTTTTTTTTTTTGTTTGCAGCTGAGTTTTATTTTATGTTGTTAGTACTGATTAGTACAATCCTGACTGCTAATGCTCCCAGCTTAGTAAGCAACATACTACTTAAAAGCGAGTGATTCTCCTCCCTAGTGGGAAATGTTAGTAATAACTCATGGGGTCTGATGCAGCTAAGTGCCTATAATTAACAGCACCACTCCATCTGTTCCCACCAGTCTGTTATTAGTCTTCTTCAGAGTCATTACAAGTTAAAGATTGTTATAACAAATAATGGGACTCCTGCTGATGGAACATTTGTCTAGGAAAAAAGAGGTCTCTTCTTTTCCATAATTTCTCTCTTTATTTATTGTGGCTTCTATTGGATAAGTTTCCTTAAATGTTATGCAAATAAACTTCCAAAAGTATGTGCATATTCTGGCTTACTTCTGTCAAAGCCACTGCAAATAAATTGAAGGAGTTGCTTATAGGTCAGTGTTCTAAACCACTCACTTGAAGTAAATTCATGTTCAAAAACTTCACTGAAAAATATTTGAAAAAACAAAGCTCAGTGTAGCACTTAATGAAATGCTGACTATGCAGGAGTATTTGAATATTTTTTTTTTTACTATAAGGTAAGCTGCATTTGAGTGTTATTTCTAAAGTTATATTTATAGCCTACACATAATTACACCACTTTTTTAAAAAAAATTGCATGCTTGCAAAAACAGTATTTCATATGAGAGTGTATTTCTTATGTTAAGTCTTCCGTTATAGCAGGCTTTCAAGATGTGTTTCTCAAATAAAAAGCAGTTTCCTTCTCTTGTATAATTCTACGGTGCTTCCCTTTCTGTATGTCTATACACACCGATATGGCATGCGTTAGTATCAGTAGAGAGGCAATGCGGAATTTTCCAGCAGAGTTTGAGGTAAATCTAAGGCCTCTAAGTATTAGAGAGCCAAGATTTAAATACGTATCTTGGGTTTTGGGGTTCCCTTTTGTCTTCAGGTAGAAGATTAGGATGAAAGGATGTTACCACTGAGCAATATTAGATATTCACAGAAGAAAAACTTCACCTTACCAGCAGTAGTTCCACATTTTCCATATATAATACACTGTCAGCAATATATCCACTTTCAAAGCAGCACAGAATTCAATTGAGACACTGTTGTCACTGTGCTCCTTGCCCTTGGCCATATCTTTCATTGGTTTCATTATTTTATTGCCTTCATTATTTCTGGGACGGTAATAGGGCACAAAGTAGCATATCATTATCCTTCTGCAAGTAGGCTGAGACAAAGATTCAAGTATCACTGTGTTTCCTCTGTGCTTTTTGTAGAGCATAGAATAGTGTAATTAAAACCAGCAGAAGTCTTTAATAGCTTTTCAGCTTGTTTTTTCTTAAACTGATTGTCATCTGTTAAAGCAGGGAATGAAAAATGATCTTGGTAACGATATGCATTGAAACAAGCTCGTGTCAGTCTTTGCAGCGAAGAGTCTGGCAGAATTCTAAGCATCTGATTGCTTATTCCTTCTTCTGTTTTGCTTACCTGGAGCAGCAGCAATGATTCAGCTCTGATCGTTTAAAAGAATGCAAAAAAAACCCCCAAAAACCCCAAAACCAACACTGCTTTTCCTGTAAGGATTCGGAACAACTGGGAGTTGACTGGAAGAGCTAGAGGATTGCTTGACTGGCATTTCAAGGCGAAAGCGTCTTTCTGAATTTCTGGGAACAATAGCCCGTCCTTGTTTAGGCTATTAGACAAGGGAAGTGCAGAGCTGTTTGAGCTGACTGCTTCTCAGGCTAGGGCTGTCTCTCTTCCATGCATAAACATCTTTTAGATAACAGGCTGATACTCAGCAAAGCCCTCCCTCCTTGAAACAGCTCAAAACTTTTGATCGCTGGAGTTTCACACTTGTTTTGCAGTTGGGGACTTGCTTCAGCTGCATCCTTCTACGAAATGACTCGCAGCTCTGTGGGAGGTGGTAGAAATACCTAAGGTGCACGTGCATGTTCTTGTTGTATTGTGTGTACAGCGGAGGGGAACATTTCACGTCAATGGGGTCTGAGCCTCTGCACTCCCACAGTGTCTGCACCTTCTGCAAATGAGGAGTGAAACAGTTTTGCTTCAAAGTCAGCTCAAGTTTAGACTGAAGCTGCCGGGGTTTTGCAGAGGAGAAAATGAGGGCAAGGATGGCTGCAATCTGGTGTTTGCCTTTGTCAGCAGAACGGGGAAGTGGGCTGGTTTGAAATAAGGTCTAGAAGAAAAGGAAACCATGTTTCCACTGCTCCCCCTGTTCTGTGTTATCCGGCTGTTGAGTTTATCATCTTTAGAGATTCCTTTTGTTCTAATTCAGTTTTGGTTTGAAGAAAACCTTACATTAAGGAAGCCCATTCTGAGGCAAAGGATGGGCAATATTACTGCTTTCATTTAAAAGCATGGGAGAGGATCGGGAGTGAGGATGAGCACTTCCAGTGGAATGTAACCTGCCTTCTGCACCTTGGGAATGGCTAATGGCAAATGCTGGTTTCTTAAAGAAGGTAGGACACTTGGGGGTTTAAGTGAAGTAATTATTTTCATATTACATGCTCCTGGCTTCTGGGAATTGATGTTTAAGGACTTTCTAAGCATCTGCTCCATCAAGTTTAATAAATATCAACTGGATTAACTTGTTAATTACTGTTCTTAGGCAAATTCATTTTAGTCTCTGCAGTATCTTGTGTCATTTCCATGTGTTGGAAAAGTAGACCGGTCTCGTTTCACCAAATAAGATCTCTACCTCCATGAAAATGTGTGATTCTGAAGTTACTTTATAAGCATATAAGACACAGCATAAAAATTTCTTTTCTGTGCTGTAGCAGAGACCAGTAATACTGTTCATGGGAAACAAACTGAAGCTAGTCATGCCAGATCCCCCTAAGGTTTTCTCTCAGTCCAGATTCCCTCCTTTTCTTGGAAAATAATCTCACCAAGCTTTACTCAATCTGCAGGTAAGTCTTAAAACTTAGTGCAGAGCGAGCTGAGGAAGTTTCAGTTGCGTTCTCTACGAGATGTTGAATGTGTAGCATCTTATCTTCTTTGTTGCTACCGTGTATTTCTAAATTACTTTTGGCTGTTCTAAGAGATTTGTGGGACTAACCCCTGCTCTTTGCTTTATTAATGCAAATCCAGCAAAACTCCACTAAGGCTAATTGAGTTACTGAGAGCTACCCCTGGGTATCTGCGGGTGATTACAACTTGTTCTTGGCAACCAGTTCTTTTTGTACTTCATCCTGTTTAAATTGTTTTTGCTGATGCAGTTAGTTTCATTATAAACCAATAAGACTTACATGAATAAGGATTATAGGGCTCTGATCTTAAATTTTGCAAGTAACGATTTCTTTATTTCCAGTACTAATAGCTACAGTCGTATCAAAGGTCAATTAACGATACCGTTAGAGTGGGCACCCTTTTAACCTGCTTGCTCCTTATATACCGGAAGGTGAGAAGGTAGGGGCAGCTGTTCAGTGAAGTAATCAGGATCAGTATAAGTAGCGATGCTTTACTGATCTTGCTAATGAGCAGTATTCTCCTTGCCAAATGTGGTGGCATCAAGCTAAAATGCGGTTGTATTAAGCTAAAACCTTTTTTCTGCGATATTTTCTAGGGACCTTAATGCAGGCTCGGTTTTTGCTACAATCTGGTGCAAATGATCTTGTTTATATCTACAAATTGCAAGTGTGAAACCACCTGTCTAAGAGGCTTTTAAACTTCTAAAGTTCTATATTTCTAGGGAAGAGACTCGCATGGCCCCTCTGCATGTGTGATCTCGCCCCAGTGTTGTCTTCTGTCAGGCAAGCTTTATTAATGAGCGTGTACATGCTCATTACAAGACATTACAAGACAGCTCTGGTCTGTGTGAAATGGGAATATGCCACTCGCCTTGGTACAAGTCACCCTGGTGCGGGTAACTGATCCAAGAACTACTGTGATTAAACTGGAGGGCCATTAAAGCGTAGTTGCAATAATCCCCCTCTTCTCTTTAGGGAAAAGAACAAGTTGTGTGGTGATGAAGCCATGTGGGTGGCGATGAAGCTGCAACCTGTAGTCCAAGGGGGATCAAAAGAGACTTTCAGGGCTTTGGAACCTTTGGTAAGGGAATGTGGAGCACAGGTTACTTTTTCCTCTCTCCTCCCAGTTGCGGGCAGGGACACTGGAAGAAACAGACGCGTCCAGTCTGTTAATACATGGCTCCATGACTGATGTTTTGTTAATGGGATGGCCTACACAGCACCAGGCTGCTGGCCTCAGATGGTGTTTGTCTATCTTGAACGGGGAAGGTGGTCTTGGTTCACGAGTTAGCGGGACTCATTGACAGAGCTTTAAACTGGGTTTAAGCGGGGAGGAGGGCAATATCAGGCTTACCTGTGACAAGCTGTGGGACAACAGGCAACAACTAGAGGGAGGGGATGCAAGTAAGGGCCCACAGCCTGTTGCTCTGAGATGTGCTGACTACACTGCAGCACACTTGAAGTGTTACAGAGATGAGCCAGGGGCTCCTGAGGTAATAGGAGCCAAGAGTGAAATACCAGTGAAATATCCTAAAGGAATTAAGGAATGTTCCTCTAAGAAGGTGACATGGCTGACCTGGGCACTGAGAACTTATGGTCATGGCTTTTTATCCTATCTGAAACGCACAGCTTTTGTGCCACAAATGTGTTAAGACGCAGATCAGTTCTGATTCTAGCTGGCTGAGAAAAGCTCAAATGAATGAGAATGCTGATCATGCAGTCGCTGGCTGGGCAAATGGTCTCTTTGCATATTTCCAGTTTTTCAAGGAAACGTGTTTGTCTTGTGGTTCTTATAGTGAAAACAGGAGACATGTAGATGAGCATCTCTTCTTGCTTGCGTGGAGGATTGTCATTATGCGTGACAAGGAACTTTGAGGCTTATAGATTCCTCAGAGGACTTGGCAGTGTAAAATGGACATACATATGTATGTAAAACAGACATAACCTATTGTGTGTTTTCTCCTAAAACAGACATTCCACTGACGTTAGTCATTTTCATGATTAATTTTTTTTTTTCCCCCCAGGGAAGTAACAGTACAAAAAGATGTCATAGTCTTTTGTATTCATTCAGTCTGTTATTGCTTTCATGTCAAATTTCCTTCATTTACTGATGCTGGCGCTGGATGCTCAATTTGTGATGTGCTCATTGTATAAAAGCCTCAGCTTTGTGGTGAAAGTCCTTGAAATTGAGCTTTTGATGGTAGATTGAAATAAAACATGCTCTTAATGAATGGACGGTTCTGTTCTTGAGACTAGACGAGACGGGTTTTCCTTTATTGTAAGTGGCACCCATTAACATCTGTATTTTCGTGGAAGGAAAGAATAGCTGTGTAAGTTAGGCAGATTGACACAGGAAGTCTTGTTGAGTTGTGATGATAAAAAAAAAAATAAAATAAAATTGAAAAAACTTTTAGATTTATTTTTGAGTCATGAGTACTTTGAAAATAAGTTATCAGTATTCATTGCCGTTATCCATAATGAATATGTAGGTTGCTTTTCCGGAAGATACATAACTAGGTTGCCCTTCTAGTTATGTATAAGTTTGTGTTAATTTTCATTGAAGGAATGAATAACTGCAAATAACCAACATGGAGGGAGAGATACCTTGTCGTAGTATTCAGCCAGTTGTGGTTTTCTGTATAGCTTTATCTTTTTTGATGTAAGTACATTGGAGGACTTGTAGTTACTAAAACATGAATTCACATTGCATTTTGTGAGTTTGTACAAGCTGGTGGTAAATTGCTAACAGCTGGCTTTTGAGATCTCTCTAGATTAGATGTTCCTGTCTGTTGGCTGCCATGGGATCCAAGTACCTTCCAGGGATCCAAGTACCAAGTATCCAGTGATCCTTCACAAGACTATGGTCTTGGGCTTTCTTCTTTTTTAGGATCAACCCCCCGCATTTTACTTTTGTTTTTCATTAGCTTGTTGTTTGGTTTTTGGTAGTGTTTGTTTTTTGGGTTTTTTCGTTTTGTTTTTTTTTTTTAATACTATGGGTTTCATACTTAAACAGTAGGATTAAGTTGCCTGAGTAAGAAACACTGTGCAAGGAGTGCTTTAAAAGTTACAACCTTGACAACATTCTAAATCCTCATGGAACAGTTTTCAAAATCAACTTTGCAAACTTTCTTTCTTGGGTAATTTTTATTAATGAGTGCAATGTACGTGCAGGCAAAATGTTCCATCCTTGAATGGGTGACCACAGCCATTTCTCTTGCCCAAGTGAGGTCAGGTAGTACGTTTAACCGCTGTTAGTGATACATTAGCATCAGCGCATTCTGTATTGGAAAAAATAACTAGCCTTAAAACAAGGTAAAACCACGTTGACTTTAAAAGGCAATCTCATTATGCAGTGGTGGTAACAAAAACGAATGCTGCTGTTAAACCCTAGCATAAATCTCCAGTTTGTGCTGATCTTGGAGACCTTGAAATCCTATCTGATTTGTTATTTGAGGCTATAGCTGTTCAGAAACAGCTTTGTGCTTGCTTTGTAATTGCTCTTTATCAGGCAATTGCTTCCATTTCATAACTGCAGAGTTGGTTCTACACGCTGGCTTTAAGCTTCCAAATGATCAGCAATTTGACATTTGACATTAAGTGGTTGACCTTTAGTGGGTAAGAGGAAAAGCTACTAATTCCTAGTGTTTACAGCACTGATTTTAGCGTGATACTGCGTCTCTCCATCTAACTTGCATCTTCAGCCACTGTTCTAAATTTTTTCAAGTTTAAAAGCAAACTGCTAAAGCACACAAGCTTTGATGCTATGTTTTTGCATTGTGGGTAATGCTTTCATTTTAGTGCAAGCCCCTGTTAGAACATGGGGTCTCTAATCTTTGCTTGCCTTATTGTGATTTTTGTAGGGGTGCGAGCCTGTCTACAAACCACAGCACGAGAACAAGAAGAGAAGTATGAAATCCAAGGTGGCCCACAAAGAGGGCGGCTCAACAGAAAACAGCTGGTGGGTTTTATTGCTTGAGACAGATTACCTTAATGACCTTTGGTTCATGCATTTTTGCCCTTTGCCACATGTGCAGGTGCAGCGGATGTAAAATTTTAATGTGGTCTTGTACAGAAATTTGATTATGTGCAAGGTGATCGAAAGAACTGCGAACACCCATAAAGCTGTCATTTTTCTCTATTAGTGGATATGTTGCTATAACCTTGTCAGAGGGAGTGCTGTATTACACTCATGGAAGAAGCTATATGGGACAGGAGGTGATGCTGCTTCGGTCTTCTCTGCTCAGCTTTAGAACCTAGTTGAAATTATCTGAAAGCTGAAAGAAAAATGTTTTTATTGCTTCTTGTTTCCATATAAGGGCACTCTTATATTTAACTGGGTTAATTTCTGATTACTTTCTGGATTACACTGGAGAAGTTCATTAAATGT